>NC_041224.1:98303459-98305953 GCF_002837175.3 Physeter macrocephalus | reverse complement strand
AGAGCTGCAATGAACATTGTGGTACATGACTCTTTTTGAATTATGGTTTTCTCAGGGTATATGCCCAGTAGTGGGATTGCTGGGTCGTATGGTAGTTCTATTTTTACTTTTTTAAGGAACCTCCATACTGTTCTCCATAGTGGCTGTATCAGTTTACATTCCCACCCACCAACAGTGCAAGAGGGTTCTTCCCTTTTCCCCACACCCTCTCCAGCATTTCTTTCTTTTTTTTTTTTTTTTTTTTTTTGCGGTCACAGGCTCCAGACGCGCAGGCTCAGCGGCCATGGCTCACGGGCCCAGCCGCTCCACGGCATGTGGGATCTTCCCAGACTGGGGCACGAACCCATGTCCCCTGCATCAGCAGGCAGACTCTCAACCACTGCTCCAGCAGGGAAGCCCCCTCTCCAGCATTTATTGTTTGTAGATTTTTTGATGATGGCCATTCTGACCAGTGTGAGATGATATCTCATTGTAGTTTTGATTTGCATTTCTCTATTGATTATTGATGTTGAGCATTGTTTCATGTGTTTGTTGGCAATCTGTATATCGTCTTTGGAGAAATGTCTATTTAGGTCTTCTGCCCATTTTTGGATTGGGTTGTTCGTTTTTTCGATATTGAGCTGCATGAGCTGCTTATAAATTTTGGAGATTAATCCTTTGTCAGTTGCTTCATTTGCAAATATTTTCTCCCATTCTGAGGGTTGTCTTTTGGTCTTGTTTATGGTATCCTTTGCTGTGCAAAAGCTTTTAAGTTTCATTAGGTCCCATTTGTTTATTTTTGTTTTTATTTCCATTTCTCTAGGAGATGGGTCAAAAAGGATCTTGCTGTGATTTATGTCATAGAGTGTTCTGCCTATGTTTTCCTCTAAGAGTTTGATAGTGTCTGGCCTTACATGTAGGTCTTTAACCCATTTTGAGTTTATTCTTGTGTGTGGGGTTAGGGAGTGTTCTAATTTCCTACTTTTACATGTAGCTGTCCAGTTTTCCCAGCACCACTTATTGAAGAGGCTGTCTTTTCTCCACTGTATAAGATTGCTTTTGCTATTTGGGGTCTTTTGTGTTTCCATACAAATTGTGAAATTTTTTTTTCTAGTTCTGTAAAAAATGCTAGTGGTAGTTTGATAGGGATTGCATTGAATCTGTAGATTGCTTTGGGTAGTAGAGTCATTTTCACAATGTTGATTCTTCCAATCCAAGAACATGGTATATTTCTCCACCTATTTGTATCATCTTTAATTTCTTTCATCAGTGTCTTATAGTTTTCTGCATACAAGTTTTTTGTCTCCTTAGGTAGGTTTATTCCTAGATATTTTATTCTTTTTGTTGCAATGGTAAATGGGAGTGTTTTCTTAATTTCACTCTCAGATTTTTCATCATTAGTGTATAAGAATGCCAGAGATTTCTGTGCATTAATTTTGTATCCTGCTACTTTGCCAAATTCATTGATTAGCTCTAGTAGTTTTCTGGTAGCATCCTTAGGATTCTCTATGTATAATATCATGTCATCTGCAAATAGTGACAGCTTTACTTCTTCTTTTCCTATTTGGATTCCTTTTATTTCTTTTTCTTCTCTGATTGCTGTGGCTAGTACTTCCAAAACTATGTTGAATAAGAGTGGTGAGAGTGGGCAACCTTGTCTTGTTCCTGATCTTAGTGGAAATGGTTTCAGTTTTTCACCATTGAGAACAATGCTGGCTGTGGGTTTGTCATATATGGCCTTTATTATGTTGAGGAAAGTTCCCTCTATGCCTACTTTCTGCAGGGTTTTTATCATAAATGGGTGTTGAATTTTGTCAAAAGCTTTCTCTGCATCTATTGAGATGATCATATAGTTGTTCTTCTTCAGTTTGTTATATGGTGTATCAAGTTGTTTGATTTGTGTATATTGAAGAATCCTTGCATTCCTGGGATAAACCCCACTTGATCATGGTGTATGATCCTTTTAATGTGCTGTTGGATTCTGTTTGCTAGTATTTTGTTGAGGATTTTTGCATCTATGTTCATCAGTGATATTGGCCTGTAGTTTTCTTTCTTTGTGACGTCTTTGTCTGGTTTTGGTATCAGGGTGATGGTGGCCTCATAGAATGAGTTTGGGAGTGTTCCTCCCTCTGCTGTATTTTGGAAGAGTTTGAGAAGGATAGTTGTTAGCTCTTCTCTAAATGTTTGATAGAATTCGCCTTTGAAGCCATCTGGTCCTAGGCTTTTGTTTGTTGGAAGATTTGAATCACAGTTTCAATTTCAGTGCTTGTGATTGGTCTCTTCATATTTTCTATTTCTTCCTGGTTCAGTCTCGGAAGGTTGTGCATTTCTAAGAATTTGTCCATTTCTTCCAGGATGTCCATTTTATTGGCATATAGCTGGTTGTGGTAATCTCTCGTGATCCTTTGTATTTCTGCAGTATCAGTTGTTACTTCTCCTTTTTCATTTCTAATTCTATTGATTTGAGTCTTCTCCCTTTTTTTCTTGATGAGTCTGGCTAATGGCTTATCAATTT
>NC_041224.1:98293944-98303429 GCF_002837175.3 Physeter macrocephalus | reverse complement strand
CTTTCCTTCTGCTAACTTTGGGGGGTTTTTGTTCTTCTTTCTCTAATTGCCTTAAGTGTAAGTTTACGTTGTTTATTTGAGGTGTTTCTTGTTTCTTAAGGTAGGATTGTATTGCTATAGACTTCCCTCTTAGAACTGCTTTTGCTGCATCCCATACGTTTTGGTCGTCGTGTTTTCATTGTCATTTGTTTCTAGGTATTTTTTGATTTCCTCTTTGATTTCTTCAGTGATCTCTTGGTTATTAAGTAATGTATTATTTAGCCTCCATGTGTTTCTATTTGTTACAGATTTTTTCCTGTAATTGATATCTAGTCTCATAGCATTGTGGTCAGAAAAGATACTTGATATCAGCTGTACAGTATTGTTTTACTACCTTTGCTGTCCAGCCCCAGTTAACAAAGGAAAAAAAAATCATTCCCAGACAAGTATAGCAGCATTTCATTTGTAGTTATATTTTTACTTATTGGTGAACATCCTTTGGAGAAAGGTTTTGTTTCACATCAGTCTCCATGATGGAAAAGAGCCCAGACTCAGAGCCAGACAGCTGGGTTCATATCCCACCTTTATCCCTTCTGGCGAGTGACTTAAACTCCCTACCCTGAGTTTCCTCCTCTGAAAAATGGGGATAACAGCAAAGTTGTCTCTTGTTATATTAATGAGGTGGCTTTTGGAAAGTACCTAAGGATGGGGCTGGTTGCCAGGAGAACCAACCATGTGATTTAGGGGTTTGGAACTGTCAGTCCCACCCCCATCCTCTGTGGAGAGGGGAGGAGCTGGAGGTTGAATGATCACCAGTGGCCAGTGAGTTAATCAATCATGCCTTTGTAGTGAAGCCTCCATTAAAAGCCAAAAAGGACAGGGTTCAGAGAGCTTCCGGGTTGGTGAACACATGGAGGTGCTGGGTAGGTGGTGGCCCGGAGAGGGCAAGGAAGCTCCAAGTCTCTTCCCACATACCCCTTTGCATCTCTTCCATCTGGCTGTTTCTGAGTTATAGCCTTTTACATTAAGCTGGTAACCTAGTGAGTAAAATGTTTCTGAGTTCTATGAGCTGCTCTAGCAAATTAATTGAACCCAGGGAGAAGGTCGTCGGAATCTCCAGTCACAATCTGGACTTGCTACTGGTGTCCCAATGAGGGTGGGGAGGGCAGTCTCATAAGACTGAGCCTTAACCTGTGTGATCTATCTACCTCTCTCCAGGTAGATAGTGTCAGAATTGAGTTGAACATATTACACCCAACTGGTGTTGGGGAATTGCCTGTTGGTGTGGAGAAACAGGCCCTCCCCTCAGTAGAACTGGGTGCAGAACGTTGTATGTGGTCAAATGAAAAAAGCAAGTTGAAGAATAATATGTACAGGATGATGTCATTTTTTAAAAATCAGTATCCACAAATTAAAACTTTATCTTTTGCTTGGATGTTTGTCCAAGACTTTATCCTTACCAGTAGTGTTTTAATATTTGGAAGGAGAAAGTATTCATGTGTTACTGATGTAATTAAAAATTAATTTTTAAAAATGGTTATGAAGAACCTAGGGGCAGGACAGGAATAAAGAAGCAGACGTAGAGAATGGACTTGAGGACACGGGGAGGGAGAAGGGTAAGCTGGGATGAAGTGAGAGAGTGGCATGGACATATATACACTACCAAATGTAAAATAGATAGCTAGTGGGAAGCAGCCGCATAGCACAGGGAGATCAGCTCATGCTTCGTGACCACCTAGAGGAGTGGGATAGGGAGGGTGGGAGGGAGACGCAAGAGGGAGGATATATGTATATGTATAGGTTATTCAGTTTGTTTGCTCTTTAGTTCTGCTAGGTCCTTGTTAAACGTTTCTTGTATTTTGTCTATTCTATTTCCAAGATTTTGGATCATCTTTACTATCATTATTCTGAATTCTTTTTCAGGTAGACTGCCTATTTCCTCTTCAGTTATTAGGTCTGGTGGGTTTTTACCTTGCTCCTTCATCTGCTGTGTGTTTTGCTGTCTTCTCATTTTGCTTAACTTACTGTGTTTGGCGTCTCCTTTTCACAGGCTGCAGGTTCGTAGTTCCTGTTGTTTTTGGTGTCTGTCCCCAGTGGATAAGGTTGGTTCAGTGGGTTGTGTAGGCTTCCTGGTGGAGGGGACTAGTGCCTGTGTTCTGGTGGATGAGGCTGGATCTTGTCTTTCTGGTAGGCAGGTCCACGTCTGGTGGTGTGTTTTGGGGTGTCTGTGACCTTATTATGATTTTAAGCAGCCTCTCTGCTAGTGGGTGGGGTTGTGTTCCTGACTGCTAGTTGTTTGGCATAGGGTGTCCAGCACTGTAGCTTGCTGGTCATTGAGTGGAGCTGGGTCTTGTCATTGAGATGTAGTTCTCTTTGAGATTTTCACTGTTTTGAGCTGGGTGGTCTCTTGTGGACCAATGTCCTGAAGTTGGCTCTCCCACCTCAGAGGCACAGCCCTGACACCTGGCTGGAGCACCAAGAGCCTGTCATCCACACGGCTCAGAATAAAGGGAGGAAAAAAAAGAATGAAAGAAAGAAGATAAAATAAAATTAAATTAAATTTAAAAGTTATTAAAATAAAAATTAATTTTTTAAAAAAAATTTTTAAGTAATAAAAGAAAAGAAGAGAGCAACCAAAGCACAAAACAAATCCACCAATGATAACAAGCGCTAGAAACTACACTAAAAAAAAAAAAAAAAAAAAATGGACAGGCCGAATCCTAGGACAAATGGTAAAAGCAAAACAATACAGACAAAATCACACATAGAAGCATACACATACACACTCTCAAAAAGAGAAAAAGGTAAAAATATATATATATCGTTGCTCCCAAAGTCCACTTCCTCAATTTGGGATGATTCATTGTCTATTCAGGTATTCCAGAGATGTAGGGTTCATCAAGTTGATTGTGGAGATTTAATCCGATGATCCTGAGGCTGCTGGGAGAGAATTCCCTTTCTCTTCTTTGTTCACATAGCTCCTGGGGTTCAGCTTTGGATTTGGCCCCACCTCTGCGTGTAGGTCACCTGAGGGCGTCTGTTCTTCACTCAGACAGGACAGGGTTAAAGGAGCAGCTGATTCAGGGGCTCTGGCTCACTCAGGCCGGTGAGGAGGGAGGGTTACGGAGTGCGGGGCGAGCTTGTGGCGGCAGAGGCCAGCGTGACATTACACCAGCCTGAGGCCCGCCGTGTTTTCTCCCGGGGAAGTTGTCCCTGGATCACGGGACCCTGGTAGTGGCGGGCTGCACAGGCTCCCGGGAGGGGAGGTGTGTATAGTGACCTGTGCTCGCACACAGGGTTCTTCGTGGCTGCCGCAGCAGCCTTAGCGTCTCATGTCCACATCTGGGACCCGTGCTGATAGCCGCCGCTCGCGCCCGTCTCTGGAGCTCCTTTAAGCAGCGCTCTTAATCCCCTCTCCTCACGCACCAGGAAACAAAGAGGCAAGAAAAAGTCTCTTGCCTCTTCGGCAGCTCCAGACTTTTTCCCAGACTCCCTCCGGGCTAGCTGTGGCGCACTAGCCCCCTTCAGGCTGTGTGCATGCAGCCAACCCCAGTCCTCTCCCTGTGATCCCGCCGAAGCCCGAGCCTCAGCTCCCTGCCCCCGCCCACCCTAGTGGGTGAGCAGACAAGCCTCTCGGGCTGGTGAGTGCTGGTTGGCTCCGATCCTCTGTGCGGGAATCTCTCTGCTTTGCCCTCCGCACCCCTGTTGCTGCGCTCTCCTCCGAGGCTCCAAAGCTCCCCCCTCCGCCCCCCGCAGTCTCCGCCCGCGAAGGGCCTTCCCAGTGTGTGGAAACCTTTCCTCCTTCACAGTTCCCTCCCACTGGTGCAGGTCCCATCCCTATTCTTTTTCTCTGTTTTTCCTTTCTCTTTTGCCCTACCCAGGTATGTGGGGAGTTTCTTGCCTTTTGGGTGGTCTGAGGTCTTCTGCCAGCATTCAGTAGGTGTTCTATAGGAGCAGTTCCACCTGTAGATGTATTTCTGATGTATTTGTGGGGAGGAAGGTGATCTCCACATCTTACTCTTCTGCCATCTTGAAGTTGCTCCGTGATGCATTATTAAGGTGTGCTGCTGTTAGGTCTTCCCTTCCTTATTCCAGGCTATTTGGGCAACTTTTATTATCATCTGCCCCTTAAGAGAGAGTTTTAACTCTTTTTGTGTAATTTAAGTATTTTGTTTGAATTTAAGATTCCCGATTACTGTTATCAAATCCATATGAGATATGTCATCTTACCCATAAGAAAGTAGCACACCATCAATAGGGCATGAGTCTGTTTAGGATTCTGAGAGTATTATTAGGAACCATTACCTGTATCACTGTGGAAGGCCTTTTTTTTTTTTTTTTTTTTTGCGGTATGCAGGCCTCTCACTGTTGTGGCCTCTCCCGTTGCGGAGCACAGGCTCCGGATGCGCAGGCTCGACGGCCATGGCTCACGGGCCCAGCTGCTCCGCAACATGTGGGATCTTCCTGGACCGGGGCACAAACCCATGTCCCCTGCATCGGCAGGCGGACCCTCAACCACTGCACCACCTGGGAAGCCCTGTGGAAGAAGGCCTTTTACCTTGAAAAAGAATTATATTAGTTTTTCTACAGAAAGACAAACTTAAGCACGTTTTCCAAAAGAAAGTCTTAATATCATGGGAAATTTTCAACTTCCTTCTTGAAAGTATAGATATTACGTTTAGGTGATTAAATAGATCTACTTTGGGACGACAGATATCCTGATCAGGTAATCATAGTTATCTTTAAGAGGAGTGGATGATTGAAGTTTATATTATCCCTTTAACTCACACTGTAATTTTGAGCAACTCCTTTAACTTCTTTATATTTTAGATTCTTGAATTCCAAACATGATCAAACTTCTTTTCCTTACAAGTACTTAAAACTGATTAGTAAGCTCATATAACAAAAACATCTTAGTAACTTAATCCCCCATGTTTTTCCTGTGGCTTCTCCCTGTGAGAACCCAACAGTCCTCACACCGCATCTCTATTTTCAGGTTAAGGTAGGGCCATCTCCTCAGAGATCTTGAATTTCATTAGCAATTGGACCCATTACTGTTAATGCACCTTTGCATTTTAATAAATGAATTCCTAGGAGTTCTAGTGTAGCAAGCCCCACACCCCAGTCAGTGACACATAGTGTTACCAAACCAAAATTGGGTCAGCTCATCCACTCACAGTAAAGCCAACTTACTGACACTAGGATTTGGTAGAGGAAAGTGCAGCATTTATTGCAGGCACCAAGCAAAGAGTAAGGGTAGCTAATAACCAAGAGACCCAGACTCCCCAGTGGATTCCAGGGGAGTATTTTTAAAGACAAGGCGAGGGAGAGAGTTGCAGGGTGCATGATCAGCTCGTGTACCATTCTCTGATTGGGTGACGGTGAGGTAAGAGGGTGGTGTCACGGGGCTGAACATAATCAATTAAGATGTTAACTGGAACCAGACTAGTTCCAGCTGGTCTGGGGGCTACATGCTCATGCTCATCATGCAGTTAGACTCTTCTGTCTGGTGGAGGTTTTAGTTTTAGTATCTGTAAAACAACTCAGGAACATGCATCAGACATGTTATCTATGTCCTTCAGGAAAGAACTAAAGATTCTGTGACTGTTATTTGGCTGATTCACTTTTTAAATTGTTACCAATTCTCCTGGCCCAACTGCTATTTTTTTGTCACTACATGTTCACATTCTTTCAGTCATTATTGAGCAGCCTTTTGTGACTTTTGAGGCCTGGGAGATTAAGCTTTTCTACAAACAAGACACAGGCAGAGGACATGGTGGGTGGTTTGTCCCAGGAAGGCCCCATAGGGTCCTGCTCGGTTACAATAGCATATGTGATATGTACTGAGACATGAGGTTGAAAGACAGTGCGAAAACTTCCCACAGTCCTCCACTCTATTAACGTGGCAGTAAAAGAACACAGGGCTGTCATTTTTTTGGAGCACATTTACTATTTGAGGCTGTGTGCTAGGTGGCTCGTGAACCTTGTCTTTTAATCTCATGACATTCTTATGAAATAGGTATTATCCCATTTTGCAGATGAGGGAACCGATGCTCAGAGAAGTTATGTCATTTGCCTGAGGTCACATATATCACTAAGACATTTCAGCCAGCATTCAGACTGACATCTGTTTTACTCAAAAATGTACTTTGTACCACTATTTCTGTACCCCAAAAAAGATAATCTGAAACTCATTTTTATAGTATTCCTTTCTCATTCCTAAAAGTAGTTTTTGGCATAGAAGCCTATGAGCCAAATAAGAGAATGATGCTCTCTTTTGTAACCAACTAGATTCTCCCTCTGCAATGGGCAAGTTGTTAGTTTCCATCACTTCAGTTGCCCTGCATGGTTGGAACTGGAAGGGTCAGAAAACAGAATTTTATAAAAAATACTTCAGTCAACCCAATTGCATAGCAAAACTGCCCAGGATAAGGATGCCTCTGTGTAAAATATGGAGATTTGGCCTTTGAAACATTTTCTTGTATTTTTCTTGTGTTTTTCTTTTATTCTTAATTGTATTGTTCTAGTTTCCTTACATGACATCAATTGTAAATCTTCAATCTTAGTAATAAAATCGATGGGCAGTAATTGTGTTAATGCCAATTACTTTATTTACTGAACACCTTTCTCTGTGACACCTTGATACAGGTGCTTTCCTCACATCATTTCATTTAATCCTCACAGTCACCTTTGAGGTAAAGGAAGTGACATAAATGCCATTTTATAGATTAAAAAATCGAGTTTCAAGGAAATTAAGTCATTTGCCCAAGTTCTTTATAAGTTGAGAATTAGAATTTGCATGCAGGTCTGTTAAAACTGTTGCTTAGTTTGTGTTTAGTGACTTTAAGTTTAAAAAAACAAGTGGAGAGAAACTAAAATCACCTTCTAAAAATTTACACTGAGTTTGGAAAATAATTTTTTAAAAACAAGGTTAAAAAAGCAACAAGGTTTACTTGGAAATTTAGATAGCAGATGTGATATTGGAAAAGCAGTGATATAATTGTCAATAAAATGAATGATTAAAATGGAGATTATGTTTTCCCCAGAGTCTCTTAGCAGGCTCTATACATTTAGCTTGAGGTGAAATGTTTTCTGTTTTTGGCAGTCATGACTTTCTTCAGCTTAAGAACTTCAGACACGTGGTCCTCGATTATAGCTGTGGGTTCTGACTCAGAACTCGGGGTTCTCCTTGGGAGGGGATGGGCTGACTCGGTAGGAATGCCAGTCGGTACTGGGTTTGGAGTGGCTGACCTGCCGGACCCCTCTCCTTTCTCCTTCGCGCGGCAGGTGCAGAACAAGCTGGACGGCTGCTGCTATGCGGTGAAGCGCATCCCCATCAACCCGGCCAGCAGGCATTTCCGCAGGATCAAGGGCGAGGTGACACTGCTGTCGCGCCTGCACCACGAGAACATCGTGCGCTACTACAACGCCTGGATCGAGAGGCATGAGCGGCCGGCGGGCCCCGCGACGCCACCCCCGGACGCGGGGCCCCAGGCCCTGGACGGACGAGCCTTGCGCCGGCTGCCCGTTGGCGACAGCGACACGGATGGCCCGGGCAGTGTGGAGGCGGCCGCACCGCCGCCCATCCTCAGCAGCTCGGTGGAGTGGAGCACATCGGGTGAGCGCTCGGCCAGCGCCCGCTTCCCCGCCGCCGGCCCGGACTCCAGCAGCGACGAGGATGACGACGAGGAGCACGACGGCGTCTTCTCACAGTCCTTCCTGTAAGAGTTCCCGGGCGCTGCTGGCTCATCCCCGCCAAGCGCAGGCCGGGGAAGGGGAGGGACTTGGTTAGAAATCCAGTCCTGTGGACCATGATGAAATACATGTATGCAACTCATTTTTAGAGAATAACCAAATTCAGTCCAAGGGTTTTTTCCCTCTAATATCTTCAAGAGATCTCCAAAATCCAAGCCCTGGAGGAAGGAAAAATAGAAACTTTTTCCAGTCCCTCCTCTTAATACATTTAATAGGATTTTTTAAAGAGCATTCTTTTTAGATAAGGGCTTCTGACTCTGTGGAACACAAAGGAACTAATTTGGAGTCTTGACATAGGACCTACTGCAGTTCTAAAAAGGGTTACCAAACCAATAATTATGATCCTAAAATATTTAAAGTTTAAGGCATCTCAGAATCCACCCTGGTCATTTATATTCATGGTTTTATTTCATTGTATCCATTTGGATACAGTTTATTATAGCTCTGAGCTGTTGAATTGTAACAGGGAATTTGGTTTCTTTAGTCTTTCTCTATTTCTCTTTTTAAGACCTGCTTCAGATTCTGACAGTGATATCATCTTTGACAATGAAGATGAGAACAGTAAAAGTCAGAATCAGGTAAATATATAAATAGAAGTTACACCTTTTTATTCATCTTGGGATGGGTACATAAGCAAATGTTTGATGTTATAAACCTCAGGTAAAATAGTAAAGCCTTAATCTGATATGCAGATATAGAAACTGTCGATTTTAAAACATGATTTTTTAAAATATGCTACTCGTATGGTTACTTATAGGTCTTAATTTATCCACATAATAAAAAGAGAAGAATAAATGACATACTGGGTTTTTTTGTTTTGTTTTGCTTTTAGTGAAAACCACTTCCTAGAGGATTTTAGGAAACATTATGTGGTTGGGGATGAGGGTTGAATGCAAATTAATTGAGTAACTAAACAGCCTAATTGTGGAGTTATGTAGGTCTCTCTCACATCAATTAATCTTGATGACTTAGTCTCATAAACCATCCTCGGGAACAGTGTTTTAACACTGTGTGTTATGATCCTGTAATGGGTTATAAAATCAGTTTCAAGGGTTACAACCAGCTTCATTTTATTTTTAATGCTGTAGAGAAGAGTAAAGAATACCAAAATGTATCACACTAGTAAAGGTAAACTCTGTTCGTAGAACTTGTCTCTTATGAATATATGTATTAGGTGTAATATAAAATACAACATGGTCTGAAAGATTTGAGAAACACTGCTCTAAGCCCTGGACCCCACTCAATTCTGTATATTCCTGCATCCAGGCCAGCAGAGCCCCTCAGTGCTGATGGCTTGGAGTCAGTGTAAAGCTTTGTAATTTCCAGGGCTGTCAGTTATTGCTAGAGAAACCTTCTGCAGCTGGGGATTGGATGCAGTGACTTTATTACCAGGAATAAAAATATAATTACAAGCAGGGTGCATTCATGCAGATTAAAAAAAAGTCTACACATAGACTGTCTTAGATAAGCAGTTAATTGGTTTGAATGAGGTTTGAATGCTTTAGCCAGCACTTTTTTTTTTTGGCTGCGCCACGCATTATGCAAGATCTTAGTTCCCCAACCAGGGATTGAATCTGTGTCCCCTGCAGTGGAAACACGGAGTCTTAACCATTGGATTGCCAGGGAAGTCCCAGCATTTTTTTTTTTAACATCTTTATTGGAGTATAATTGCTTTACAATGGTGTGTTAGTTTCTGCTTTACAACAAAGTGAATCAGTTATACATATACATATGTTCCCATATCTCTTCCC
>NC_041224.1:98280446-98293338 GCF_002837175.3 Physeter macrocephalus | reverse complement strand
CTCCATACTGTTCTCCATAGTGGCTGTATCAATTTACATTATTCCCACCAGCAGTGCAAGAGGGTTCCCTTTTCTCCACACCCTCTCCAGCATTTATTGTTTCTAGAGTTTTTGATGATGGCCAATCTGACCGGTGTGAGATGATATCTCATTGTCGTTTTGATTTGCATTTCTCTAATGATTAATGATGTTGAGCATTCTTTCATGTGTTTGTTGGCGATCTGTATATCTTCTTTGGAGAAATGTCTATTTAGTTCTTCTGCCCATTTTTGGATTGGGTTGTTTGTTTTTTTGTTATTGAGCTGCAAGAGTTGCTTATAAATTTTGGATATTAATCCTTTGTCAGTTGCTTCATTGGCAGCTATTTTCTCCCATTCTGAGGGTTGTCTTTTGGTCTTGTTTATGGTATCCTTTGCTGTGCAAAGGCTTTTAAGTTTCATTAGGTCCCATTTGTTTATTTTTGTTTTTATTTCCATTTCTCTAGGAGGTGGGTCAAAAAGGATCTTGCTGTGATTTATGTCATAGAGTGTTCTGCCTATGTTTTCCTCTAAGAGTTTGATAGTGTCTGGCCTTACATTTACCAGCATTTTTTAAAAGTACTTCCCTTTTCTATTAAAATCCTCTTAACCCCTGAGGAAGTTTAAGGAATAATAGCATAAGTAGTCTAAACTAACTGCTTTGGTTTTAGCATTAGTTACGCATATAATTATTATGGGGGCACCAAATTTACAATTCTGGCTTTTCTCAATTAAGGGAGATATCCCATGGGCATTCTGATTGATGGGTAGAAACCTCTAAGAGATTAACAATCTTGTACAGATAATCCCCAGAATAAATAAATGATTCAAGAGTAGAATTGAAGGAATTCCCTGGCTGTCCAGTGGTTAGGACTCCGAGGTTTCACTACGGAGGGCCCGGGTTCAATCCCTGATCGGGGAACTAAGATCCCACAAGCCGCGCGGTGTGGCCAAAAAAAAAAAAAAAAAAAGTAGAATTTTATTGTTTCCAGAGCAGTTTTTTTCCTTCAATAAAGATAAAATGTTGAAAAAATGTTTCCACACAAAAAGGCAAATCAGAAACAGTCAAATGCTACCTAATGCTTTCCCATACTTGGGGGTAGGAGGGAGTATTTAAATATGTCTATTAGAAGAAGAAAGAATTTTTTTTTAAGGGACATGAGTTAGAAAAACAGCTGTAGGGGACTGGCAGACTAACCATGTGGAAAAGTAGTGTAGAGGATCGGTCACCCTAAGTGGCAGCTGGGTGGTGGTTCGTCAGTGCTGTAGCCGAGGGCAGTGTGCCATCTGGTAATGTGATCACACTTAAATTGTTTTAGCTAGGGCTTCCCTGGTGGCGCAGTGGTTGAGAGCCTGCCTGCCGATGCAGGGGATACGGGTTCGTGCCCGGGTCCGGGAAGATCCCACATGCCGCGGAGCGGCTGGGTCCGTGAGCCATGGCCTCTGAGCCTGCGCGTCCGGAGCCTGTGCTCCGCAACGGGAGAGGCCACAACAGTGAGAGACCCTCGTAACGCAAAAAAAAAAAAAATTGTTTTAGCTAAAGATGGATTTCTCATCTTCTGTTTCCAAAGTAAGCCTACCATCAAAGGTAGGCATTTCAATAAAACTGAAGCCTTAACATATTAGCCTGTATACATTCTACCCTTCTTATCCATAGAAAGATAGCAAGTGGTGAGAAGGAATTGACTTAGAGCCTTTCTGTGGATTACCTTTAATACCCACCTGTTTCCTGTTGTCCCCATCATTGTTCTGTACAGTAACAGACCTGTAAACTGTGCATTAGATTCTGGTATTGGCAAAATTGCCTTTTAAGTGCTGTAAGCATCTAAAGGACAGTGGCTGTTGTTCTGCTCACTCAACGTTCCCTCTAAGGCAGCAGGCTAACCAGGTATGTGGTAGGGGCAAGAACAAAAGACTTGGTGGTGGTGCTGATCTTGTTTCATTTCGGCCTCATTTTGAGCTCTCGTGTGTTCCTCTTGGGTTAGGATGAAGATTGCAATGGAAAGAACAGTTGCCATGAAAGTGAGCCACCGGCAACCACTGAGGCTGTGCACTACCTCTACATCCAGGTGAGGCCCTGGCATGCAGCTCAGTGACACGGCAACTCCCAGTAGTATGCTGGTGGGTAGGTTTTGGGAGATGAAAGCAAGAGAGCGAGCAAAGAGGGCTCACCGCACTGCCAAAGATTAATTGGCCAGAGAGGATTATAGCATGGAGGCCCTTTCCCTCTGCCTTGAACCCATGCTCTCCTGTACCGTAGCAGGAGACGGCACAGGGCAGTGGTTCCAGCTCTGGACTTAATTAGGCTGTGTAAGTTCACATCCTGGATCCACCGGTCACAGCTTTGTGAGCTCAGGCATGGTTCTTCAGCATTCTATGTCCCAGGTTCCCCACCTATAAATTAAACAGTAGCAGTTACTTCAGTGGCTTGTGAAGAATAAATGAAATAACATGTGTGAAGTAATTAGAACCCACCTGAGTTCCATAAGCGCTAGACTGTGCATGTACAGAGACTCTACTTTGTCTAACAAGTTAAATCTGGACAAACAAGGTACGAGGCACATATATCCTCGTGTGTACA
The DNA here is from genome assembly GCF_002837175.3 of Physeter macrocephalus. Lineage (NCBI taxonomy): Eukaryota > Metazoa > Chordata > Mammalia > Artiodactyla > Physeteridae > Physeter > Physeter macrocephalus. The sequence goes on along the minus strand of NC_041224.1, from coordinate 98,290,740 downwards.
GAAGAAACACCAACCTGGTTTTAGGAAAGTGGCTTGTCCTGGAACCCCTGAGGGACAGGAGAACCAGTTGCAGTGAGGCATTGCTAAAGGGAAGCTTATCGGCTTTGCCCTGCTCACACCCGCGAGGGGCGCATTCTGGACAGTGGTGAACTCAGCCAGCAGAGGGACAGCCACAAACCGAAGTGGAAAACTTGCCTCTGGCCCAAGTGAACAGGACTGTGAGTCATTGTTAGTGTTTTCAGTCACATCTGCAAGGAGGCAGATCTTTAAATGTGAGATACAGTACTATGCCCAAGAAGGAGCCCTCAGACCAGTGTAACGTTTCAAAAGAGTCTAGTTAGGTGGTTGCTTTCCTGGGGTTGCAGCGGGTTTTAGGTTTTCCCTAAACATAAACCACTTACACACATGATAAAGCATTTGTCCCCCAAACCGCTAACTGTTGAGTATCTACTACATGCCATCACGCTGTAAACAGTTACAGTGAGACAGAAGTACCTAGCAGAGGTACGTGAGGTGTGGTAGGATCTTGGTGTGGGAGGCCTGGAGGATGAGTCAGAGTTTGTAGATGTTATTCTGAGCATGAGAGGATATTCCTCTCATTTAAAATGACATGTTCCTCTCTTTGAAAACAAGAAAGTCCTTCATGAGAAATCTCAACTGTGGCACTGGTTTGAAACATAGGCTAGTTTCATAAAATCAAATGCTGCATGTTGCTCTAAGGTTTAAATGATATGGCATTGTTTTCTGATAGATTAATACACTTAAGAAGGATGAGATAGAGCCCTTTCTTAAATGTTTTGATGTTTACAACGTTTTGCTCTAGACTTGAAGGTCATTGTCATTAATTTAACATGCAAATGAGAAAGGCTAATGACATCATTGGATTATTAATTAGCCCTTCTTGGGAATTTGGGTTTGGAAACAATCTTGTAAAAGAAAAAATAAAATTTTACTTAATTCTAAGTGTTTTTGTATTATATGTGACAAGGATTTTAAAGTCTTTTTTTTTAAATGAACAATAATATAAAAAATAAAAATGATTTTGTTAGGGTGCTAAGGTTATGCATATTTCTTCCCAGTTTTTTTTTTAATACTGTTGGTTTCTTTTTTTAATTAAAAAAAGTAAGCCTTTTCCATAAGTATTTAAAATCCATGGTACACGTTTTAAAATGGGGGATTACATTAATTGCCATTGTCCTCCTTAACTGAAACTCTATATCATCAAATCCTGCCTGGTTTGTTCTTGTCCATAGATGGAGTACTGTGAAAAGAGCACTTTACGTGACACAATTGACCAGGGACTATATCGAGACACTGTCAGGCTCTGGAGGCTTTTCCGAGAGATTCTGGATGGATTGGCTTATATCCATGAAAAAGTAAGCTTTGCAACATTTTATATCTGAAAAATTTATGTTTACATAAAATTTATGACAAAATCAAATATTGTGAGATTTGAGAAGACCTAAAATAGAGGGAAAATTATGGGTATGTTGAAATAATCTATTTTTATAGAAAATAGAACATATCAAAAGACGAGAAAATAGTATAAAGCATCAAAGTTCAAAGAAAGCATTGAAGGATAGAAGGGGGGCTCAGCAAACTATAGCCCATGGGTCAAATCTAACTCCCTACCTGCTTCTGTTCAGCCTGTAAGCTAAGACTGGCCTTTACATTTTTAAATGGTTGTAAAAAATTGAAAGAAGGGTAATATTTCATGATACCTGAAAATTCTATGAAATTCACATGTGTCCATAAATAACATTGTATTGGAACAGGGCCATAAACACCAGTTTATCTGTTGCCTGTGGCTGTTCTTGTGCTGCCACTGTGGAGTTGAGTAGTTGCGGCAGAGACTGTGTGGCCCATAAAGCCTAAAAGATTTACTATCTGGCCCTTTACAGAAAAAGTTTGCCAGCCTGCAGTTTAGGTGGAAATAATTGAACATGTATGGAACATGAGGATGATTCCTTGAGTGGTTTAGATAAAGTGAGAGTGTGATTAATACCTGCCAAGATATGTGATTCTGACTCAGCGCTACCTTTCCTAGGAACATGGGAAAATTAGAAAGCCATCTAGCAAGGGTAGAGATGAGACTAACATAGTTTGCCACATGTATAAAATGTCACTGTAAAGCTAGAAATTGTCATCACGATGTAAATGCTAATGGACCTAGCTTCAAGATGAAACACTGCTTACATTTTAAAAATGGGATTGTCTAATGTGTTAGTGTAAATACGTTTTTTCCTTTGCCTCAATTTTCCTTAACCTTAAAATATTTATACTGTACCATATTTATACTAAAAAAGCCAGGACTATAATTTATAGATGTCTAGTTTATAAATGATTTGGTGGAAGTGGAATTTGCAAGGTTGGACATAAAAATGAGCTCTAATGAAGGTCATTAGAACTCTATTACTGTGCTAGCATCCTGGGGTCCTAGAACCGTGCTCCGTGCGCTGTCTTCCTTGCCATCTGATCTGCTCAGTACCTGCCAACCATTTGTTGGGTGTCTAACACTGTGCCAAACCTAGAAATAGAGAAAGGCACAAGTGTATGAGAAGCCCCATACTTGAGAGGGACTTCCTGTTTTTTTGAGGGAGCCGAAATTTACCTTCATGTAACAGTAAGAGAGATCACACCATAAAGTGTTTTTATTACATTTATTTCCTGTATTATAGTACCGGAAACAGTAAGCATGATGAGGATGCTATTAGGAAGGGGAGAAAGTAGTGTTCACGTAACAAGTAATCGTTGAGCACTTACCTGGTATGCTGGGAATGCAAAGTTGAATTATTAGAATTACTGTGGAAGTCTTCATGGATGAGTTGGCACTTGTAAATATTGGTACAAATCCAATGAGTGGAGAAAAGCCTGGGCAGGGCAGGTAGCCTGAAGAAAGGAGAAGAGGGAATGAAAATGGTGTGTGTCTCCCTGACCAGAGCAAGGGTTTTGTGATGCATTAGAGAGAAAGATCATTGTGAACCTGATAGACAGGGGTCTTGGGTGCCAAAGGGAACCGTTTGGATTGGACCTGATCAGGACCACCAGCAGGTAGATTGGGAGAGGGTGGCGAGGTCATTGGCAGGACATTTGGGAGACATTGCGGAGGTCAGACAGCCTGGACTAGCATGGTGTGCAGGAGAAGACCTCATCCAATTTTCATCACTAGGTTGGCCTTTCAAATGAGGAAACAGGTATGACAGAAGTTATGTTTGGGAAAAAGTTGTTGGTTTCTTTGCTCTTTTCCATCAGGGAATGATTCACCGAGATTTGAAGCCTGTCAACATTTTTTTGGATTCTGATGACCATGTAAAAATAGGTGATTTTGGTTTAGCGACAGACCATCTAGCCTTTGCTGTGAGTATTTTTTTAATTCAGGTGTGCTTGAAAATGGACCCATGTGCCTTAATTATCCTGTCTTCTAACATTCTCATGACTATGAGTTCCCTGAACTCTGCTGTGTAATCCCCAGGAAAGTATACAAGTCTGAAGGGGCAGCTGCAAACAATCCTGCAGGCTTTGAAATTGTGAATACGTTTTAGTGAGTGCGTTCCACTTGAGAGACATAAAATTGTTAGTTTGTGGGTGATATTTAGGTCAAAGGCATGAAATACTTTATGAAACAATTTGGTGTTTTGGTCTACCATGCCAGGCACTGGGCTAGATGCTTTACACCCAATGGGGCTTTTAGTTAGCTTAAGGAAATAAGGCTCAAAAACCGTAAAACATCAGAAGAATGAGTTCTAGACAACATAAATCAGAAAGTATTAATGCTCTTCTTCACAACACTGTAGAGTAGTTGTTAAACATACAAAGCTAAAATAATGTGAAGTGAGAGAAATAGTCTTATAAGACTTAAAAACAGGAGAAAATTTGCATATGGTTATGAGGATCAAGGAGGGCTGTATAAAGAAAACAGCATTTCAAATGAGCCTTAAAGGATGGGTGGGGGCTTCCCTGGTGGCGCAGTGGTTGAGCATCTGCCTGCAATGCAGGGGACACGAGTTCGTGCCCCGGTCTGGGAGGGTCCCGCATGCCGCGGAGCAGCTGGGCCCGTGAGCCATGGCCGCTGAGCCTGCGCGTCCGGAGCCTGTGCCCCGCAACGGGAGAGGCCACAGCAGTGAGAGGCCCGTGTACCGCAAAAAAAAAAAAAAAAAAAGGATGGGTGGGAGTCCAGTAGGCTGAGATTGAGGGCAGGGCATGGTGACACCAGGGTAGGGGGTTCCCGAGAGAAAGAACAGCATAAGCAAAGGCCCTGGGGTAAGCAGACATGATTGTTGAAGGCCAGCATGTTGTCTGGTTGGTTGAAACTATGAGGTGTAGGGGAGCAGTGAGAGAAGATGCTTGAAGGTTGGGGATTCTTGGAGGTGTCAGGTCTTGAGTGCTGGGGGAAGAGTTTTACTTAACATCATAAGCCAGAGATTAGGCACCAAAATCTGTGGTAAATGCAGTTAATTATAAGGGTGGTCAAAAAAAGAAGCTAGGATTTGGATTAATGGTGAGAAAAACCTCAGGGGTTAAAGTAGAAGGTGAGGTTAGAAGGAGCAGAGAGGGAGGAAATGGAAGGGGGACAGTAAGGACATGGTCCTGACCAGAACACTGGGGAATTTGAAGAGTGCTAAGACCAAGGAAGGGCTCTATGGGAATTTGATCCCCAAACTAACAAATGTAACTTGATATCTGTAGTCTGTAATAGCAGGGAAGTAGATAAGAGCACAGGCTCTGGAGGCCCACTTCCCTGGGCTAGAATCCTTGGGCAAGTTACTTAACCTCTTAGTATTCTTTCCATAAAATGTGCCTAATACAAGTACCAGCTTCAAAGTTGTCACCAGGATAAAATAAGAATATAGGTAAAGCCCTGGAACATTGCCTGGCTCTACGAGTATTAGAGCTCTTGTTATTGATGGCAGTGCTCGTGATAGGAATCTGTGGAGAGATGTCAGAAAAATAGTGATTTAGGAGAATGCGGGAAACAGGGCTGTCACAGATGTAGTGGAAGAAGTGAGGCTACCTACTAGGTATTAGCAGTGACAGTGGAACAGATTTGGTGACCAGCCTCTAGGAAAGAGTAAAAATTGATCCAGTGGGAAAATTAGAAAAGTTAGAAAGTGAGTTTGTTGTTATTAATATACCTTTACTCTTCCCAGTAAATAGATTCTGTTTTGGCATTTGAAATATGAAAATAAATTAGTTTAGGTAAGTTTTCAGGGGGTTCTGCCACGAAGGAGTTCTACAGTGAATTGCCCTTCTCCTTGATCTCATTGAGGTTTCCAGTGAGCCCTGCATTAGTAGGCTAACTAAACTAAAAAAAATTTAAAGCTCAAAAAAGCATTATTGTAGTTATTCTGGTTTCTGTGTAATATTTTTCAGTCCGTCTTCATTTAGAAATGATAATCCATTCCTGTGGAATAATATAACATTTTAATTTGTTATTTGGCTTACTTGAATTTTTAGGCTGACGGCAAACAAGATGATACATCAGGAGATCACTTGATTAAATCAGACCCTTCAGGTAAATCCAGAAGACTGTATATTTAATTAGTGTGTTAACAAGCAATCCACAAAATTTCTTTTTTTCTCTTTTATCTTTTTTTAACATACAAAAACTTTACATATGTAATGTATACAACCTGAAGAGTTTAGAGGTACATACACACCTAAGAAAGCATCACCACAATCTATGCCATAAACATATCCATCACCTCTAAGTTTCTTCCTGCCCTCTTATTTATTATTACTATTATTATTAATTTTGTGATAAGAACACTTAGCATAAGATCTACCCTCTTAGGAAAATTTCATTTTATTATTATTTTTTGCGGGGGGAGCGCACCATGCAGCATGTGGGGATCTTAGTTCCCCGACCAGGGTTGAAACCCGTGCCCCCTGCAGTGGAAGCGCAGAGTCTTAACCACTGGACCACCAGGGAAGTCCAGGAAAATTTTAAATATGCAGTACAGAATAAAATTTCTCAAAGTGAAACCTTTTTTTCATTTGTAAAGATTTTATTCTAAAGCAAATTATAATTATTCATTAACAAAATTATGAAAATGCTTTAATTTTTTTCCCTTTTCACTATATAGATTGTTCTTCAGAAGTCTAAGAAATTAGACCTTCAATTAGAATAATTTACTCCTCTGGGTAGGCAGTTATACTTTGACCCCAGGTGGTAATAGGAGGTTGGTTACCTCATGACCTGGGCCACCTGGGGTCTTCCTGCCTGGCACTGCCCCTTCACCACAGCAAAGCCATCCTGTGTGGAACATAGTGTGTGGCCATCCACGATTTAGGGTTAATAGCTTGGTGAAATGCATGCTGCTTCTTCCTGTGAATAGTGTAAACAATTAACAGACCGTGTCTCTTAAGAAACTTTTTTTGTTTTGTTTTGTTAAAAATTGGCCTTATCTCTAAGTCCTGTTATTGGAAATCCTTCCCTCTGCCTTCTTCCATGCAGGTCATTTGACTGGGATGGTTGGCACTGCTTTATATGTAAGCCCAGAGGTCCAAGGCAGCACCAAATCTACATACAACCAGGTAAAGAGGAAGGTTTTTGGGGAAAAGGAAAGATCTTGAGAGAGATAATAGTAAGAAAATCAAGATTACAGCATTTGGGATTTAGTTACCAGCTGAAATAGTCAGGAACATTCATTCACTCAATATATATCCACATGTCTATTGAGCGACTGCTCCAAATAGGACACGTGATGCCCAAGGACAGTGACTGAAGCTGGCACTGTTGTTGCCAAGGAGCTTACAGTCCCTCCATCCATCTAAAGAAGATTTGAACTAACTGGTCCTGGGCCAGGCCCCGGGAACACAGGGAACAAGGCAATCAAGTAATAAGACATCTTATTCCAGCCCTCCGGGAGTTTGTCCATTGGTGGATGATGGTGGATGAAACAGACAGTAAACAAATAAAAAATTTTTAAATCACAAACTCTGTAGGAACTAAGAAGAAAGGAAATGGAGTCCAGTGACCAGAGAACAGTAAAAGACATCATCTTTAGATCGACTGACTAGAGAAAGCCTCCCCAAGAGGATGGGTTTCAGGATAAAGGAGGAAAGGGGAGAGAAGCCATGCAAAGTTGGGGGCTGGAGCTTGGCTGGGAGAGAAGAGGGGTAAGCAGAGGAAATAGCATGCACAGAGAGAAGACTGTGGGTGAGAGGTAGCTTGGCTCACTTAGGACAGTCAGAGAGAAGGTCATTGTGGCTGCAGCGTGGTGAGAGCTGTGAGGGCGGTAGGCACGAAGCGAAGCTGAAGGGAAGGCCAGGGTCAGATGATGCAGGGCCAGCTCAGCCATGATAAGGGATGTGCACAGGCAGCGCCTGAAGGATCTTGAGCGAGAGAGTTCACTCTGGCTGCTGCCGGAGGCTTGGCAGGAGTCCAGGTGGGACGGCTGAGCTGGGACCAGAGTGGTGGCAGTAGAGACGGGGAGAAGTGTGCAGATATGAAATACATGTTGGAGGGAAATTGACAGGTTTTCCTAATGGAGTGGGTGTTGGGTGAGGAAAAGAAAGGAAAACAGGACAGTGCTCAGGTTTCTGCCTGGAGTGGCTGGGGGAAGGGTAGTTGACTGAGCTGAGGAACCATGAGGAAAGACCTGGGAGATGGAGGAGAAGATGGCAGGAATATTCCGTCTAGGGCATGTTTAATTTGAAATGCCTGATGAGAAATTCGATTAGAGAGCTCCAGTCGGCTGTTAGGGACTCAAGACTTGAGTTCAGAAGAAAGATCGGAGTCAGAGGTATAAACTTGAGAGCCACTAGCACACAGATGGGATTTAAAGCCATGAGACTGGATGAGATCACTTCGGGCAAGACCGTAGAGCTAAATTTTTAAAATACATGAGGCAGGCAATTCACATTAAAGCATATTTTCAAGCTAGCAGTAGCAACTGAAGCCTGGGTTTTGGTTCTGACAGGGAGCACTGGGTAGTGACAGAGTTGAAGCAGACCTCCAAATACCCGGTGAGGGTGAGGGTGTGTGGAGGTGGACACGCCCACCCTGAGGGAGGGGGAGGCACCTTTAGTGTCATCTTTCTGCGTTTGGTTTGTAAGAGTATAATGAAATCCTTAAAAGGACCTTACCCTTTGGCCCAGCACGTTCACCTTTTGAAACGTATCCTAAGGAAACAACCAGGGACATTCAAAAAGATTGGTGTAGACGGGGTTTGTCACAGCATTGTTTATAACAATGGAAAATAACAAGCATTTAAAAAATAGGGAGCTGGTTAAATAAATTATGGGACATCCATGTAATTGAATATGTCATTAAAATATTAGAGGCCGGTTTTAGAAAAATGACATTATAGTATAAAAATATTCTTGCTAAAGTAAAGGAATAAAAGTTACAAATGACAGTGTGGTTCTAATTTTATTGTGTGTGTGTGTGTGTGTGTGTGTGTGTGTGTGTGTGTGTGTATAGACATTTTAAAAAACCCACCAAAAGGGCGTATCTTAGCCATCAATTGTAAATATCCTTAAGTAGTGGGATTATGGGTGGTTGCTATTGTATTCTTGGTGCTTTTCGGTATGTTCCGTTCAGTATGTACATTTTTCTACAGCTAACGTGTGTAGGAAATGACATAATGAATGTTTGTTTTTAAGACTTTGGAGGTCACTGGTTGTCCAAATTCATTGAAGTTTTCCTTGAAAGTGGCTCCTGTGCCTGTGTGCAGTTCACCACGAGCAGTCTCCTGCTCAGCTGGGTTGTGATCAGCTGCCGCAGGCACAGGGCCTTCTGACCTCCTTCTTCCCCTCGACAGCTCCCTACCTGAGACTCTGCACTGACTTGCCCTTTTACCTTCTTTACTTACACTTCCATATTTTGTTAGGAGTCGTCACAATATTTCTGTTGTGCTGTGCTTCTGACCTCGTTGGTATGGCTTTGCAATCAGTAGCTGACCTTTGCTATCAGCTGCAGAGTGCGATCCGTGTTTCCCTTTTGCAATGATTAGTAAAGATGCAAAGCAAATTCTTTCAACAGATCTCGGTTGTCCTTGCTCTGTAGTGATTATCCTCAGTGTGTGGCCAGTGGTTATCTATGTCTATGTGTATAGCTAAACCAGTTACAATTAATTTTTAAGAAAAACATTGAAGTCATGCCAAATATTTTATCATCTAAATATAAATATGTCTCTCATCTGTATTTTATACCTATAATTTTTTTTTTAGAACAAAGCGAATTTTTTCTAGTGTGGCCTATTTTCACTTATGCAAACATCCCAACTAACAGTGCTCATCCTATAATTCCCTAGTGAATTATGCTTTCATATCTAGGCTCTAAATAAAATTCTTTTTCCTCCTCAGAAAGTGGATCTCTTCAGCCTGGGAATTATCTTCTTTGAGATGTGCTATCATCCCATGGTCACAGCCTCAGAAAGGATCTTTGTTCTCAACCAACTCAGAGATGTATGTATCAGATGTTTTAATGCCTCAGTTTCCAGTAATCTGAATCTTAGCATGGACATTAGAATTTGATGCAGAGTATTTTTCTGTTATTTATAATATAGAAAGAAGTGGTCCTACTCTAATTTTCTATATTTCTAGTAAATGGAAATCCACCTCTGCTTATGTACTTACATGATAAGAAACTTACCCCAGTTTTATTTATTTTTGTAATCATACCTGAAGATATTGCTAGGTTATTCTTTTGAAAAATACTTTGAGATTACTCTTGATTTTTTTTTAATTTTTTAATTTAATTTTATTTTTTTATACAGCAGGTTCTTATTAGTCATCAATTTTATACACATCAGTGTATACAGTCAATCCCAATCACCCAATTCAGCACACCACCATCCCCACCCCCCCTCTTTTTTCCCCCTTGGTGTCCATATGTTTGTTCTCTACTTCTCTGTCTCAACTTCTGCCCTGCAGACCAGTTCATCTGTACCATTTTTCTAGGTTCCACATACATGTGTTAATATATGGTATTTGTTTTTCTCTTTCTGACTTACCTCACTCTGTATGACAGTCTCTAGATCCATCCATGTCTCAACAAATGACTCAGTTTCATTCCTTTTTATGGCTGAGTAATATTCCATTGTATATATGTACCACAACTTCTTTATCCATTCGTCTGTCGACGGGCATTTAGGTTGCTTCCATGACCTGGCTATTGTAAGCAGTGCTGCAATGAACATTGGGGTGCATGTGTCTTTTTGAATTATGGTTTTCTCTGGGTATATGCCCAGTGGTGGGCTTGCTGGGTCATATGGTAATTCTATTTTTAGTTTTTTAAGGAACCTCCATACTGTTCTCCATAGTGGCTGTATCAATTTACATTCCCACC
>NC_041224.1:98279395-98280194 GCF_002837175.3 Physeter macrocephalus | reverse complement strand
TGTTTTTTTAATATTGAGCTGCATGAGCTGTTTATATATTTCGGAGATTAATCCTTTGTCTATTGATTCGTTTGCGAATATTTTCTCCCATTCTGAGGGTTGTCCTGAGGGTTGTCTTTTTGTCTTGTTTGCTGTGCAAAAGCTTTTAAGTTTCATTAGGTCCCATTTGTTTATTTTTGTTTTTATTTCCATTACTCTAGGAGGTGGATCAAAAAAGATCTTGCTGTGATTTATGTCAAAGAGTGTTCTTCCTATGTTTTCCTCTAAGAGTTTTATAGTGTCCAGTCTTACATTTAGGTCTCGAATCCCTTTTGAGTTTATTTTTGTGTATGGTGTTAGGGAGTGTTCCAATTTCCTTCTTTTACGTGTAGCTGTCCAGTTTTCCCAGCACCACTTATTGAAGAGACTGTCTTTTCTCCATTGTATATCCTTGCCTCCTTTGTCATAGATTAGTTGACCATAGGTGCATGGGTTTATCTCTGGGCTTTCTATCCTGTTCCATTGATCTGTTTCTGTTTTTGTGCCTGTAACATATTGTCTTGATTACTGTAGCTTTGTAGTACAGTCTGAAGTCAGGCAGTCTGATTCCTCCAGCTCCGTTTTTTTCCCTCAAGACTGCTTTGGCTATTCGGGGTCTTTAGTGTCTCCTTAAAAATTTTAAGATATTTTGTTCTAATTCTGTAGAAAATGCCATTGGTAATTTGATAGGGATTGCATTGAATCTGTAGATTGCTTTGGATAGTATAGTCATTTTCACAGTGTTGATTCTTCCAATCCAAGAACATGGTATATCTCTCCA
>NC_041224.1:98277863-98278558 GCF_002837175.3 Physeter macrocephalus | reverse complement strand
GATCATATGGTTTTTATTCTTCAGTTTGTTAATATGGTGTATCACATTGATTGATTTGCATATATTGAAGAATCCTTGCATCCCTGGGATAAATCCCACTTGATCATAGTCTATGATCCTTTTAATGTGTTATTGGATTCTGTTTGCTAGTATTTTGTTGAGGATTTTTTTTTAATTAATTAATTTATTTGGCTGTGTTGGGTCTTCGTTTCTGTGCGAGGGCTTTCTCTAGTTGCGGCGAGCGGGGGCCACTCTTCATTGCGGTGCACAGGCCTCTCACTATCGCGGCCTCACTTGTTGCCGAGCACAGGCTCCAGAAGCACAGGCTCAGTAGTTGTGGCTCACGGGCCCAGTTGCTCCGCGGCATTTGGAAGAGTTTGAGAAGGATGCGTGTTAGCTCTTCTCTAAGTATTTGATATAATTCACCTGTGAAGCCATCTGGTCCTGGACTTTTGTTTGTTGGAAGCTTTTCAATCACAGTTTCAATTTCATTACTTGTGATTGGTCTGTTCATATTTTCTGTTTCTTGTTCAGTCTTGGAAGGTTATACCTTTCTAAGAATTTGTCCATTTCTTCCAGGTTGTCCATTTTATTGGCATAGAGTTGCTTGTAGTAGTCTCTTAGGATGCTTTGTATTTCTGTGGTGTCTGTTGTAACTTTTCCATTTTCATTTCTAATTTTATTGATTTGAGTCA
>NC_041224.1:98277166-98277767 GCF_002837175.3 Physeter macrocephalus | reverse complement strand
AGAAAAGATGCTTGATATGATTTCAATTTTCTTAAATTTACTGAGGCTTGATTTGTGACCCAAGATGTGATCTATCCTGGGGAATGTTCTGTGCACACTTGAGAAGAAAGTGTAATCTGATGTTTTTGGATGGAATGTCATATAAATATCAATTAAATCTATGTGGTCTATTGTGTCATTTAATGCTTCTGTTTCTTTATTTATTTTCATTTTGGATGATCTGTCCATTGGTGTAAGTGAGATGTTAAAGTCCCCCACTATTATTGTGTTACTGTCAATTTCTTTTTTTATAGCTGTTAGCAGTTGCCTTATGTATTGAGGTGCTCCTATGTTGGGTGCATATATATTTATAATTGTTATATCTTCTTTTTGGATTGATCCCTTGATCATTATGTAGTGTCCTTCCTTGTCTCTTTCAACATTCTTTATTTTAAAGTCTGTTTTATCTGATATGACTATTGCTACTCCAGCTTTCTTTTGATTTCCATTTACATGGAATATCTTTTTCCATCCCCTCACTTTCAGTCTGTATGTGTCCCTAGGTCTGAAGTGGGTCTCTTTTAGACAGCATATCTATGGGTCTTGTTTTTGTATCCATTCA
>NC_041224.1:98250997-98275417 GCF_002837175.3 Physeter macrocephalus | reverse complement strand
GATCTTTGCCTCCATTCTTTTTCTGAGGTCCTGGATCATCTTCACTATCATTATTCTGAATTCTTTTTCTGGAGGATTGCCTATCTCCACTTCATTTAGTTGTTTTTCTGGGGTTTTATCTTGTTCCTCCATCTGGTACATAGCCTTCTGCCTTTTCATCTTGTCTGTCTTTCTGTGAGTGTGGTTTTTGTTCCACAGGCTGCAGGATTGTAGTTCTTGCTTCTGCTGTCTGCCCTCTAGTGGATGAGGCTATCTCTACTCTTGACTTTAAAGCAAAGGAGGAATCCAAAAATTTTGCATAGTATCAGTATAGTTACAGCAGTTGTAATGGGTTATAAGGATGATTGATATTTAGCTCTAGAAATTAAAGGTTCCAGCTGAATGGACCTGGTGTAGTAATGCCTAAAGAATACCACCATGACCAGAAGGTAAACGGAGTCTGGGGAAAATGTCAGCCACTTGAATTTTTTTCCCAGTGAGATATCCATTTGTGTTCTTGGGATTGATCCTTGCCCAAAGGATCAGTTGGCCCAAACTTAACTGTCATTGCCCAAACTAAAAGGGACTCATGTTAGTGTTCACAGTCCAGGATGCCTATTGGAAATGGCATTAAGATGACAGTGGAGAGTAAGGTTTGAGTGAGGGTGATTTAGATTCACATATTCATGAGCAAGAGTTACAGAGAGTCTTCCTCTTCCTTTCTGAGCAGAGCCAAGCAGGCATGTCTGTTAGCGTAAATCACATACAGCGTAACTAAGAATACTCCACTAGATATCTTGGAAAAGAGTTTAATGGTTTAACTGCCAGAACAGCGTGGGCAGCTGTGTTCATAATGTATCAGAGGGCAGCTGTGTTCATAATGTTATCAGAGGGCAGTTGTGTTCATAATGTATCATAATGTATCAGAGGAAATGAAGTGATTACTGTGTCCTTGCCTTGACTTGGAATGCTCTTCGAGGACTGTGTCCTTGGTGAAGTGCCTTTCCTTAGTCTAAAATTCATGTTTGTTCCCTCATTTCAAGAATATCTCAACTGCCAAGTTAATGTTGTTACTGAGGTCTTATTTACCAGAAAGGTGAGAAATTTGGGGCTAGAGGTTTTTGTGTTGTTTTTCTCTTACTCCGTATTGATCGTTTGGTATTTCTACCCTTTTTTAATCTGTTTGTTTGATAAAGCTACTTTGTCTTTCCCTGAAGCCATTAGATTTTAAATAGTTTGTCCTCAAATGAGGTGCTTTCTGTCACCTAGGCTGTCATTTGGGTGAAGTAAGTATTAAGATAATACGAATGTCCTTGGAAGGATGTGCGTTGGGTTTCACGATGAGTTTCACATCCGTCTTCCCTTGTTAGCAAATTTTCATTTCTGTATTTGATTTTCTTACCTCTGGTGAATAAAATGCTTTCACAGTGGCAGTCTGCCAAGCACTTGCTGATTTGAATATAATATTTTTTTTAGCCCACTTCGCCTAAGTTTCCAGAAGACTTCGATGATGGAGAGCACACAAAGCAGGTAATTTTCTGATGCTTTAATTGCTGTGTTCTCACTCTTGGGTTTTAATTACTATTTTTCTTCTTCTTCAGTTAGTAATCTTCTGCCACTCATTCTCTTGTGTCATGGGAACAACGTGGGGAAAAAATATCAAAAGATGGAATACTTAAAATGTATTTAGACTTGAAATACACCATAAAAATTCCAAGGGATGACATAGAAAATTAACAAACTACAGGGTTCTTTTTTGTGATTCCTCATGCTTTTGAAGTACTGTTTGGACCGTTGGCTTAGCTATTGAAAAAAAGAGAATGCTCTTACAGCTCATTGTTTTAGATAAAGCTTGGAACTTTAAGAGAAGAAGAATATATCTTAAAACTACAATTTTGTTCTGTCTTATGGTAAAGTAGCTCAGATTGTAAAGGGGAAGACTAGACAGCCAGATGTTACAGTAATTTAAAACAAAGTAATTTCTCTTCCATACTACAAATGTGTGTGTGTGTGTGTGTGTGTGTGTGTGTGTGTGTGTGTGTGTGTGTGTGTGTAACTCATGTCATAGTAAATATTGGCATCTGGCTAATATGAAAGAATCATTAGTGAATTTATTATAGTGCTTCTGGTGCACCTTTCTTCTTAATGCTGGCTTTTTGTCTTAGTGAAGCCTTCCATGGTTAATACTCTTGTCATGTAGAAGTTTATTCCTTAAACTGACTTCTTAACAATTATAATCAAGGCAAAATCCCTTATTTAAATTATTAACGTTGAGAACAGAAGCCTAGCTAGAGCATTGCATTAATTTGCTGTTTCTTGATTATTGGTTATATATCTGGATGGAGAAGTCACTTAACTTTTCTAGACTTTAATTTTCCTCCCCTGTAAAATAAAGGTATTAAGTACCCTTTATTTGTATTAGCACTAACATCCTATAATTCAATAGCGTTTAATGTGACATTTGTTTATGCCTTGAGGGACCCATTCTGCCTCAACTATTGAATTAGTAAAGAACCATTAGAAAATACATTGAGTTGTGTTTCTACTTCTTTTGTTAGCTGTTACCATTGATTCGAACTGAGTTGTTCCCCATGTTTTGGGGTGTCATAAGTAAATATTCATATCCCAGCCTTTCCCTGTAACAAGGTCAGTCTTATTCATTATTTCCTCATGTTGGCAGCTGTGGTGGTGTAGGAACTTAAACCACAGACACAAGTGCAACTATACACACCATTTGTCACAACAGTGATTGCCCTCCTGTCACAGGGACTTACCGGGCACCCTTGAGCATTTGCATTTGGGCTGTATAAACTTAGCACCACAGCCAGTGCCGCAGCCACCTCCCACGTCACATTGTTGCTTTTTATCTGAAAGGAGGCAGCATAGAAAATGCTTGTAGACTGAGTATAACACAGTTGTTGCCACATACAGAAATTAAGCAGTATTACATACAGTCTGTTTTGCTGAATAGGATATTATTTTTACCAGTTTAATTTAACATAAATTTTCATAAAGTTATATCACGTCAGTTCCCTTCTTTATGTGAAAAATAATTACCTGTGTTTTTATTTTATCCTAAAATCAGGGATAGGATTTGGGGGAGGGTATTTTAAAGATACATGATTAGAAAATGCTTAATGAGGTTCATCTAAAAATTGAGATTTTCTGATCTCAGGTATTCCTCTAACTCCTTATAAATCTTCATTATAAACAAAAGAATTACAGAATCATTATGGAGCCTTTCAAAGGTTTATATTGCCTTCAAATAGTTCCCTGCTTCATCAGGTAATAGCTGTGAAGGTATAATAAACCAGTAACATAAGAGAATTCAAAAGAATGGTATCAATACAGATAACAGAAATGGAGAATGAAAAGCTGTTTTATACTGCTTTAGGGATTCTAGACGCTCCTACTCATTATAGTTTATATTAAAATTAAGCACCTAAAAATACTTGCTTTATGTTCTTGTATCTTTTTTGATACAGAAGTTTAGATACAGTGTTTAGAAGGTCTAACTTCTGCTTCTATGTAGTTGTTGAGTTGAGGGTTTTTTGGTCCTTTATGGCAGGGAAGTATAAGAAGGGCCTCTTTTAAGAAAGACTCATATATTACATTGTTGCACAGTTCTGTGACCATAATGAACAACCGGGGGGTGGTGGGGGGGAGAATGACAAGTTCAGAGATTTCAGAAATACCAGTTAACATGCACCAACTAAGTGGAAGAAGTGTGTCTCTTTTGGACCTGAACCAACCACCGCTTGTCAGGAGAATCCCTGAGCTCCCTCCACTGCACCCGTCCCCGGGGTGCCTGGGTTTCGTTGTAGAAATCTGTCATCTCCTGGCTGTTGAACCACGATCCGGCAGAGCGGCCCACGGCCACAGAGCTGCTCAGGAGCGAACTGCTGCCTCCACCCCAGATGGAGGAGTCAGAGCTGCATGAGGTGCTGCACCGCACCCTGGCCAACGTGGGCGGGAAGGCCTACCGCACCGTGATGGCCCAGACCTTCTCCCAGCGCATCTCCCCCGCCGTCGATTACACCTACGACAGCGACATACTGAAGGTGGGCCTGAGCCGCTCCTTGAAAGAGCTTCACCTGGTCCACAAAAGGGTGGAGACACTTCCTCGATTTTCATGCAGTCCTTTAATGCCTCCAACATAAGTTCTTTTTTTTTTCTAATTGAACTGCAGTTGATGTACAAAGTTGTGTTAGTTTCAGGTGTACTGCAAAGTGATTCATATGGATATATATGATTCTTTTTTTCAGATTCTTTCCATTATAGGTTATTACAAGATATTGAATATAGTTCCCTGTGCTCTACAGTAGGTCCTTCTCCAACATAAGCTCTTAATCTTAGGTCTGTATATGCAAAATGTGTGCATATGCATTATTCCAGGAAGAGCCACACTTTTTTAAATCACTTAACTTGAAGGAGTTCCTGACCCACTGCCTACTAAAGAGATTATAAGGAGCGGTGCTTTTAGAGACTGAGTCCTGTCCCAGCCGCCCAGTGCCAGAAATACCCAGCCAGCTCAGATCCAGATCCGGTAGCCAATATCTCCCAATGCTGGCTGCACGTCAAAGTCACCTGTGAGGCCCTTTGACGACACAGAGCCTCAGGCCCTACATCCGATCTAGTGACTTGGAATCTAAGTGGGAGGCGCTTCAAGAATCTCAGAGCTCCCACGTGGTTTCTGAAGCACAGGCAGGTTTAACATTCAACATCTGTGTTCAACATAACATTCAAATGCCTTCAACATTTTCTTGTTTAAAAACAAAAACGGTCTGAAACAGTATAGCAAAATGTTAAAATTTGATAAAGTTGGGTGAGTGAATAACATATATTTGTTATATTCTCTCTATGTCTCAGTATGCTTAAAATAGAATTTAAAAGAGTAGTAGAGAAAGCAGTGGTAAGGTTTGTGGAAAATCAGTATAGATTTCAGGGGCCAGTTTTTCTTTGCTGGCAATATTAGGCATTTGCAGGATTATGGCTGACTTTTTAATTTTGGGGTTTTTTGCTTATCTATTATTTCTAAATTTTCTATAGTGAAATAGTACTACTTCTATAATATGAAACAAATGAAAAAGACAGTTATTTATACACAAAGGCCTTGAAGCTTTCAAGAGACCCACTATGAATTACCTTAGAATATGGGAGGGGGTTTGACGCTGTTAGGTGTTTGACTGCTACAGTATCCCTGAAAGTCCTCAGGGAGAACTGTGTAGTACTATATGACTGGCTCTCTCTGAAAGGCATACATCAACGTAAGAGCTTGGACTTTAAACCTAGGCAGGCTTCCTAAAGTAGGACATGTTGCAAGACATGTGGTTTCTTCTCTCCTGAATATGTTCAAAAGGGGAATGACTTGTTGAGACCTCTTTTTGATCTTGGGAATAAGCAGTGTAATGCCTACTGCAAGCCACAGAAAAGTATGGTAGGGGATCCCTTTGATTAGGCTTTGATGACATTTTAATTGGTCATATCTTAGGGCAGCTTCTCCATCCGTACAGCCAAGATACAACAACACGTGGGTGAAACCATTATCCGCATCTTCAAAAGACATGGTATGTCCTTTTTAAAAAATTATGTGCGTTCTCAAAAGATGTTTTGTTTCCTCATCAGAAAGTACTATGAATGGATTTGGGTGCAACCATATTTTACTTTTAAATTCAGTTCTAAGTTGTTGACACCTGTGAAATTTAAGCTTATTTTTATAATTCAGCTTGCTGAGGAGAAACAAATTTGAATATTACAACTTTTCCGCTAAAATACAGTTGGTTTGTGGAGTCAGAAATAGGACTGGGGCTTCCCTGGTGGTGCAGTGGTTGAGAGTGCGCCTGCCGATGCAGGGGACACGGGTTCTTGCCTCGGTCCGGGAAGATCCCACATGCCCCACATGCCGCGGAGCGGCTGGGCCCGTGAGCCATGGCCGCTGAGCCTGTGCGTCCAGAGCCTGTGCTCCGCAACGGGAGAGGCCACAACAGTCAGAGGCCCGCATACCACAAAAAAAAAAAAAAAAGAAAGAAATAGGACTGAATTAACAAACTTAACCTTAGGTGAGCTTTCCATTTAGAGAATTGAAGATAAACTGCTTTCAACAGTCCCAGTAGCAGATTACTCAACTGTCAGGTCTGTGTTCATTTTAAGTTGCGTGTGAAAAGAATGAGAACCTGATGATTAGTTATTTTTTCTCATTTGGTGTAGGAGCTGTCCAATTGTGTACCCCACTGCTGCTTCCCCGAAATAGACAAATATACGAGCACAATGAAGCTGCCTTATTCATGGACCACAGCGGGATGCTGGTGATGCTTCCTTTTGACCTGCGGGTGAGGCTGGGAACACTCTGTTGAGAGTGCGTGTGTGTGCCATGCCTGGTCCCAGGGGTGGCACCTGTATTAAAGGATGACCCCCACCATCCCCCCCCCAGGCTTATATTCTTAACGTCACCTTTAGGAATCATAATCTTAAAGGAGTTATCAGGGTGAGAGCATTATGGGAATTTGGTAAACATTTGACCCTGTGTACATCCACCTTAGTGCTTATGACCCTAGAAACCTGAGCCCTGTATTGCAGGTGCCACGTCTGCATGTCAGTGTTGAGCTTTGCCAGGTGACCACAGCAGGCTAACCTGGCCAACTTAGACACATAAATGGAGTTTTTTTCTTTATTTCTTGGCTAGGTCTTCAGTAACTTTCTAACATGTTAATGTCTAGAACGATTAAATTCTTGCAACAGCAAGCATCTCTGTTAATTATGTGTGCTGAATTTTGCTCGTGCTTGCTCTCTTATCCCCAGGGTTCCCTTTTGACAGCCATACTCTTACCAGTTGATCACTCACATGGTGTTGGCTGCTAACAAGCCCATCTGTACTGTACATGCGTGTAACAGACAAGAGGTTAATATCCCTAATGTACAGAAAGCACTTACAGGTAGAGAGATGAGCAAAGGCTATAACCAGGCAGTTCTCCGAAGAGAAAATGCACAGGGCTGATAAACTTCTGAAGGATGTTCGGCCTCACTAATAAGGAAATGCAAAGCAAAGGTATCTGAACTTCACCCATCAGACTGTTAAAAATATTTAATTGTCCACAGGTGACAAGGGTTTAGGAAAATGGGTACTTTCATATGTTGCTGATGGGAATGTAAGTTGCTAAACCTTTAGAAAAATAATCTGAAAGTATTTAATAAAATAAATGCACATACTATATACCCTTTGAGCTAGCAATCCCACTTTGAGAGATTTACTTAGAGAAATAACACATCGGTATACGAACACTAAAAGGACGTCCATTGACAATTTATCATAGTGGTCAAAAACTGAAAACTGCATGTTCATCAATAGGAAAATGGTTGAATAATTTATTATGGAATATTAAGGAGGTAAAAGATCAAAATAATATATATTTAGATAGATCCATATCTATATTTGATCTGTAGAAAGGTCCATGGTGTATTGTTAGCTGAAAAGAAGTATGTTTCAAAGGAACTCTAATATGATTCCATTTTTATTATACAGAGAAAGAAAAAAGTTTCAAAAAGCACAACTGAGCGTGTGCATAAGGTGCACTGTGTGTTTGTGTGTACCCAGTATGTGTGAGGTGAATACATGTTCCCACATGCGTGTGAACAACATCACATACCAGCTTGTTTGTATCACCAGAGTGAAGTGTCAAAGACTCAAACTTTTGACTGTATTTCTCTGGAGGGAGGTCTGGAATCAGGGCATTGTCTTTTTTGCATATCTATGTTTTGTTTTATGGTTTAAGAAGAAATTCCTTCCATACCCTCAGATTTAGTTTTTCTTTTATAGTAAGTCAAGTGATTTGGGATTATTTTGAGTGAGAGGTAAGTAGGTAGCATATCAGACCCTTGGGCTCTGTTGAAGAAAGGACAGAAGGGCAAACCCTTACATAGCTGTACTTAAAACTGGCTTCTTCTTCTCTAGACATTAGGACACTAAAATGCAGATTTTTAAGCATCAGCTCTCTTTCTGTGAGCTGATATATTCAGTCCCCCAAAATAAAAAGTAATTGCCCTTTGAGAATTTGACCCATTGATAAATGATACTATGTCAGATCTCTTGAGGCAATCTGATAATGGTTTTATAAGTTGTGGTGATTATTAGTGAGTGGTTATTAAGACTTTCTTCTGTAAGATCTACAGGAAAGTCAGGAAATTCACCATAAGAGGTAGTACCCGGGCTTCCCTGGTGGTGCAGTGGTTAAGAATCTGCCTGCCAGTGCAGGGGACACGGGTTCAAGCCCTAGTCCAGGGAGATCCCACATGCCTCGGAGCAACTAAGCCCATGCGCCACAACTACTGAAGCCTGCATGCCTAGAGCCCATGCTCCACAACAAGAGAAGCCACCACAGTGAGAAGCCTGCGCGCTGCAACGAAGAGTAGCCCCCGCTCACCGCAACTAGAAAAAGCCTGCGCGCAGCAACAAAGACCCAACTCACCCAAAAATAAATAAATAAATAAATAAATTTTTTTTTTTTAAAAAAGAGGTGATACCCATGTTGATTGCATTATTATAAGTGACACTTAAAAAAATTCACAGGTAATCAAATAACTTGCACTGATTTTAATTTGGCATAATAAAAAATTTAGCAGAGTGTGTTTAATAGTGAATTTTTCTCCAATTCAAAAACCTAAGAAATGCACAGTGAGTAAGGTTGGCGGTACATCCAGCAGTGCAGTCGGCTGCTGACTGACCAACTCAGGAACATCCCAAGGGGTGTGAATGGTTAGCAGTGCACAACTTTGTGAATATTCTACAAACCACTGAATTGTAAACTTTAGAAGGGAGAACTCTGTGGTTATGTGAGTTACAACTCAAAGCTGCTATTAAAAAAACAAAAGGTGGTTGGCACATCTTGACATTGACCTTTGAAACTTTATTTTTCAGGTTCCTTTTGCAAGATACGTGGCAAGAAATAATATATTGAATTTAAAACGGTAAGAAACAACGGGGGTTCATTTGGTGGATGTGGGAAAGAAACCAAGGAAGAATGTTTCATCTTCTGTGATCCTTACACAGGAAAGAATTTGGAGTTTAAAGTACTGAGCTTGGAAAATGGTCAAAAAGCCCAGTCCCAGTACCCCTTTCTATGATCAGGACTGGCAGCCTCCCCTTTGAAGGAATGTAACAGTTGGGTAGGTACCTGAAGCTCCCACAGTCTATTCTGTGCCTTCTAAATGTCCCCAAGTCACATGACTAATTATTTTCACAACCAGTTGCTTGGAAAAACATCTGGCTGTTCTTGATCACAGATGGCCCCTTTTAAAATTTAATTGAAGGGACAAGTGGCCAATGGTCTCTGTGTGAAAACTGCCTACAAAGGTAACTGCATAAAAGCTACTTCTGGAGAAGTGGAGTAAACCCAGCAGGAATGCTGAACGCCAAGGACCTCCAGGCACTTACTGCTGGGGAAAGGTTTGGTGTACATTCAAATACCACAGGAGTCAAACACCAAGAGCTTCATAAATTGGAGCAATGTTCCTGTCAACGAGGCAGCCGACTTTGCAGCTCCTTTCCTAAACAAAATCAAAGCTCTTTACATGCTTTTATTCTCAGTTCCAAGTCAACAATTAATATTCATAGTCCTAAGGTGTGGGGATCACTGTGTAGAAAGCAAACACTTAAGATAAAATTATTTTTGTTTGTAATTTCATCTCTGTTTCAGACATTAAAAAAAAAAAAAATTAAGCCCTGTAGTTTAATAGTGGCAACACTGGGAATTGGAACCTAGATCACAAGGCAAGACTATTCTGGGCACATCTTTATGTTTTCTTAATCATACTACTGATTAATTTTTTCACATTTGTTTATTTTATCTTATTCAACAATCTCTTACACATATTTAATTCCAGTAAGCCAGCAGTCCCCTACCTTTTTGGCACCAGGAACCGGTCTCATAGAAGACAGTTTTTCCACGGACGGGGGTGGGTGATGGGGGGGGGATGGTTCAGGCGGTAATGTGAGCGACGGGGAGCGGCAGATGAAGCTTCACTCGCTGGCTCCTCACCTCCTGCTGTGCCGCCCGGCTGGGGACCCCTGCGGTAAGCAATGACCTTAGAAACGTGGGTTTCTCTCTCCAGGTACTGCATAGAACGCGTGTTCAGACCTCGCAAATTAGACCGATTTCATCCCAAAGAACTTCTGGAATGTGCGTTTGATATTGTCACCTCTACCACCAACAGCTCTCTGCCCACCGCTGAAATCATTTACACCATCTATGAAATCATCCAGGAGTTTCCAGCACTTCAGGTTCCTTCCCATATCCTAACATCCCAAGGTCATCCCGCTAGATAGAGTGCTCTGCCGAGTGCCGTGGGAAAGCCACGACCGCAGAACTGCTCCTCAGATGGTGCTGGCAGTGAATCAGATTGTTACTCAAGTCCCCGGGAAAGTCTGATGTAGCTTTTGAGACTTGTCTCAGGCTCTTACCTCTGCCTTGACCAGAACGGGTTTTGTTTTTGTCTCTTTGGTTGGGGGGAGGGTGTTGTTTCTCCATCCATTCTTCCAAAATTTGAGGAATTAGCCTAAGATTCCTAGGATGCTTTGAGCATGTTGAGAACCCTCAGCTCCCTCCTACACCCAGGCTCTTAACAACCAGCTTCACTTTGCATAGTCTCTGTGGACTACCCAGCCAGTGGAGGCTGCTGTGAGCACAGTGGTGGCTCTCCTCCGCCTTTCCTCTCCATCCCACAGTCACGCCCTGTTCACCCCGCCACAGTGAACACCCGTCAGTCATGGTGTGCCCCTGTCCAGAAGGACCTCTCTATCCAGCTGCGGTTGGGGCCCTTTCTCCCACTGCACCTGGCTCAGCACACGGCCCTCCACTCTGCAGATGCTCATTGATTGACTTGTGTGCTTATATTCCACCAGCCGGGCTTATAGGTCAGTCACTATTGAACCAGGTCCTCTCCCTCTTTGAAATCTGTGTCGGCTCGCTCAGGCTTTTGAACATAGCTGGAGACCAAAGTATTTCTGATGCATATAATAAAGTATTAAATTATATTATACTCTGACCACAGCAGTGCAAGAAGAATGTATATGAAAAAGTAAACTAGAAGGCAATATGCTAAAATTCAGTCCTTCCATTGTGTCAGGTTGGTAAATTGGTGATAAGATTCTAGATTTGGTCATGTGCATATATTGCTTTTATAATGAAGATAATAATAATTTCTCTATCCTAGGAAAGAAACTACAGTATTTACTTGAACCATACCATGTTACTGAAAGCAATACTCTTACACTGTGGGATCCCAGAAGATAAACTCAGTCAAGTCTATGTTATTCTGTATGATGCTGTGGTAAGCATTTAATTACTTTGAGTTGATATTGAAGGATAATAATAATAGTTCATGGGTATTTTCTTAGTGATGTAACCATGAAACTGAATTGGGACTTTTATCTCCTTCCCTTATTGCTCTAAGGTAAAAGAACCGATTGGCTTTGATTCTGTCAACAGTTAACAAGTGTTGGTCGAGCTTTTATTCTGTACTAAGCCTTGTGCTACTAGTGACCTCCAGGGTGTTTTTTTAAGGGTAACTTCTGAAGATTGCATTATCTTATTTAATTTAAAATATAATAGAGTTCTTCACTAACCTACTTCTTGAGGCAAGAAAATCACTGAGTAGTTGGTCCCGATACTTGCCAATAATAATTTTTAAAAAGAGTTAACCTTTATTGAACATATGCCATGCTCAATATTTATGTGCCAAGCATTGTTCTAAGCCCTTTACATGGATTAACTCGCTCTCATCTCACAAGAACTGTTACTGTCCTTTAGAGAGACCAAGAAAGGGAAGTGTTAGTTTTGAGAGTAAAAGACTTATGCCCTGCCCTTATTTCTTCCAACCTGTCTGAGCTTATCATTAAAGTCATTTATAGACTTGGATTGGTTGAACTGGGGGAGACTGGTTTAGACCTCTCTTGGGGCCTCACTTATCACCTCCTTCCTGTGGGACTAGGGCAGCATCACCTTCCTCATTTAGCCACATCAGTGTTCGTTACTCTCTAGTATGTGTGCAGAGCCTGGAGGGGAAACAGTGAAAAGCTTAAATAGTATTATATATTACAGCGCCGGGATGGAATTGAATCCTTCTTATCTTTTCTAATTTCTTTTCATGTTAAGTATTATTTATTATTATCCTATTTATTATAAAATAAGAACATCTAGGAGATTCAATAGCTAACAGTGCCAGACAGCCTATGCTTAAGGAAGGACGAGCAGGGTAAGTCCATAACGGCTTACTGTTCTTTGTACACTAAAAAGCTCAACTCGCTTTTCTTTCGTCTGCCAGGGACACATCAAGGGCCCGAACTTTACTGTTTGCTTCTTTGTGGTTCTTTTCTCCTCCCAAAGTGCTGCTGCTGTTTGGCAGGGACAGATACAACATAGTGTCAGAGAGACACTGGCGGAAACCCCCGGGGATGGTGCAGAGGGCTTCCCATCACTCTTGTTCATATCCTGCAGCCTGCCTGCCAGCGTGGGATGGCGCTCAGAGCCTGTCCGCACATGGCTTTCATTAGGGGACGTGGATCAGTTGACCCCCTCCCAGCCCAACATAAGCACCCTGGTTAAGCCTGTCTACCTCTGGGTCACCTTACCATTCAGCAAGTGCAGCTCTCCCCTTATTAATTCTTTTATGTCAGGGGTATTCACATTTTAAAACAATGTTAGTTATAGTTTATTTGAATTGTGGAGGGAAAAAATGTTTTTTAATCAGAGTTAATCCATCCTTCATGATGAGGAGCCGTTTGTCCAAAATGAAGGATACACCTGTCAGAATTAGCCTGGAAATTGTATCTTGTTCAGGGCCAAATTTGGTGACTCTCACTGTTACCTTTTTCTGCCCCATTAGACCGAAAAGCTGACGAGGAGAGAAGTGGAAGCTAAATTTTGTAATCTGTCTTTGTCATCGAATAGCGTAAGTACATTTTAACAATGTGATTACAGCTCTCTCTGTAATTTTGTGGTACCAGAAAATGCCACCAAATTCTCACTGCAGTAAGGCAGCAGTGCCCCCGGCTGCCTCAGACAATTTTCCCCTTGAGTGTTGATAGGTGCCATGGCAACGTCTGGAATTAGGGGAAGAGAAGCCAGTGTCAGTGATCAAAGAATGCCTCTCCATGCTGCCCCTTAATGTGCTGTAATCACCCTGTTTCTCCCTGATCACCAGATCCTTCTTTCTCACACCCCTCGTAAAGGCTGTGCTTGGTGGAGCCTCCTGCTGAGGAGACCTCATACTGCTTGGCCTCTTATGAAACAGATGCTTCAGGACTAGTTTGCAGCACAGAGCTCTGCAAAGTCATTTGGTTGTCCACCTCCCATGCTTCCCCCCCGCCCCCTGGTCTTCTAACACCTCAGAGCTGCATTAAAGCTCTTGCTTTTCTGGGCATTTCCTACTCCTAAAATTGTTCATTTGCTCGCATTGGCAATGAGGAAAATCTCATGGGGTAAAAAGGTTTGTCATTTCTCTCTATAGGCATCAGGTTGGGCCCAGATCTTTGACACAGTCACCCACACTTAACTCAGTCCCTGAAAAGCAAAAGACAACAGGGATTTCTTACATTTTCCTGAATATTTATATAAGAGAAGATTTCTTTTTTTTTTTTTTTCTTTCCCAGAACCCTTCTGGACCTTGGTCTGACACTCAATTACATAATCCTGTGGTGATGAGCAAAATTCACTTATGGGATAGATTAAAATATGATCGTACGGGGACTTCCCTGGTGGTCCAGTGGTTAGGACTTTGCCTTCCAATGCAGGGGTGGGGGAGTGGGGGCCGGTTCGATCCCTGGTCGGGGAGCTAGGGTCCCACATGGCTTGTGGCCAAAAAACCAAAAACATAAAACAGAAGCAATATTGTAACAAATTCAATAAAGACTTAAAAATATATATATACGTGATCATATGCAGGCCAGGCAGAGTCATTCAGATTTTGGGACACCTACAGTGTGTCAGGCACAGTGCTAGGGATATAAAGAGGAGTCAGTTGAAGAGTCCACAGACTGCTTTCAACTTCTTCATTCATATTGGCCTTTAAAAGCCATGAGGGGACCCATACAGCATGTGTCTACCCTCAGCTCTTTAAAACAACTTTCACAGGCACCGTGGTTTAAAGAAATCACTTAGATAGTTTGCAGGTTGGGAAAGTAAACCAGATACATACCACTAGGAGCTCTAGAAATTAAACCAGATTACATTTTAAATGTTAAATATTAGAGGAGATCTTAACAATTACAAAGTGACCCAGTTGGCATAATATTCTAATATGAAGAACAGTATTTACATAATACCTTACATGTGTACACAGCACATAGCCTGTGCAGAAATAGTCCTGTGTATAAATGACACAAAGGATCTGCCCAAGAAACTGCCCAGTTCAGTGACTCCTTGCCCAACCAAAGGTTCAAGCCCAAAAGGTTCTTTGAACTAATGTCACATTTCAAAATATTTCACACTTGCTCACAATAGTTGCATTGGTTGCTAAAATGTCAGCTTCTTTGCTTTTTGTTAAATCTCTACCCACTAGTCATTTGATATTAAGCATTAATTTGAAGTTGTGTGTTTGATTAGTTCAAAATGGAAAAATTAGTATCTAATATAGGCATTTGGTACTCTCATTATTTTAAAAGGGAACTCTAAGGATACTAAAAAAGGGAGGAGAAATATTGCAGGAGACCTTCAAATATCTGGCCCAGTCTTCGTATTTTACAGATGAGGCACCTAAGGTCCAAAGAGATGTGTGACTTATCCCAAGTCACATGGAGTTAGTTGATGATAGGGTGAGAACCCAAATCTGGAGTGTTAACTAGCGCTTCTGGTAGTTTATTAATGGGGTGATATAATGTTAAAATTTATTGAGAAGAAACAATTTTTTATTAAGAAGAAAAAAATAATTTAAAATCAAAGATGTAATTTTTAAATTAAAAATTTTTATCTTTAATATAGTAAAGAAATTATAGATTTTAACACTTTCGGATTTTTTTTAAAATACAAGTGATTTATGATTATTAAACAAAGTCTTCATTCAGCTCTTTGGTTCCACGTGCCAACTTATAGATGAACTAGGTTCTGCCTGCCTGTAGTCTCAAAGTAGCTATAATTTTGTTTCTTAGTTTCCACTTTAGCCCCTGGGATTCTTTTTTTCTGGTTTTTTGATCATAGTTATTTCCTCTTTCACCTGCTGTGCACCAGGGGTCATTATTGGCCACTGCCCCCTCCTGGGGAAGACGAGGAGTACAGCTGTTGAGAGCTGTGATGGGGGTGAGCTCTGAGCCAGAGAGAAGGAAGAATCAGGGGCTGCCTCTAAGAGACAGTATCCAAACTGCATCTCAAGGCTACAAATAGAAACTATTCAAACCGAGGACAGGGAATTCCTGGCTAATTCAGTGTAGTATTAGAACGAGTCAGACTTTGTCTTCCTGTCCCCCATTGACGTGCCTGTAGTAATGGAAATTCTTGAGCATGAGGAAGGCAAAGAGGAGCAATACTGGCCTAAAAATATATAATGGAGGATCTGCTAGTACCAGGGTCTGCTCTGCTGGGGTCAGCATTTGCTATAAGTGCGTGTGACTAAAAATTAAATGTGAGTAGGTACCTAAAGCACTTCTGCGAGGTGCTTTAGAGTTGTTGGAAAAGGATAATCCTCAGTGGGGATTGTGGGAAAGATTAAAATTACCCTTGACCGCAAAATCCACCCTTTCAGAGGTACAAAAGCTCTGCCATACTCCCCTGTGTGTAGGAAACACACTGCAAAGTGAGTCTTTCTTGCCGTGGATTTTGGAAGCTAACTGTGCCTCTTTGCTTTCCAGCTGTGCCGACTCTACAAATTTATTGAGCAGAAGGGAGAGCTGCAAGATCTGACACCAACAATAAATTCATTAATAAAACAGAAAACGGGTGTTGCCCAGTTGGTGCAGTATGGCTTAAAAGATCTAGAGGAGGTTGTAGGACTGTTGAAGAAACTTGGCATAAAGTTACAGGTTTGGCAACTGTTTGATTCTGGCAGCACAGATTTGTAGCATTAATAATAGCACAAGGAGGAAATGGGTTTTATTTTGTAATTGCTAGTAAGTTTTATTTTTTCAGAAGAACGCTGCTTTCTACATTTTGGAACATTTGATATCTAGTAATAATTTTGGCTTAAATCAGAATTTCTTTGCAAGCATCACAATTCCTATTGTGCAGCAATCCTTATTATGTCAGCCTCAGAGAAGTGGTTATTCTTAAAGAGAACAGAGCTTCTCTTACTTGGCAGGCTATAGTTTAAATAGACCGTGTGCCAGATCTTACTGAATATTCTGTTTATACTAAATAGATTGTTCTGATGCTGATGATGGAAAATGGTGTCTTCAGCATTGCACATTCTAAATCTCGAGCCCTTGACACGTTCGTATGGCATTTCCCTTGACAGGTCTTGATCAACTTGGGCTTGGTTTACAAAGTACAGCAGCACAGCGGAATCATCTTCCAGTTTGTGGCGTTCATCAGACGGAGGCAAAGGGCTATATCTGAAATCCTTGCAGCTGGTGGCAGATATGACCTGCTGGTGAGGGCTTGCCCTGTGTTTGTTGGTTTGTTCTGACTTGATTTCATTTCTTCCTCAACTCGTTATTTTGAAATTTTTCAAAACTACAGAAGGGCTTCCCTGGTGGCGCAGCGGTTGAGAGTCCGCCTGCCGATGCGGGGGACACGGGTTCGTGCCCCGGTCCGGGGGGATCCCACATGCCACGGAGCGGCTGGGCCCGTGAGCCATGGCCGCTGAGCCCGCGCTCCACAACGGGAGAGGTCACGACAGTGAGAGGCCCACGTACCGCAAAAAAAAAAAAAAAAAAAACAACTACAGAAAAATTGAATCACTGGTATAATTGAACACCTGTATATATTTCACCTAGGACTAGAAATGTCTTGTGAACTACATTTGTAATATTTTCAACTTTCATTTAAATAACTATAGTTTTACAGGATGTTGCAAAGATAGTACGGAGAGGTCTTGTGTACATTTTACCCAGTTGCTTCCAAAAAGCTGGCATAACTATAATAAAATACCAAACCCAGGAAGTGGACATCCATACACTGTATGTGTCTAATTCTGTGCCACTTTTATCACATGTGTAGATTCCCATAACTACCACTGCAACTGAGATACAGTACAAATGGAATATAGAACCTTACCTCCCTCTGTGTCCCTTACCCCATCCCCCATTTATAATTGTCTTAAATATTTCCTCAGCACACATTGAGGTCCACATCAGACAGTATTGCGCTTTTTGCTTCCAATGTCAAACTCTGAGGAACCCAAGAAAGTCTGCTGTATTTACCCAAAATTTGGGGGTTCTGATGAGAAATCTGCTGTTATTTGAATTATTTTTCCCTTATAGGAAAGATGATTCTCACTCGATGCTTTTAAGATTTTTTTTTTTTTGTCTGTCTTTAGTTTGAAGTTTAATTATGATGTATCTTGGCTTGACTTTCTTTGGATTTGTCTTGTTTTGAATTTTCTCAGCTTCTTGAATCTATAGGTTTGTCTTTTCCTAATGTGGGTCCCCCACCAAGCCCCAGGAGGTATCAGAGAAGGCTAAAAGGGGAGCCAGTATTTTCATATCTGCCTGGGGGCAGTGCCCTTCACGCCCCCACCAGCAGAGTCAGTGGAGGCCAGGATCCCCGACTTCCACCCACACCGAAGCAGTAACAAGGTCCCCCTCCCTGCTGGGGTGGTGCCGGAGGAGGCTGAGTGGGAAACTGGAACCTTCACCACTATCCAGCATAGTATCAGAGGAGGAGTGTTTCAGGCATTATGTCTTCTACAGTGTTTTCAGCTTTACCTTCTTTTTTCTCTCCTTCTAGGACTCTGATGACACAAATGTTATGCTCCTGTGGTTCTGGGACATTCTGCTTTACAGTCTGTTTTCTCTGTTGTTTAGATTGATTTTTATCTTCAATTTCTTTGTTTCCACTGTTATGTCCGTTTATGCTATTGGGCCAATCCAGTGAATTTTTTGTCTTCTGCTTCTTTGCTGAGACTTTCCATTTTTTTTATTTGTTTCAAGCCTATTTATAATGCTTGTTGTAGCATTTTTATGCTGGTTGCTTTAAAATCCTTGCCAGATAATTCCAACATCTATGTCATCTTGTTAGTGCCTGTTGATTTTCTCATTCACTTTGAGATCCTGGTTCCTGTTATGATACGTGATTTTCAGTTGTATTCTGGACATTTTGAGTCTTATGAGATTGTGGAACTTCCCTAGATCTTCTGGTTTAGGAGGCCTCCTCTGATACTGTACAGGGCGTCGGGGCAGGGGAGGGGGTGGCACTTTGCTGCTGTCGGTTAGAGGTGAAGATCCATGTTTCTCACTCGGCCTTCCTCTACATCCGGAGCGTGGGATGGGTGCCGTGTTACCGCTTCCCACACGCCTCCACTGAGAGTATAGTGGAGGGGTGGGGCCATGGGGGAGCTAGCAGGTGGCCTTTTTGCCGCTGGATAGTGGTGAAGGTTCCAGGTTCCCACTCAGCCTCCTCCGGCACCGCCCCAGAGGGGAGGAGGGCCTTGTTACTGCTTGGGTGTGGGTGGAAGTCGGGGATCCTAGGGGTCCTGGTCTCCACTGACACCGCTGGGGGAAGCATTACTCTCAGGCAGATATGAAAGCCCTGGCTCCCCATTTAGTTTTCTCAGACGCCGCCCTGCTGGGACTTGGCGGGGGCCTCCTTACATCTGGGAAAGGGTGAATGTGTTGGCCCGCACTCAGCCTTTGTGAGTGGGAGTGTCTGTGCTTTTTCTGTGATGTTTGACTGGAGCAGGGCAGATCTTGTCTAAAAGTTTTCTGTCTTGCTGGGTTGCCCCTTTCTCGGTCTTTTGACCAGAGACAGCAAGTTTTCCTTGGGGCTCTCTTGTTTGTTCTCCTTGGCATTTCTGGGTTGACAGTTTCTCCAGCACCTAGTCCAGAGTATATGAGGCAAAAATCAAACCCAGGTAACTCACCACATGTCGTTTCTCAGATCCCATGGTCCCCGGTCAGCCTGCCATCTTCTCTCCACTTTCAGAGTTGTCTTATGTTTGTTTTATATGTAATGTCCAGGGGCTTTAGCTTAGCAGGAGGAATAGGGAGAAATGTACCTACCCATCTTGGTCTAGAACCTATGTATGCAACTTTAAATTATCTAGTAACATAAAGTAAGTAAAAAGAAAAAGGTGGAATTAATTGTAATAATATATTTTATTTAACCCAATATATCCAAAATAATATGTAAGCATGTAATCAAAATTTTTTTAATTATTAAGGAGTTATTTTACATTTTTTTCTACATCTTTATAATTAGCGTTTATTTAACCCAGTATACCCAAAATACTATTTCAACGTGTGATCAAACATTTAAAAATTAGTAAGGAGCTAATTTACATTCTTTTCCATTCTGAGTCTTTGCAGCCAGTGTGTTTTACACATACAGCACATGTGAATTCAGATTAGACATTTCAAATGCTCAAGCCCCATGTGGTTAGCGGCTGCCAGATTGAACAGTGCAGAGCTGTTCAATTTATCAACATTCATGAAGTGACATGTGTGCTTACTCTTTTCTCTTGCTACACACACACACACACACACACACACACACACACACACACACCCTTTATTTTGTTGAACCCTTTGAAAAGTTGCTGTTAGAGTGCAAATCATTGATTTTCCACAGATTCCCCTGTTTAGAGGACCGCAGGCTCTGGGGCCAGTTCCTACTGCCATTGGGGTCAGCATAGCCATAGACAAGATAACTGCTGCTGTCCTCAACATGGAAGAACCTGTAAGTTCCAGCTTTGCTTTTCCAGTGTGCTTTGAGATGTCTTTCATTTTGTAGTCATTCACATGGAGCCTCTGATGTGGTAGCTATAGACTGAGGTTTTGGGAGATTACCTTTGCCGTTGAGAGACAAGCCTAAATCTTGGTGTGAGTACTTAGCCTCTGCTTTTAGCTGGGGGACCTTAGTCCACTAGCCTTACTCTCCTCATCTGTAATATGCTATGTAAATGTGAGATATTGCACTTGTTAGCAGACTCATATCAAACCCCTTTGTTCATAAATACTGCTGTACTCTACAAAGCTAGAAATGGTTTTTTCCCTATGTTTCAGGCAAGATTAGTTTTCCCAGAGAAAAAGAATGTGTTTCTGATGACTTAGAAATAATTTCAACTACCCTATCTTAAAAGACTAATATAAAAGTTTTTTGACTGTCTTTTTTTTTAACCATGTCATCTGAAGCGAAGACTTTTGCATTTATGTCGCTGTACACAATTTTAAGATGCCTGTTTTCACATGAGCGCTGCCTCCTTGGCCTCACGTATATGCCCACAGCCTCCCGCCTCTAAATGTAATCACTCTGTTTCTGATACAGGTTACAGTAAGCTCTTGTGACCTCCTCGTTGTAAGTGTTGGCCAGATGTCCATGTCCAGGGCCATCAACCTAACCCAGAAACTCTGGTCAGCGGGAATCACAGCAGAAATCATGTATGACTGGTCACAGGTAATGAGACAAAAAGCACCTGTGAGTGGAGTGCACATAGTCATGGCTTCAATAGCAAATCATCCTCTACGGCTTTAGTTTCTGCCAAACTCTTTATCTCTGTGGTTTCAGCTGCTTCCTCTATGAGTTTCTGATTGTTGCCGTAACAAATTACCATAAACTTAGTGGTCTAAAACAACACTTATTTATTATCTTACATTTCTGGAATTCAGAAGGCTGAAATCGGTTTCACTGGGTTAAAATCAAGGTGTCTGATAAGGCTGGTTCCTCCTGAAGGCTTTAGGAGGAGAATCCACTTCCTTGCCTTTTCCAGCTCCTAGAAGCCTCCTGCATTCCTGCTCATGGCCCCTTCCTCCATCTTCAAACTCAGCAGGGTAGCATCTTCTTTCCTCTCTATGCTATGCTTCTGTCCTTCCATCTCTACCTGACCCTCCTGTCTCCCTTTTACCAGGACCCTTGTGATTATACTGGGCCCATCCAGATAACCCAGGATAATCTCCCCATCTCAAGACCTTTAACTTTAATCAATCTGCAAAGTCCCTTTTACCATATAAGGTAACATAGTCACAGGTTCCCGGATTAGGATGTGGACATCTTTGTGGGGCCATTATCCAGCCTAGCACACTTCCCAAAGGCATTCTGTGTTTAGTGTGTTTGTAGCTTTATATCTTCAGACCTCCCACAGCAGGCCTAACACTTGCTCTGGGTGTGGAGGTGAGGAAAATGGCACCACTGAGCACCTGCCTACCCTTTAGAAAGGGGGGCGTTTAGATGACTAACTTCTGTACAAGCAGATCACAGAAGGGGCTGCACTCCCAGGTGGTCCTCCGAGTTGTACACACGTTCACCCACACTCGTGGTGCCCCAGAGAATGTAGAGACGCCCGGGGAAACAGAACCCCACCCTCCCACCTGCTTCTTCCACATTACCTGCCAAGAGCTGCTGCTGTCCATTTTTGTGTGTGTTACATAAAAATTGATATCAGAAGTATGCTGAGCAATAAATTATAGTCATTTGACAGAAGAGTATCCTATGCCATTTGTTTACTTGTTTCATAAATTGTTAGGGAAGTGTTCTGTCCTAAAGTAAAATTATAAGCTCAGTAACGGTGACTTCAGCCCTGCACAGGGGCATCCCCTGCAGGCTTCTCTGCTCTGATGCTTCTTTGCTTTATGCTTCAGTTCTGCTTTTCACCTTCTACTATTTCTTTTGTTGCCTGTGCTTTCCCCAAAGGCCTTTTCACTGTGTGTGTGTGTGTGTGTGTGTGTGTGTGTGTGTGTGTGTGTGTAATTTTTGGCACCTTCTATCAAGATGTGAAGCTTCTGAAAACCTCTTACTGTGTCCTGTCCATGTTGAATGGCATGGCCCCTTAGAACAATAGTGAAAGCAAGGAAAGCAAAGGAAGTCTTATTCCTCCTTTGAATTCTGTACTCTTCTTGCTTAATATTTATATATTTAATATTTATATAAACCCTGAAATCAGCATGTTTAGTTATCCACTTTGAGAATCCACTGAACACAGTGTTTTCATTCTCGTTAATTACTTGAAGCTGTTCTAGCTGCTCTGTGTTTATTTGTTTCAGTCCCAAGAGGAATTACAGGAGTACTGCAGACATCATGAAATCACCTATGTGGCCCTTGTCTCAGATAAAGAAGGAAACCATGTCAAGGTAAAGACCAGAGGAAATCTTTCACAATTCAACAGTCAGATTTCCCAAACAGTATTAACTGTGGAGCACCCAACCTTCCCACTGAGGTCCTGCCCTTGGTTGTGGGGTGGAAATACATTATTTCATTCTCCTTTTGAATTGCTAGGCCTGTTTTTGGAGAAAGTGTATAAAATAAGGAAGAGAGAATCTGAATCTAAACACTTTTCTTTGAACTCAAAAACAATAAAAATTAAAAAACTATGACTAGTTTTTTTCCCTACTTTTTTCCCCTTGTTCCCTTTGACCATCTAAGAAAATAATAACTATAGCTGATACCTGCTGGTTGGCATATCCTCTGGCTACTTCCCAACCAATTCTACTATGTTGCGTTTAACTAAAAATGTTCATCCCACTACTGGGCATATACCCTGAGAAAACCATAATTCAAAAAGAGTCATGTACCACAATGTTCACTGCAGCACTATTTACAATAGCCAGGACATGGAAGCAACCTAAGTGTCCATTGACAGATGAATGGATAAAGAAGATGTGGCACATATATACAATGGAATATTACTCAGCCATAAAAAGAAACGAAACTGAGTTATTTGTTGTGAGGTGGATGGACCTAGAGTCTGTCATACAGAGGAAAGTAAGTCAGAAAGAGAAAAACAGATACCGTGTGCTAACACATATATATGGAATCTAAAAAAAAAAGAGGTTCTGACGAATCTAGGGACAGGACAGGAATAAAGACGCAGACATAGAGAATGGACTTGAGGACACGGGAAGGGGAAAGGGTAAGCTGGGATGAAGTGAGAGAGTAGCATTGACATATATACACTATCAAATGTAAAACAGATAGCTAGTGGGAAGCAGCCGCATCGCACAGGGAGATCAGCTCAGTGCTTTGTGACCACCTAGAGGGGTGGGATAGGGAGGGTGGGAGGGAGATGCAAAAGGGAGGGGATATGGGGATATATGTATACATATAGCTGATTCACTTTGTTATACAGCAGAAACTAACACACCATTGTAAAGCAATTATACTCCAATAAAGATGTTAAAAAAAAATACCCAACAAAAATTAAATAAATAAATAAAAATGCTCATAAATATATCACCTCATAACCTTTATTTCTATTTTTAAAGGAAAAAAAATCAACATATTTTCCCCTTGTTTTTCTCCAATAACGTCTTTGTCTGGTTTTTATAGCAGAGTGATGTTGGCTTCATAAACTAGTAGGATCTTCTGTTCTCTGGATAACTTTGTGTAGAATCGGTATTATTTCATCCTCAAATATTTGGTAGAGTTCCTCAAATATTTGGTAAAACCACAGGGGCCTAGACAAAGAGTTATCAGATTGCCTCTTTCTCCTTAAATGAGTTTTGGTAGTTTGTATCTTTCTCAGAATGTTTCCATTTCACCTAAGTTTTCAGATATTCCCTTTCACTATCTGTAGGATCTATAGTGATATCCCCTCTTTCATTCCTGATATTGGTAATTTATGTCTTCCCTTTTTCTCCCCCTGATCACTCTGGCTAGAGATTTATCAATTTTGTCTTTTCAGAAAACTAGCTTTCGATGTCATTGATTTTTCTCTATTTTTTGTTCATTCATTTCCTATTTTATTGATTTCCATTCTTTTTTTTTGTTCTTCAGTCTGCTAAATTTGGATTTAGAGACAGTCACTAACTGAAGTTTGCTTTGTATCCACTCTGACAATCCCTGCCTTTTAATTGAAGTGGTTAGACCATTAATATGAGGTGCAATTATTGAAATGGTTGGGTTTAAATCTACCATTTTATTTGTTTTCTGTTTGTTCCAACTGTTCTTTTTTTCCTTTTTTTTCTTTTCATGCCTTCTTTTTAGATTGAATAGCTTTTATTCCATTTTATCTCTACTATTGGTTTACTAACTATAACTCTTATTTTTGGTGGGATTTTTTTTTTAGAAACTTCTCTAGGGTTTATAGTATACGTCTTTAACATATCACATTCTACCTTCAAAAATATTATATGCCTTCATATATTGTTGTAAGAACCTTAAAACAATATTTCCATTTCCCCTCTCTCATCCTTTGTGCTATTGTTGCCAATATTTTTCTACATGTTATTAACTTCATAGTACATTGTAAGTATTTTGCTTTTAATTAGTCAGTTATCTTTTAAAGAGGTTTTAAAATAAGGGAGGAATGGGGGGCTTCCCTGGTGGCGCAGTGGTTGAGAGTCCGCCTGCCGATGCAGGGGACACGGGTTCG
>NC_041224.1:98207449-98250920 GCF_002837175.3 Physeter macrocephalus | reverse complement strand
CCTGCGCGTCCGGAGCCTGTGCTCCGCAACGGGAGAGGCCACAGCGGTGAGAGGCCCGTGTACAGCAAAAAAAAAAAAAAAAAAAAAAAAAGGGAGGAATGTCCTTTATATTTACCATTTCTAGAACTGTTTATTCCTTTGTGTTCAGCAAGATATCATTCAGATTTCATTTTCTTTATGCCTGAAGAATTTCCTAATATTTCTGATTAGTGCTGGTAATGAGTTCTCTCAACTGTTACTGGTCTGAGAAAGTCTTCATTTTACGTTCATTTTTGAGAGGTAACTTTTCTGTGTATAGAATTCACAATTTACATTTTTTTCTTTTTGCACTTTGAACACAGGTTTTATTGTTTTCTGACCTGATAGTTTCTGTTTAAAAGTCTGCATTGATCCTCTGTATATAATGTTTCTTTTTATTTTCTGGCACCTTTTTAAGATTTTCTTTTGTCATTGGTTTACTGCAATTTGAATATGACGTGCCTCAGTGTGATACTCTTTATGTTCTATTACTTGGTATTAGAACTGTAGATTTGAACTGTAGATTTGAACTGTAGATTTATAGCTTTCATCAAATTTGGAAACTTTTCAGACATTATTTCTTCAAATATTGTTCTGTCCCTTTTCCTTCTGGGACTCTGATTATAGTATGTTAATCATTTGCTCTTGCCCCACACCTCATTGAGGCTCTGTTTTTGGTGGGTTTTGTTTGTTTTTTCTCACTCTCTATGCTTTATTCTGGATCATTCACTTATGTTTTCTGTAATATCTTATCTGCTATTAATCCCATACAGTGCATTTCTTATTTCAGATATTGTAGTTTTTTCATCTGTACAAGTTACATTTGTGTCTTTTTTTTAATGTCTTCCATTTCTCTCCTCATCATGGTTCTTGTTTCCTTTATATTCTTTATAAGATTTATAATAGTCATTTTTAATTCCATCATCTTGACATTTCGGGTCGTTTCTGTCTATTGATGTTTCTCCTGGTTATGAGTTGTATTTTCCTTCTACTTTCTATGCCCAGTATTTTTTGGTTGGTTGTTGGACATTATGAATTTTACATTTTTTGGTGCTGGGTTTTCTTATGTTCCTGTAAATACTGTTGGACTCTGTTCTGGGATGTAGTTAAGATCCTTGGATTCTTTTTGACCCTTTCTAGGCTTGACTTTAAGTTTTGTTAGGGCAGGGCCCGGGCAGCCTTTAGTCTAGGTTTAATTTAGCCCCACTCCAAAGGCAATGCCCTTTGGAGGATTCTGCCTGTGTCATGAGGTCTCTCTACTCTGGTAAGAACAAGAACTATTCCTGGCCCTGTGGATTTCAGAAATTATTATGCCTACTCATGTCTGCTGGTTGTTTCCCCAGCCTTGGATAGTTCCCTCTCACCCATGCACAGATCACTTCTGTTTCAAAGATGTGAGTGGACTTCTCTACATAGCTTCAGAAATCTTTCTTTCTCTGTGTGTAGCTCCCTCCTCTTCAGTCCTCTGCCCCACAGTTTCTAGCTAGCCATCGTGGCCTCCCTAAACTACAGTCTCCCCAGCTCGGCAAGACTCCTAGCCTCTGTTTAGCCTCCTCCTCCCTGCCCTGCCATCTGCAGACTTCCTCAACACGGTAATCTGGGGCACTTGTAGACTCACTTTGTTTGTTTCCCTCCTCTCAGGATAACAGTCCTCCACTGGTTGTTGTCCAATGTCTGAAAAACATTGTTTATATATTTTGTCTGGTTTTCTAGTTGTTTAAGGCAGAAAGGCAGTTGTTACAGTAGTTACTTCTTCATGGGAAGATTTGTAAGTCCCCACTACTAGTCTGCTTGTTAGTCACAAAATCATAAATGACCCTAAGTCCTACCGATCAAGCCCCTTCCAGAGCAGTGATTGTTCCTGTAATATTACCAAAAGATGATCGTCTAGCCTCTGCTGGATAATTCCAGCATCATAACCCACTGCTATAATGATTAGCAAATTTTTAAAACTTGAATCAGAATCTGCTTCCCCAAATTTACATTCACTGGTCCTAGTTCTGTCCTCCAGAATGGTCAAAGTAACAAGTCTAATTCTTCCTCCTTCTCTTACTACCATCACATAAATTTTAGGAGACCACTGCCATGACACTTTAAGTGTCCTCTTTTCTGGTTTAAACATTCCAGTTACTTAAGCCATTCCTCATAATGTGATTTCCAAATCCTTGACCCTCCTAGTTAACCTCCTCTAGACACACTTAACTTTGTCAATGTCTGTCCTTAAATGTGATACTAGAATTCTACAGAGTGCTCTAAGCATGTTCTGACTAAATGAGGAGGGTCTGTTACCTCCCTCAACCTAGATAACATATTTCTCCTAATACAGCCTACAAGTGAACTAACTTTAGCAACCATGCAGTTCTTTTGGCTCATCCTGAATTTATCATCAACTAAAACCCACTGGCCTTTTCACAGTCCTCACCATGTCTGACCAGCCTTCTACAATGAGGCTTGATGACAGGACTTCATATTTATCACTGTTAAATGTGATGTTGTTCATTTTAGTACATTGTTCCAGCCCATCCAGCTCTTTTGACTCTTCTGCCTCTGTTAGTGGTGGGTCGATAGCTTCATCTTCATATTTGAAGAGCAAGACATCACTTCATTCACCCACTTAGCAAGTGCAGTATTAAGCATTCACAGTGTACGAGGGATTGAATTTAGGGCCACGATGGATGCAGGGACATTTAAGCCACAGGTCCTGCTGTCAAGGCTCCTATAATCCAGCAGGGAACAGAAGACGTTCATGCACGATTGTGAGCTCGAAAATGCTCAATGCCATGAGAGTCCAACAGGAAAGTTCTCTGAGGTTTTCGTCAGCCTGAGAGGTTACTATAGAGGTAGCAGGGAAGTCTTCAGAATGGAGGTGGGATTAATGCTGGACCCTCGTGGATGGGCAGGATATAGGTACGTGCTAAAAAGGCCTTTTAAGCAAAGGAATAGCAATGGTAATGTAGTTCTTTCAGTAGAATTGTCCCAAAGATAGAGGCAGGCCAGCAGAGAACTCTTCTGGTATTACCTTGATTAGTCCATTTGAGGTGAAGCAGGATTGTGGAGAAGGGCACTTCAGCAGGAGAGAATGGTTCTAGCTAGAGCAAGGAGAGCCAGAATGCCCAACCAAGGAATTTGGACTTGATTTAGCAGTTAGTGGGGAGCCAGTGTATGTTTTTGGACAGAAGGGGACATCAGGGTGTATATGAGAAAAATTCATCTGCAGGGATATGTAGCATGGAATGGAGTGAGGGAAAATTGGAGATGGGGTAGCTGAGGGCAGAATATCAGGCTATCCCAAGCCAAGGCAGGGTGTTGGCCATGGGAGTGAAGATGAAAAGATAGGCACTGTAAAAGTGGGATGACTGGACTAGGGCTTGGAAAGGAGGGGGCAAGGAGTTGTAGAAACCTTGGTGACTGACCCGAGGATGTTTAAGAGGGAAAATATGTGAAAGAATCAAATGAAATAGGAGCTGGTTCGTCTTGGCCTTTTTTTTTTTTTTTTTTTAAATTCTGTCTTCTATAATAAGCTATTCTGTTCAAGACAGGGTTTCCTCAGCAGCCTAAGAGGGAAAATATGTGAAAGAATCAAATGAAATAGGAGCTGGTTCGTCTTGGCCTTTTTTTTTTTTTTTTTTAAATTCTGTCATCTATAATAAGCTATTCTGATCTAGACCAGGGTTTCTCAGCAGCCACATTTTGACATTTGGGGCTAGATACTTCTTTGTGGGGCTGCTGTCTTGTGCGTTGTAGGATGTTTAGCAGCATCCCTAGCATCTACCCACTAGATGCCAGTAGCGCCCCCCTCAGCTGTCACAACTACAGGTGTCTCTAATCATTGCCAGATGTCCTGTGGGGAGCAATATCACCCCCTGGTTTAACAGCCATCAACCTAAACTGTTGACTTAGTAGACTTACTATAGTACTCTTCAGCCTGTTGGCTTCAGAAATGATGGATCTGTTTCATTCTTTTTAAGGTTAAGTCTTTTGAGAAGGAAAGGCAAACAGAGAAACGTGTGCTGGAGTCTGATCTCGTGGACCATGTTGTGCAGAAACTGAGGACTAAAGTCAGTGATGAGAGGACTACCAGGTAACTTAGTAAACAGAAACCCAGAAAACCAGCTGCAACTGCCTATCTAGAATTACCATACATTTATTTTAAAAGTCAGTTTGATCCTTTTGGGAAATAAAGATGGGTCAGGATAACTTTTATTGAACCATTCTATTGCTTCTGAATAACTCAGCAGTTTAAGTATATGACCCCCTATGTAAGACTACTCATAACTGACTTTCAACGTTTGTCCTTCATAACATGTCAAAAAAAAATTTTATCATTTTGAAAAGCCTAAGGAACCAAAATCTATCTGCCATTATCTTATTTGGTCTGTTAATCAGTGAATTTCAGTAGTGTTTTGTCAGTGGTTTTGAAAGATCTAATATTCTGGGAAATTATAATATTCTAGGAAAAGATCTCACATACTCATCATAGGAATGCAAATTGGTTCAACTCTCTGGATAGGAATTTAACAAAGTTAAAAGCCTAAAAACTAAAACTTTAAAAAAAAAAAATTGACCCAGCAATTCCACTTTAGGAATTTATAGTAAAATTATTCCATAGGGATACGTACAAAGATGTCTATCAAGGCACTGTTTATAATAGCAGTTCTCAAACTTTTTGGTTTCAGAACCCCTTTATACCCTTAAAAATTATTTGAGGACCCCAAAGAGCTTTGTTTATGTGGATGATATCTATCAATAATTTCTATGTTAGAAATTAAAATGTAAACATTTTTAAAATACTTATTTTAAATAACAAACTCATTACATGCAAACCTACATAACATTTTTAATGCAAAATAACTATTCTCCAAAAACAAAATAAATGTAGTAAGAAAGAGTGGCATTGTTTCACATTTTTGCAGATATTGTTAATGCATTGTTTTACATTTTTGTAATCTCTAATGCTTTAGTAGAAGAAACTATATTGTCTTGTCTGTTTCTGCATTCAGTCTGTAGTGATATCACACATCCTGTAGTCTCTGGAAAAGTCCATCACACATTAATGAGAGGATAAGAATAAAAAGGATAGTTAACATTTTAGGATTATTGCAAAAATAATTTTGATGTTGCAGATACCCTGTGAAAGGATCTCAGGGGCTTCCAGGGGTCTCTGGACCACACTTTGAGACTCTCACTTATAGTATCCCAATATCATAGAAGACTGTTCTAATTACAGTAAATATAGTGAAATACTGTGCAGCCTTTAAAAATGATTATTATGGTAAAGCTGAGTTTATTACAAGGAAGGGTGTCCACAAATAAGATGTATGATATGATCCCATTTTTGTTTCAACCAAAATATATAGCCCATACATAGAAGAATGTGTGGAATGATGGACCAAATTTTTAAATTATAGTTATTTCTGGTTAGTGGGATTAGAAGGGATCTTAATTTCCCTTAAGCTTTTCTATATATTTGTAACTCCTGTATTTATGCTCATAATCAGAAAATACAGTACTCTACTTTTTTTGGCTTATATCCGTGATTCTCAACCAGCAGGAGTTTTGCCCCTCAGGGGACATTTGGCCATGTTTGGAGACAGCATTTTTGGCTGTTAAACGGGAGGTGCTGCTGGTATCTAGCAGGGACCAGGGATGCTGTTAGACATCCTGTAGTGCAGAGGACTGACCCCCCACCCCCACCCCAACAAAGAGTTACCTGGCCCAAAATGTCAATAGTGCCAAGACAGAGAAATCCTGGCTTATATAAAATAAATGTTCCTGCTTGCTTGCTTCTCTGTCCCCGGCCCCTGACCCTGCGCATATGCACCTAGCTTGACTACATTCACCATCAGGCTTTTTCTAAGAGAATATAATGTTGTTGAAGTCACTAGGTATTAGGATTAAGAATCCAAATCAAAGGCAGAGGTTTAGAAGGAAAAACAAAAAATAGTCAACTAATTAATAGTGACTATTAGTAATAGTACAGGCAAACATCATTAAGACACTTAACAGGCCAGATGGGATTTAGTTTTAGCAGGGAAAGTTTTAAAATCTTTCCTCCATGTGAATGTTTATTTCCCTGTTTTCCCAAGATAGAGTGCTATTATGTCTCTCAAAGGCTATAAATTAATTCAGTCTTTGAAAGAACATCCATTCAACAGCTTTTGAAAGAATCTCAATTACTAAATGTTCTCCTGTGGGTGATCACCAAGGTTGCTGCCATAATGAAGGCGGGGCATTGCTAATGTTTCCTTGTATTGTGAGGGGAGCAGAAAGAACACCCATTATATTTCATTGAAATTAGCTTCTTATGTTGAGCCAGTACTTCACACCCAGCTGAATAAATCAGAATGTTGTCTCTAGAATGTTAATTTGAAGTGACAGCCTTGATAATTTTTATTTGCTCTTAACCAAAAGCATAATTAAGTGCAAATTTTTTTGTTTTTGTTTTTCCTCCACTAATAACCAATATTTATTAACTTTTTTTATATTTAATAGAAAAAAGCCTCCCTCTAAGTATAGCTCACTGTAAATTATCTGTGTTGTTTTGTCTTAATGACTGTTTATTCTGATTGTTTTTGTTTGCTTGTTTTTAGAGAAGCTTCCGATAATCTTGCAGTACAAAATCTGAAGGGGTCATTTTCTAATGCTTCAGGTATAATTACTAATTGT
The DNA here is from genome assembly GCF_002837175.3 of Physeter macrocephalus. Classification (NCBI taxonomy): domain Eukaryota; kingdom Metazoa; phylum Chordata; class Mammalia; order Artiodactyla; family Physeteridae; genus Physeter; species Physeter macrocephalus. The sequence goes on along the minus strand of NC_041224.1, from coordinate 98,244,236 downwards.
AACCTAAACATAATGCTTGTGTGTGTGTGTGTGTGTGTGTGTGTGTGTGTGTGTGTGTGTGTGTGTATGTGTGTGTATGTGTGTGTGTGTGTTTTTGCTCTAAATACTTATGACTGTGGCTAACTCACTGCCTCAGAAATATACTCTTAAAGTAACATATACAGTTAGTTATACCAAATGGAATTTATCCGTTTGAAACCCACATTCTAGAAAATGATAAAACCACTGGGAGTTTGGTGACTCTTTTGGTCCTGATATATCTGTCTTATTTTTACAAGTGGTTTAATCTTCCTTTGATTCAGTTTATTATATAGGTCAAATGTAGATATATTTTCCCCATATGGAAGATTGAAGAAAAGCATTTTGAAATGCCTTGGAGAAAGACACTATATACATTTGTTTTCATGAAAGCCAAGAGGGAACAGTGGTGATAGTTACGCCTTTAGTTTCACCAGATCTGTCAAACTGACTGAAAAAGAAATGTCCCAGTGAAGTCCACGAGAAGACATACTTGGCTTTTAACAGAATTGGGTCTTCTGGGTCCATTTCTGTTAGCAGACTTTGTGCTACCATCAGATTTCAAATGCTTTGAGGAATTTAAAGAAGTATTAGAGTTTGGGAAATACTGTTTGATTTTTTTCTTAGGTTCATGAGGTTTGGCTCATGCTGCCTCTCTCTATGCCTTTGTCACCTCCCACCTGAGGAGAGAAGGCTGGTGATCTTGACAGAAGTGTCAGAACTGCTGGGGGTTGGGTGGGGTTCTGGGCTCCTTCTGGTCAAGTGCAGGCAGTTGCAGAGATAGAACACAAAGCTCAGACACAACCCAGTCCACAGAATCACTCCCGAGTGGATTCTAATCATCTCTGCCATCTCTGTGGTGTGTTATAGAAAGTGGGACCAGATGAGGCCATAACAGCTAAAACTGTCTGTTTCAGGTTTGTTTGAAATCCATGGAGCAACAGTTTTTCCCATTGTGAGCGTGGTAGCCCCAGAGAAGCTGTCAGCCAGCGCTAGGAGGCGGTATGAAACTCAGGTATATGGTCAGAGTTTCCTTGGCTTTCTAATGTGAGCTACAAAGGAGGAAGAGAACAGGAGAGGAAAAGAAACAGTTTCCTGGAAATGTTTTTCTTTCCACTTCCTGAACTTGGTGACTTCTGAAAATTCCATCAACACAGAGCATCTCTGGTAATGTGCCAGGATTCTGCCCCATTTGTCCTCCAAAGAGGCGTCAGTGTACACTGTGGGCACCTAGATGCAGCTGTTGTCAGAATTACTGGATCCAAACAAAAACTTTGTGATCCGGCTCTAATAACAGATGGGGTTTGTTTGGTTTTGTTGTAAATAACAAAGCAGAAGAGATCTACCACAAGACTTGGGCCAGGTTTCTCACTACATACATGTTTTTGATATCTGCTATTTGCCTGATTCTGTGCTAAGTGCCAGGTAAAATAGAAAAGACCTGACAGGGCCCCAGTCCTTGAAGAGTTTATAACCTCCGAAGCATATGCATTATATAGTTGGAAAACAGAAGGAAATCAGTAATAGGATGCTGAATTAATAAGTACACTGAATGATTGTTAGAGTGTGCTACAGACATGGGGGAGAGACAAAGATCAGTGTTTGCATGGATGATCAAGAAGGGCTTCGTGGAGGTGATCCCTGAAGGATTTAAATAGGCAGGGAGGGAAGATGGGGGTGTTCCAAATGGGAGGGACAGTGGGAAGGGAAGTGCAGGACAAGGCTAATGAGCAGAGGCAGGACACTGGCCTCATTTGGGAAGAAGGTATGAAGAGAGCAGTCATTATTTAGGAATGTAATTAGATTGAAATACAAAAGATCGAGTTACCTCATTTTGTTAGCTTTTCTGGCTGTTTCTCAGGATGTTGGGTAGAAACTTGTTTTTCATATCTTTCTACCATATTTCAGTTCCATGTTCTCATTGCTGTCATTGTCCCCTTTTTCTAAATTTAGCTTAATACTAAAATCTCCCTGCTTCCACATGCACTATTTTACAGTACTGAGCTTTTATTAGGTTCATTTCAAAATTATAAAGAAATAAGCAGCTAGGTGGATTAGTAAACAAATGATCAAGATAGGCTATAAAAATCCCATTTCCCCTGAGATTATAATAGGCTGGACACTCACCTTTCTGAGGTGGATTAAGAGCAAGTCCTTATATAATATTTGGGATCCCTTCTAGGCTTTGGTTTGTCACCTGTGATTGTTTCCTAGAATAAGAAATGAAATGGCAAGAAAGATGGCTTGGTTTGACAGGTTCTGAATTCTAACATGCTTTCTTCTTCTTAGGTACAAACCCGACTTCAGACCTCCCTTGCTAACTTGCATCAGAAAAGCAGTGAAATTGAAATTTTGGCTGTAAGTCACTTTCTTTAGCTTTTTGAGGATGGCTTTTGTCCATACTGTCAAAGTAGTTTCCTCAGAGGTCAGGGCTGTTTTTTTGCTCAGTGTTAGCAGCACTGGGATGCAGGCCCGTTTCTCCTAGTTTCTTCCTCTGAAAGATTGGGGGGAAGGGGACTGAACACGAAAATCATCATTTTTCTAAATGTTTCAGGCCTTTGCAGAGAGCAGTGTCAAACCTTTGGGGTGTGATGTGTGGGGCCTGGGAGTATTAGTTCACCAGCGCTGAGATCGCATCACTGTCCAGTTCAGTAAGCACGGGAGCATCCCATTCATGTTGCTCCATCCAAAGTGACACCATAGGCACAAGTCAGTATGTGCTGCCTAGGTTCCCTGACATGATGTACATTTTTGTGTATCAACAGGTGGATCTACCCAAAGAAACAATCTTACAGTTTCTATCATTAGAGGTAAGCAAGATGAACTCTTCTGCATTACGGCCTTTGAAATCCCGAAGCTGTTGATTTGCCAAAAGAAAGTTGAAAATGGCATTATTTTCTTAGTGATATTAGGTATTTTCCTGGCAGTTCCAGGAATCTGGTAACATTGTTCCTTTTATGTGACATATGTATTGCTAAATCAAATTTTGAGGGAATCACTTTTCTAGTGACTTTTTTTAAATTTCAGAGATGATTTTAACAAACACCTAGTGCTTTTACTGTGTGTCAGGCTGTGGCAGGCCTTGTTCTAAGCACTTTACAAATATTAACTCATTTAATCACAACAACCCCAAGGGATACGTATGTTACCTACTTACAGATCCCCATTTTACAGATAAATGGAATCATTTTACGTTTTATGGAGAATGGGAGGCAGACAGGTTAGATATCTTACTGAAATTCACCTAACTAGGAAGTTGCAGAGCCAGTATATGAACTTAGGCAGACTAGTGAAATCTATGTTCTTACCCACTATACTATGCCGCTTCTGCAAACCTTCATTCCAACTAGGGAAGCTCATTTGCAGAACTAGAACTACATGGAAGATCTTTTCGTAAAAATTAAATTTAGGTCCTTTTTCATATGCTTTTTTTTTTTATAACAGGTACATACCCTTATTATCGAATAGCCTAATTGAACTTTAAAAAAATGTAAATACTTACCTTTGCTATAAGAATGTCCAACTGTAAGAATAACTACAGGTGATTTTTGCAATGTCATACCAAAGAATGTTTTTGTCTATCCAGAGTGGTTTAGTCACAGATTAAGTTAGATGAAAAATGAACTTTGCCCCAGAGCTAACATCTCATACTGCATTTTGTTTTTTAAAGGTTATTCTCCATTTATATAAAATATTGGCTATATTCCCTGTGCTGTACAATATATCCTTGTAGCTTCTTTTATAAGCTGACTTCCCCCTTCCCTGTTTCCCCTCCCCACTAGTATTCTGTTGTCTGGTAAGTAAGCATATACGGGGAATTTACTGCTTTATGAGCCACTCAAATGGGTATATATCAGAGGTGGTATCTCCATTTCACAGAAAGTCAACAGTTGGCAGAAATAACTGGTATAAAGTCACATGAGCACACTGGGGCTGCAGCACTGTTAGTCAGGATCTAGTAAACTGGTCTTGTAAAGAAACTCGATGCTTCAAAGGAAGAACCCTAGAAGTCTCCCCATTAGTTCTCTCTCCCTGTAACTGATCTTTTCAGTATACTTAAAGGGGGGAATGGCATTGACATTTCATCAGTGACCCAGAAAAAACCAGTTTTAATAAACCCTAGTATCTGTTGTTAAGTCGTATCTGTTTTTTTCCTAGTGGGATGCTGATGAACAGGCATTTAACACAACTGTGAAGCAGCTGCTGTCACGCCTGCCAAAGCAAAGATACCTCAAATTAGTCTGTGATGAAATTTATAACATCAAAGTAGAAAAAAAGTAAGTTATCACTTAGGCATTGCAGGTTTCAACATGGGTTAAAACTCAAAGAGGGTTTTTTTGGTTTCTGGGGTCTTTTTCCAAGGAGGGGTTTTAAAGTGACAAATATCTTATTGTCATGTTGAGGTTAGATGGCTAATAAGTTGCTACATTAGAACTGCAACTGGTAATCAGGACCGTGATTCACAGTCATGATCTTGTCAATAACAAAACGCAGTGGTCCCAGTAGCACCTATCCCAGTTATAATTTTTTCAAATGCTTTTTCTGCACCAGTTATAATTTTTAATCACCCAGGTAACTCCTAGAAACATTTAAATGAACGAAAACAAGTGTGACTACTTTGTTTTATGTCCCCTTGCCAGTTGTTCATGTTATCATTCACTTAAAAGGAAACAACAAAGCCTGTGAGGTGAATGGTGGGCTCCTTGTGTAGACCCTTATACTGTGGACCCTTGCCAGTCACAGCTTCTCTAAAACTTATGTAATGTTTTTAGTGACTGGCCTTCCATATTGTTGTTGATTACGCAAAACTCCTACAGTTAAGTGTTCTAAAAATAATTTATCAACTCTGTTCTCTACCATTATTATACTGATCCTGTCTTCTCCCTTCTTTTGCAGGGTGTCTGTGCTGTTCCTGTATAGCTACAGAGATGACTACTACAGAATCTTATTTTAATCCTAAAGAACGATCATTACATTGTTCAAACAGACAGGCGCTTATACTATAAAATGTTGTACATTCATTGTTTTAAATTAGCTTTACGTTCTAAGAAGCTGTCCTACAGAGTTGAGCTTTGTAGGTTTTTCATGTGTAATATATTATAAATTTATCTTTTGAATATAATAAATGTTTTCATATATCTGTTGCTTTTTTAATTGCAAATCTATTAGCACTAAAGGTTTTATGGAGCTAGAACACAAGAAAACAGCCTTGTTCTTCTCAGCCCTATACACTGAGCACATGAAAATGTCCAAAATAAAGGGCATAAAGAAAGAAATCAAATATCATCATTAACTTGGAATCTTTATTCTTGATGATTTTGTAATAGGCTTATCCTTAGTTTGGTTAAGCAAACTCTCATGTGGCTATGAGAACTCATTCAAATTTGTTAAAGGAACAATGATGATAAAATTATATAGCCAAGTTGGGAAAAATACCAACGAAATAACACAACTTTTTATAAAATTGTCAGGTTTCAATTCCAGTAACTCATCAGACAGGGCCTAAAGCCTATTCATAATCAGTCATTCCAGAATGAGGAGCTATTGCCAGAAACTTTTTATGGGATGGGAAAAGGAATAAAAGATGGTCAGTACTGATAAATACAGGTTTAATGATACATTGCTCTTCACAGACGGCTACAGAGACTGTAAACTATTATCCAGAAACATACAACCATACAACACAAACCACTTAGCCAGATATAAAATAAACTGGCTTCTTGTAACTACCCTGTAAACACTGCAGCCCTTCTTCCATCCAAAAATGACCCTAATCTCACATGAAAACAGTTATTGTAGGGGAATCAGAAACCCAGCTTTGTGGCCAAAAGTAAAAACCAAAGGAAAAATAGCAATTCAGTGGTTAACTGGTGAAAGCGGGAAAGCCAGTGCCCTTCACTGCGCTGCTTTGCTCTTCTTACTCTTGCTCTTTTTGTCCCTCTTCTTCAGCCCATCCATGTTAGCTCTCAATAGGTTTGAATAAGCCTAAAAGACACAGAGCATGACCTTAGTGGGAAGAGTTGCAAATTGATGGAGCATCTGCTGTGCTTCCATAATGGATTTAGGGTAGCCAAAATCAGAAAGCCTATCTGATAAAGCATATAGTACCATGGGGATACTTGTATCCTAAGGAAAATGGTGTAAGGAAAACACCCTCACATTATAGCAGCTTCTGCAACACCCACTAGTGAGCTGCATGTTTTTTACTTTTTTTTTTTTTTTGCGGTACGCGGGCCTCTCACTGTTGTGGCCTCTCCCGTTGCGGAGCACAGGCTCCAGACGTGCAGGCTCAGCGGCCATAGCTCATGGGCCTAGCCGCTCCGCGGCATGTGGGATCCTCCCGGACCGGGGCACGAACCCGTGTCCCCTGCATCGGCAGGCGGACTCTCAACCACTGAGCCACCAGGAAAGCCCTTTTTACTTTTTTTTTAAGCAAACATGGAAAACTACAGGCAACTTCTTATTCAGCTATACTATACATAGAGCATATCTGAAGCGTAAGACAACAAAATCTAGCTAAAAAAGACAATATCAGCGTTGAAAGTAAAATTCACAGCCTAGTAGCTTGTAAACTACTGGTAAAACATCACAGGAGAGCAGTGAACCTAAATAGCAATCTTAAGCCGGTGTTAATTATTATGCTGACTCTTGCCCTGAGAAAGTAGACACAGAGAACACCAGACACTCACCATCTGAAACTTATTCACTTCTTTGGAGCTCACCTGGAAAAGAATGGGGAAAAGGTCACCCCTGTTATCCACATAGGAATCATCTGCCTCACCCAATAACAACTCAAAAGCCTCGTGAAGACAACATCCTAATCTTTAAAAATATTTCTTTCCAATTGCAGGGGTCATAATACACTAAAAGCTATTTTTCTACTCCACTTTCCTCTGCCTGAGGAACAAGCAAAGTAGCCCTGCACCTTGAGAATTGTACCAAGGTGGGAAAGAGGCGGAAGTGGGCTCCTTAAGAAGCTATGCCTCTTGCCTCTGTTGAAATCTCTTACACACATGGCACTGACTTTTTCTCAGGGCTCTGAGAGACGTCAAAGGACTTAATCTTTTGTGCAAGATACTTTTAAATTACTCCCTCCCCATCTTATTTTAAACCTACCATTAATTCAGGCCCATTTAAGCAAATTGCAAGCTACCACAACAAAAGAAATTCTACCTCTGAAGACTCCTTAGTTTTCCGTATTTCATGACACCCAACTTTATTTTTAAAAGCCACATAAGCTTGCTTTACTGTAGAAGTCTTCTCAAGATAACTGGTAATGGGAGATATCAACTAATTATGGCATACATTCTCATGAATATCCTATGCTGATGTGATTAGAGGGCAGGTCTGGTTCTGCCCCAGCAGAATAAAGAAGTATTCATTTGGAATCCAAGCAGTCTCTTGCTTTGCCATATTCAACTTCCACTTTGAAAGGGAATACTACTAGGACTCTTGACTAAATCATATGCCCTCAAATACAAAGCCTAATATAATACATGTTTGGTACATGAACCACAACGATAAATGAACAATCAGCTTAAAAGTAAAAGCATCTGATACCAAGAAGCTGTTCACTGAAGGCCCAGCACAGTAAAGGAATAAGGAATCAAATATGCCAACTGCTCCTTAACAGTGCTACTCTGAGTAAGGACCAATATGCTAATTTTATTTCTAACAAGTGTTTGGCTTCTACCTTCTTCGTTTTAATTTTGCTTTGGGGTTTTCTATTACTAAGGTAATAAAAGAAGACCCTGATCCCAAAACAGCTGGGGAGCTACACACCAGGCATTATTTAATAACTTAAAAAAAAAAAAAAAAAAACTGGTTCAGATATACCCCTCAAGTTAAATTCAAGTCTTTAAACTCCAAAATTAGGAGTATTAGGAATCGAACTCACCACAGTGCTGATCTTCTTTTTCCCATCAGTAGCTCTTAACAGACACTTGTTGTCTGAGGGCTCAAAGCCCTCCACAGAACCCTTCCTTGGAATGGGTTTAGTTCGACCATCATCTGCATGAAAAATACATCCCGGTGAACACAGCCACAGATGTGGTTAACAGGTAGATGAAGAATTAAAAAGTAGGAGAAAGATTCCAAGAGGATACCTAATCCACCTCCACTGATCTAGTTCTGTTAACCACATTATCTGCTATTACAGACGCCTTGCCCACACTTTGGGAACCTACTTGCCACTTCCACGATGGGAACACCGTAATATCAAAGCAGACTAAATCTCACTAATCATGGCGCGGTTTGGGATCCTTGACAAAAATACGAGCCCTGACATGCTTAGGGCCCACTGGAACCGGAACTGACTTAGGTGGCTAAGTGCTGGGGGCCGCACCAGCCACAATCCCCAATACTCTCCGGCCCCTCAGCCCTGAATGTGCCAGTACCAGGTGTAGGAAGGTACGGGAAGGCGGGGACGCGCGGCAGACAGACTCTGCCTGTGGCTCCCAGTCACTGGGTACCCGGGCCGGGGCATCGCTCGGCCTCCCAGCTCCCTTCCGGCCTTCCTGCATCCACAGCTGCTTACACTTCTTCAGGGTGATGAACACGCTGCCCGACAACCGGCACTTCTGGAAGAGCCTGGTCAGCTCCGTCAGGAACTGGAACACAAGAAGCCCGGCCCCGTTAGGCAACTCCAACCCCCCACCCGCCCCCCGCCTCGTCAAGTCCCAGTCCCTCCCGCAGAAGGAGACAGAGGTCCCGAGCTAAGCCCCAAACAGTATCGGTCCCTCAGCCTGCCAACTCTGGCTATACCTGCTCACTCTCCAGCAGCACCATCCTGGCGCTGCTCGCTCCGCTCCGTCAGCATAAACCCCAAGCCGTTGGAGCCGGAAGTTTCACCCGGGATGGGCGGGACTTCCGCTATTAGGTTTCAGCTCTCTTCCACCCAATCCCTGCTTCCTCCCTCTGCCCGCCCGCCCCGCCCCGCGCCTGCGCTCTGGGGCGCCCCCTCCAGTCCCGGGAAGGCAACGACCCCGAGGCCCTTGCGCTGTGCGCGATTTCACAGACAAGCAAATACTCTAACCCAAGCAATGGGAGAGAGTGAGAGAGCACAGGACGGATCTGATGGAAACCTATAGTTGTGTATATTCAGCTGTACTGTTGTTCCGCGCTTCAGTTTCCTCAGCCTATAATAATAGTATCCACTGTGTGGTTGTGAAGAGCAAATGAACTTATATTAAACACCTACAACAGTGCCTGGCTCATAGAGGGTGCTCAATAACGTTAGCTGTTGTTTTCATTACCATTGTCATTGTAATAAGTTCCCATGGCGGGAACTCTCCATGAGTTCCCTCTGAACTCTCCCTCATCTCTGACCAGGCTGGGTGGCCCCAGCTCTAGCAAGAGGGCCTGGAGCCATGTCTCAATTTCACCTCTGGGTTCAGTCTGGAGACCTAGGGTGTAGGCCCTGCTCTGCCAGTAGCCAACTTGAACCCTAGGTCTTGGAAAAGTCAAGCATGAAATCATGCAATGGGTTTTCACTGAGGGTCTCTTAGCCTATGCCAGGCAGTGTTGTAGGAGAGGGGACTACAGCAGGATACAAGTTTCTGGTTTCCTGAAACTTGGGTTAAAGGAGTAGGGAGGAAATAAACAGTAAACTAGTAAGTATAGCTTCAGATAAAGAGTGCTGTGCGGACAACTAAACAGGATGATACAAATGAGAGTGACAGGGGCACTACTTTAGGTTGGGATCAGGGAAATCCCTCTAAAGAGGAGAACTTTGAGCTGAAAGCTAAAGGGACTAGCCATTCAAAAATCTGGGGACAGAGTGTTCCAGACACAGGGAATGGCTAGAACAAGGGCCCCAATGGGGAAACAAGTTGCCCCATGTCCACAATGCTTGGGGGGTGGGGTGGAGGCGGCATGTGGAAGGAGGGGTGAAGGAGTATGGAGAGCTTGGAGAGGTATCCACTGACCAGCTCATATAGGGCCGATGGCCCTGGTAAATTTGGATTTTGTTCCAAATACAAAGAAAAGCTTCTTGGTAAGGAAGTTTTAAACGGAACGGTGACAATCCAATTTAGCTTTTTTAAAGATCCTCAGGCTGTGGTGTAGATAAGGCATAGTAGAGACAAGGCAGGAAATGGGGAGACCAATTAGAGGGTTGTATTAGCTTCCTATTGCCGCTGTAACAAATCTGCACAAACTTAGTGGCTTAAAACAGCATGAATTTATTCTTTTACAGGTCTGGAGTTCAGAAGTCTAAAATCAATGGGTCTGCAGGGCTGCATTCCATCTGCAAGCTTCAGGGGAAAAAATCTGTTTCCTTGCCCTTCTAGAAGCCACCTGCATTCCTTGGCTCATGGCCCCTTCCTCACATCATTACCACCTCTTGCTTCCATTGTCACATCTCCTACCACTGACTTTGATCCTCCTGCTTCCCTCTTATAAGAACCTTGTGGTTATATTGGACCTTCCTGGATAATCCAGAATAATCTCCCCATCTCAAGATCCTTAATTTAATCACAAAGTCCTTTAAACATGTAAGGTAACATAGTCACAGGTTCCAGGTATTGCAACATAGATATCTTGGTGAAGGGTTGGGGGCTACTGCAGAAGTTATTGCAAAAGTCCAGGTGCTAGCAACATTTGCGATCAGGTTAGTGTATACTTTGAAGGTAGAGTCAACAGGACTCGTACTCAACTGGCTGTGGACATTAAGAGGAAAAGGGAAATCAGGGATGACTCATAGGTTTTTGAATTTGAGCAGTTGGGTGGATGGTGGTGCCATTTACTAAGATAGGAAAGACATGAGAAGTAAATAGTTTTATAAGAAAGTGAAAAGAGTTTTTTTGGTCTTGTAATATCTGAGATGCCTATTACATATCCAAGTGGAACTATTAAGTAAGCAAGTGCATATACAAGTTTGGAGCTCAGCAGAGAGGTAAAAGTTATAACTACAAACTGGGGAGTCATCTTCAGATGCCCATGGAACTAGCACAGACCAGAACGGTCTGGTGAAAACTCCTCCTATAGGGCTGCCAGCAGAAGACTACCCTGCAATGACTACCACTATGAATAGCCTCTAAAGAGCCTGGGCCTTGGTCTCCCTAGCTCAGAAGTCAGAGTCCTAGTTGCAAGCCCCAGACTGGCCAATCCTAGACCATATGCTTGAGCCCAAGTCCTGGGGTAGGTGAGGGAGTGACCCTCTTGACCCTTTTATATTCCTTGCCTTTCACCAAGACTCACACAACAACGGAGGATTACAAACAGGTACAGATCCTGGAGAACCAAAAGCCACAAGATAATCAGGGTGCTGGACATTTGGAAGAAAGTGTGAAATCATCAGACTGAACATATTTAAGATGTGTTGTCAGACTGCCAGGGAATGTGAGGGCTCACTTGATATTTATGGTCTTGAATTTAAGTGAAACCAGTTACAGAGTTGTGTGATCCAAAGCTTGCCCTAAATGATGACCGTTGTGCTCTAAGCCTCTATCATTCATTGAACACTGACCGATGTCCTTTAGGGCCATGGGCTTGGCACTGGCGACACCAGGGTGAAGGAAATGGCCCTGTGCTCGAGGAGCACAGAGCCTGGAGGCCATGATTCAACTGGGGCCTTGTCAGGATTAGCCCTCAATGTGGACACATCTCACTGCTTCCCACAGGCTCAGTCACTCCTCAGTTCCACTCAAAAATCAACAGTCATGCCAGCCACCCTGTGTGATACCTCAAGGCCATCCCATGACAGAACAAGCCACTCTAGTAAAAGAAATACACAAGTCTGCCAGTTTTAGCATCACACGTGGCCCAGTACAATTCAACTACTGACAGAATGTTCTTTGGGCTTTTTCTGTGGGAAGTGATTAAGAGCACCTGTTCTGTAGTTCAATGCGTCTGGGTTCAGATGCCACCTCTGCTACTTATGTGACCTCAGGCAACCTCTCAAAGTCTAAATCTCTTCATCAGCAAAATGGCAATAATAATAGTTCACAGATGTTATAAAGAGTTTATATTTAAGACACGCTCAAATATGGTAAACATGGATACTTAAATTTAAATTAATTAAAATTAGATAAAAGAAAACATTCAATTCTTTAGTCTCACTAGCCACATTTTAAGGACCCAGTAGCCCCATGTGGCTTGAATAGTGCAGATATAGAGCATTTCCATTAGCACAGATTCTATTGGACAGCATTACATGGATGGCATTGAGGCTGACACGTAATAAATGCTCAATAAAGAGTAATAAACAGGGCTTCCCTGGTGGCGCAGTGGTTGAGAGTCTGCCTGCCGACGCAGGGGACACGGGTTCGTGCCCCGGTCCGGGAAGATCCCACATGCCACGAAGCAGCCGGGCCCGTGAGCCATGGCCACTAAGCCTGCGCGTCCGGAGACTGTGCTCCACAGCAGGAGAGGCCACGACAGTGAGAGGCCCGCGTACCGCAAAAAAAAAAAAAAAAAAAAGGAGTAACAAACAGTGCTATCATTTATAATAATATATAAATTCCATTATTTGGGCACCACCATCTTGATTTCTGCCATTATCCAAATACCACCTGCACTATCAGTTAACACGTTTAAGTTGACTCGTTTTATACTTAAACAAGTTTATTTAATATCATTATCATAAATGGAAAACCAGTATTTCTGCCATAAATAAAAAATGATAAAAAGAAGTACTATGAAACAAAATAATGTGGCTACATTTTAAAATTTTAGATTTAAAAATTAAAAACAATGAATAAAAGCATGAAGGAAGTGAATCAATTTATAAAAATATACATCTGAAAATAAATTCCCCAACAAGAAAAAATGGAATTGTTTATGACCAGTCAGGAGTAAAGGTGCTCAGTGAGCAAAGATATTGAAAGTCTCTGTCAATAAGATGTGGTTAAATTCTTTTTTAAAAAATTTATTTATTTATTTATTTTTATCTGTGTTGGGTCTTCGTTGCTGTGCACAGGCTTTCTCTAGCTGTAGTAAGCGGAGGCTACTCTTTGCTGTGGTGCGCGGGCTTCTCATTGTAGTGGCTTCTCTTGTTGCAGAGCACGGGCTCTATGCCCGCAGGCTTCAGTAGTTGTGGCACGTTGGCTGAGTAGTTGTGGCTCGTGGGCTCAGTAGTTGTGGCTCGCGGGCTCTAGAGCACAGGCTCAGTCGTTGCAGCGCACGGGCTTAGTTGCTCCGCAGCATGTGGGATCTTCCTGGACCAGGGCTCGAACCCATGTCCCCTGCATTGGCAGGCGGATTCTTAACCACTGCGCCACCAGGGAAGTCCCCAAAATGTGGTTAAATTCTAATGTTGTCAAGCACCTGAAATCCTACCTTGCGATCAGGTTGGTGGCTTTTGGTGCCTGGAGCAGAAGAGTACATGCAGCAGGCAGCTGGATCACTGTCTCCCAGCCACGCAGCCCACACAGCTCCCGGCTCCTTCTCCCTCACCCCAGGAGACCTGGGGAATGGAAAATGGCCCCCAAATCTCCTCCCTCATCTGGGCCTTCAGCAAAGGGCTGGGCAGAACCAAGGGCAACACAGAGCCCCTCAGCCCACAGCACCGGCATCTACTTGAGCCCAAGGGCAGGGCCACTACCGGAAGGCCTGGGAGAAAAGAACACCCAGTGCTCCTCAGCCGTAGTGACCCAAGGGCCTGGATGAGTGTCCTGCTTATACCACCCAAAGCTCTCGCTCCCAAATGTTGTGGTCACACGTGTCCACCATTTAGTTTATTAGCTTTTAATTAGAGCTATAGGGTTTGAAGTAGGATCAAGGGTCTGAGTTATTTACAGCTGCAGCCACTCTAATGCAATCAAGCTATGCAGTACCTGGAACATAGGGTGATGGTTATAAACACAGATGCTGCATCCTAGCTGCCTGGGTTCGAACCCCAGGTCTACCTCTCCTTGTCTAAGCAACCGGAGGCAAATTACCTGTTACCCCTGTTAAAAGATAATTTAAAACATTAAAAGGTGAAATCATGACTCTCATACACATATTCAAGATCTATTTACCTTATCATTAATGAGGGAACCAGGTAGATGCTACAAGTCATTCAAAGAAGACTCCAAAGAACAGACACATATATAGACCAGGAATATTGAGATCAACTTGTAAACGGAAGCAAATTGACTTTTCCACAAGAGGAGACTGTTGTCCCTCAAACAAACAGAATTTGAGTATCCATAGACAGGAATCATTGCATTACCATCAGTTCTGTACAATTTAGAGTCGCAAACAAGCTCAAAGGCAATGAAAGGCTCTAATCAGGTAGCACATCGGATGTGCTCTAAATACTGCCAAGTTTTCCACTGGAAACACCCACTAATCTTTTTTTGCTTATTCCAAATCGACTTAAATCCTTCTGTGCCTCAATTTCCTCATAAAATGGAGATGTAATCCAAGCGCCTCCCTCACTGTGTCCTGGGAAGGAGGAAATGAGCTAAGGTGTGCATTATTGCACCCTAGTCACTGGACTGCAGTTGGCTGTTCCCCTTTCCTGTTTGTCAAGGTATAATGGATTTATTCTACAGAAGCAGATCATGACAGCAAGCATGGATCAGTGCCCATCTTGTCAGATACTGTGCTGGTTTGACGGTTTCCTGTTTCTAAGGGGGACCACACCTCAGGTTCTGACCTGCCTCACTGTAGCCCAGTGCGCTGACTTTAAGATCAGCTAAGGATGAAGGAAGGAGGGAAGGTATCAGCAAAACACAGCAGAAAATGGTGTTGGGTGGGTTTGGGTTCAGGGTAAGGCCGGGGAGCCCTCCTGAGTCTTGGGAGGTGGTTAGGTCTGGTGGAGACATCTGAGAGAAGGCAAAGGGAGGTGGCCACACATATCCTAGAAGTGTTCTAGAAGTCTGTGTCCCCAGAGAGAGAGAATAACCTCCTGATCACCATGGCAACACATTCCCTGGGCTGAATACAACCAGACGCTTGGAACTACCAGTTCCTTTATTCTTTCTGTCAGTCAATCAACAAATGTTCACTGTGTGTCTTCTTGGGAGACTCAAGGCTCCAGGGACTTCTGCCCCTGCCTGTGCCCCCAGGATGTAGTCCTGGATTCAGTGTCCTGGAGAGACAGCACGCGAGCACTGGACTGGGGGTCAGGGGCCCTGGGTTTGCCGCTGGTCCCTTACTTTGTGTGGGACCTTGAGAGAGGCGCCTATCTATAGTTTCCTCTGTGTAGTACCTACCTCGAAGGGTTGTTTTCAGGTTTCAATGAGATAATCCATGTAAAGCGCTCACAGTAAGTGCCCAATAGATGTATTTAATTTTTTTTTCATCATCATGTTAAGGACTTAGACTAGATTGCCGAAGTCTCTTCCACGAACAAATTTGTGAGCTACTGCTTCTCTCCCCCCAGCCCCACCTGAGAGCCCTTAGGGAAATGTCCAGAGCCCATGAGGGCCAGTGGTTAGCACTGGCCTTCCCCTTGCTCGAGGCGAGGTAGGGAAAGTAGGCAGTGCCGCTAGGCCCCCCTCCAGGCAGGCACCTCAGGAGTGGAAGCGCCCCACTGGGCCCTGCCTGCAGCACTCCTTGGGGCCGGCAGGGGACGCCCTGACCTTGTCAGACAACTGCGGCCACAGGCAGCCCTAGCCTTCCCAGGTCTTGTCCCCATGACCTTAGACCATAAAAATATCCAAGATTGTTAACATCATTTTTCAGAATCACTTCTGCTGAGGCTAGGAGTTTCTCTGTAATGGACATTATCATTCATTCAATCACTGAGCATGGACTAAATGAGCACCCACTCTTGCCGGCACTGTTCTAGGTGCTGGGGTCACGGGAAGTGGACCGAGTTCTGTGTTAGAGGAGAGACTCCTTTTTTCTCAGAGAATACCTGGCTTATATTTATTGAGAAATGACTAGTGCCAGGCTCCCTTCTGGTTGCTTTAACTATATTCTCTCTTGAACCCTCCTAGTAGCCTTATGAGGTGAATGTTGTTTGACGTCCACTTTCTGGCAGAAGACGCCGAGGCACCAAGAGGTGGAAAGATGTGCCTTGGTCACACCCCCAGTAAGAGGTGGAGTGGAGATCTGAACCTGGGCCCGCGGACTTCAGAGCCAACCACCATGCTGCGCTGTCCCTGACCGGGAGGAGAACAGGCAAATGGCACAGTCTAAGGGCAGCCCAGACTGGGGCAGGGCTTTCAGATGTCCAAAAAGGTGGTGGGAAAGGGATAGGAGACGGTAAGAAGGGAGGGAAGTCAGAAAAGAGGCCAGCTCTGGGCACAGAAGAAAAACCTGGGGCTCTGCTCTCCACCTGTCATCTTTCCCCTCCTCCCTCCCAAGCCCCTGTCCCCCACCCCACCTCCATCCCCCAACATAGGCAAAATCCTGCCTCCTGGGTTCTCAATTCTTGGACTCTAGGCCCAATTCAGCACCTTCTGGCTGTGTTTCTGAAGAAAAGTCACTTCTTTAATCCCTATGAGCCTCCATTTCCTCAACTGTAAAATGGGAATATTCTGCTAACACTGCTTTGGTGAAGTGGTACGTGAGAAAGCACCGCAGAAAGGCCGGGTTTCATTGTTATTTTCCCCTCCTACTCAAGCAGTGCCCTGAGTACAAGCTTTCAGTCCTCCGAAACACCTTCCCCTCCACCCACACCAAACCCCAGTCTCTCACTAACCTCAGCTAGCTGTGCAGAGGCCACCCATCTGGTAGCTAAATCATGCTAATATGTTCATGACAGATGGTTAGATATGTCACACTCACTCCATTTTTGGAGGCAACTTAGGCAATATTAAACAAAGAAAAGACTCTAATGGTGGGATTTCAGGTGCTGTGGCTCTGGGGAGCTTCAAAGAAATTCCCAGTACCCCACAGACTATACCCCATGGGCACCTTGTCCCCCGTCGTCTGGAAGGTCAGCCGTGTGTCGAATTGGGTGGCGGCACTCATGAAACACGTGTGAGCTTTAACAGGGTCTCCCCTTCTCATCGATGGTTTCCTTCCTTGCTGAACCTCAGGAAGTGGAGGGCCACCACACCCCAGGCTGTACGAGGAGAAACTGAGACCAAGAAAAGCAGGCGTGGTTATCGCTCAAGTCGTCCCAGGCAGGCTAGAGGTCTGGGGTGTGAAGAACGCTGTCCTCTTCTTGCCTTCCTCCTCCCCCTACATTTAAGAGTTTAGTGCGTGGGAGAAGGGGTCCCTTTATTCATGATGATTAGGGATCCCAAATTTTTAAATTTCCCGCCTGGAATTGAAGGGCAGGAAATTATGTAGCCAGAGTTTCTGTACAAATTACCCAGGTGTCCTAACTCCCCAAAGTAACAGATGCTCTTCATCTCTTGGCCTCTGTCATCATTCATCCTTGATTGTCCAGGGAAGCCCACTCCATGGCTCTGAGAGACCAGCAGTTGCAGATTTATATGGGGAAACCTAGAGAGACATAGTGAACAGACTCCCTGCCAGACCAGAGCCAAGTCCTGGTAATAACGTCAATGAATCACTGACTTCAGTGAGTCATAATATCAAGCTTCGAGAGGCCTGCAAGATCTTTCTAGCCTGATGCTTTACCTTCTAGTTAGTCACAAGTAAGAAAACTGAGTGAGGCCCAGAGAGGGAAAGTGACTTGCCCAAGGTCACAAAGCTCATAATGGCAGAGTAGAGGCTGGAAACCATGAGCCCCAGGCTCATGCACTTTCCACTGCCCTTCACACCCCTCTGAATGTCCCCCGTAGCTGTCAGGGAGGCATAGGGCCCTCTCGATTAGCCAAGGGCAGCTCAAGCTGTCTCCTAGCAGGCAGGCTCAGTGTCAAGCTCAGGCCTCCCTTGGGAAGGGAAGAGCCTGGGGCCCATCTTCACACCCCAGGTGCCAGGAATTGAGTTAGAGCCTATAGGAGGCAGCTTCCTGCTTGGCCCTCATCCAAGGCCATTTCACAATGGGGGAAGAGCGCTGGGCTGAGAGGTTAGTGCTCCCTCGACCTCTACCCCAGCCCCTCTGAGACCCCCTGGGGACAATGAGCTAGTCCCTAGGGAGATGGAGGCTGGAGAGCCCATACTGGGAGTGTTCTGAGCGGTGCCCTGAGGTGGATAGCGGCCTCCTTGCAGGCGCCCACCACTCTCCCCTTTCCCTGGCCATCTACCTACAAGCGTTCACACTGGGGGAATCCTGTGTAGACGGGAGGTGGTCCACTCAGGCCAGCTCCATAATACTCTCATTATAAGTCAGAGGGGAATCTGAAAGCAAGCTTGGAGAGGGGCAAGGCCTTGGGCAGCTTCCCATAATGAGGCATCATGACTACCGGGCAGAAGATTCCGGGCAGGGAAGCCCAAGTTGTTCTTCTCCCCACACGGCCCAGTCTGGGGTGACTGCAGTTCACACAGGAACCAGGACAGAGACTTGGGACATTCAACGAGGATTTGCTGTGTCCCTACCATAGGGTCAGCTCTGAGCTCAGCTCTGTAAGGGATCTTGTCTGAAATAGGAGGCAGTGGTTAGGGACCCAAATTCTCCTGTCTTTAAGTCTTAAAGAGGAGACAAAACAAACCCAGGTGAAATGTCAAACCGCAAAACAAGGCAGTGTGAGGTTGGGGCCCACACGCTCATACTGGACGGTCCAGTACGGCCAATGGCAGGGCAGGGGTGTCACCGTGCACAAGGACGAGGGGACCCGGAGAAAAGGGAGAAGTTGGCTTTACGGGGATGGTGGGAAAGTCTTCCCGATGGGGAAGGGGAGGCGAGGCAGGAGTGAACATGCACATTCAGGGGACGGGATCCCGTTTGCACAGAATGAGGCTGGAAGTGTGCCTGGCCCTGGGCCGCTTCCTTCCTCTGAGCTCTCACTCCTTGAACTTGGTCTTCCTCTGTATCCACGGGAGGTCGCTGGCCTAGCTAGGCAGGCAGGTGGTCCCGGTGGAGAGCTAGGCAGGGGCGAGCAGGGTGCCAGGGAGCTCAGCCCCTCAGCCGGAGAGCCGTCTGACAACAGGAAGCAGCTGCAGCAGGTTCCAGGGCTGTGCTGGTGTCTGTCACTCTCCTTCTACCCCGGCTGCAGCCCCTGCAGAATAAACTGTTCTTCAAGAAGCTCTGGGGACAGAGGGCCCACACCTGCTCCCCAGGTCGGTTTGGACAAGCGGGGAGCCCAGCAGAGGCACACCATGGCCCAGCAGCCCCCCTTCATCCCCACTTTGCCTGAGGCAATGTAACACAAAACAAGAGCTTCAGGAGGAAAACAGGTGCTGACTCTTCATGCAGACCTCATCCTAGACTTTCCCACGATGTCTCTAGAAATAGGACCTAAACTCCAGATCCCAAACTCTGAGCTCAGTGGGGATGCTAAGCGGTGTGGCTTTGCAGAAAGAGCACTGGTTTGGAAGTCAAAGTGCAGCGTTTTCATCTTAATTCTGCCACTGAAAAGCTGTGTGACCTTGGACAAGTCGCTTCCCATAGGTGGACTTCAGTCTCCTTCCTTGTAACATGGGAAGTTGGGACTGATGAGCTCTAGGGTGACTTGCAGTTTAAAATGTGAGTCCAGTGCTCTGAGGGAGCTTTGGGGTTGCTGTGGTAACTGGTGCTCAGGTAGCTGGGAGAGAAATTAGGATGAGCGTCTGATTGAGGGCTAGATAAAATGGAATGGGGTTCAATTTAGGACCTGAGATGATAGGGTTTTATTTCCCCAGATCCCCGTGATAAAGAGAATTGGGTCTGTCGGACTGAGAACACCTCAAGAGGAGCTAATTTTATAGAAGGTTCCCCAACACTTGGGGAAGAGCTGTAATCCTTCTAAATAGTTTGAGGTCATCCCTCAGTCACAGCTGCCCACCCCCAATTTGCAATGAGCTGGGAGAAAGGACACACCTGAGAGCAGAGAGTGCGGTGCAGTAATGCAAGGAAAGAAAGAGCTCAGCCCTCCCAATGCTCTTCCCCATATAAGCTCCTCCTTAAAATGCCTTCACCTGGGGGCCAAGCCTTTCAGGCCACAGTTAAGCTAAAAATAAACGGCTAAGATTCTGCCTTCCTAGGACCTAGGGTATACTGGGAGAGGCTTTCAGAGGGGAAGGGGACTGGAAAAGGGAGAGAAAGGGGCAGTCCATATATCATAGGAGCTGTGCTTTTTCTGAAGCCTGATCTAGGCCTGGTAGCTCAGACCAGTTCCCTGTGGGCAATGATGTGGCAGAAGGCCTTGGGCTTCCTAAATGCCTTCTGGGTCACTTTCTGTAACCCTCCATCTTTGCCTCTCAGGCCTCAGCAGCCCCTGAGGGAAGAATCCAGTTTAGCTCCTATCCATCTACTACCTGCTCATCGTCCAGTGGTGTGGGGGGCGGGGTGACGCTGCTCTCTGGCCTCCCACCAGGTCACCCACGTGGCTTAGATGCTGAGTTGTTTAAAAAGGAGCCACAACCCTAGGCTCTTGGAGGCAGCGTCAGCAAGGGGTGGAGTGTGTGGGGTGGAAGGGAGCCTAGAGGGTGTGGGAGAGGGGAACACGCTGGTCTCCGTTGGCCTTTGGTCTGCAGGGCCGCACGCTGCCAGGACCAGTGTTGGCAAAAAGCAAAGGGGGAGGGGACCAGACCATCGGCCAGAACACGCCGACGTGGGGCACTTCCCAACTGCAGCCCAGAGCAATGCAGACATGGGCTTGGCATGCTCCTGCCTCTGTGTGTGTGTGTGTGTGTGTGTGTGTGCGTGTGTGTGTGTGTGTGTGTGTGTGTGTATGCACACACACAAAGGTACATGCACGAGAAGGTGTGTGTTTGTTGGCCTGGGTGAACACTGCCCATCACTACAGAGAAGATGCCAAAACTCTGTGTTTACCATCAGGGCCAGTGGGGCTGGGACCTGAAGAGCCAGAACCCCCCAGCCGCTGCCTACCCCAGGACATTGCTTCTCACAGAAACAGAGGAAGGAGAGAGGTGGAGAGGCCTGCAGCAGAGGCTGCTTCTTCAAGGAGAGCTCAGCCAGGCCAGCAGCCCTCCTCACTGCAACGCAGCCCTCTCCTTCTATTTGTCCAGGAGCATTTCATGAGCAGCTCCTTTGCCTGGGGCACCCTCCTACCACCAGATCCCTTTCCCTCAAACATGCTACCTGGCAGGAGGCCCAGATTTCTGCATACGAGGAAAAGCTTCAGGACAGCCCTTGTAGTACCAAGTTGTAAAGGCAGTGGGCTTTGAAGGACAGGAAGGATTTGGAAAAGCTGAAGCTAGTGGACTAGTGAGCGTGGGAGGCTAGAGAGACATTTCAGACAGGAGGACAGGTTAGGAATGCATGGGATTTATAGGGAAGGTTGTAAGGAAGCCTCTTTGGTTGTACTTCTGACACATCTCTGACACCAACCGGGAGTCCTGCAATTCAGTTCAGGGTCAGTTCTGACACTAACTCCTCAGGCTTAGCTTCAGATCCCACAAGTTTAAGGGCAGATTCCCCCAGAAGACTGCCCTTACTTCAGATGACAGGTGCAGATGGAGTCCCCAGGCTACCCATACTTCTGTCTGACTTGGCTACAAATTCATACAATAGTTCCCACTACCCCGCTTCAGGTTCAATAATTTGCTAGAATGACTCATAGAACTCACTAAATGTGCTATACTTAGAGTTTTATTATAAAATATAATTCTAGAACAAAGGGAAGATCCATAATAGGGAAGGTCTGGGGGGCAGAGTGCAGAGCTTCCGTGCCCTCTCCTCACGGATCAGGTGTGTCACCTCACCTGGTGTGTTCACCAAGCAGGAAGTTCCTCCGAGCTTCAGCGTCCAGAATTTTTATGTGGGGTTTCACGCAATAGGCACAGTTGATTAAACCATTGACCACGTGATTGAACTCCATCTCCAGTCATCCACCTCTCCCCAGAGGTTGGAAGTGGGGTGGGGATGAAATTTCCCACCTTCTTTCTAGCAGGGCCAGTCCCGCCTCACCCCCTTGTCCCCCTTCAAACCACCTAAGGACCTACCACTGGTCACGTCATTAGCATAAACTCAGTTGTGGCAGAAAGGTCTGGTTGTGAATAACAAAAGACATTCTTATTACTTAGGAAATAACATGCATGTTTTAAAGCTCTGTACCCGGTAAGGGGGACAAAGGCCAAATAGATTTTTGTATTATACCACAGTGGTAATGGATGTTCCCTGTATGGCAAAAAGGAGGGAGCTGAGGATGGAAAGATAGGATGGGTCTAATTTATAAGGTCAGAAATTGATAGGCAATCACTCCCTCCCTCCCAAGGAAGTGGAGGCAGAGGAAAAGTAGTAGAGACAACTCCCTCACTTTGGTATCTTGGTAGAATCTTTCATCCTGTTTGTTTGTTCACTTTTCCCCCAGGTGTTTCATCCGGAAGGAGGAGGCATCCCCCAGTCTCTGCTTTGGCACCAAGGCCCCCCTGATTCAGGTCTGTCTATTGACATTCCCCCTAGCTGAAATACCACTTCCTTCTGGAAGCCTTCCCTGATTACCCCAGTAGGAAGTTATCCTGCTCTGAATTCCAAAAGCCCTTTGGGTCAGTCAGTTCACTCTTGCCCCGTGTTGTGACTCATATTCTTATCTCCCCAGTTTGGGCCTAAGCTCCTTGCCTTACCCCTTTCTGCTTCATTCGAACAACCAGCACTGTGTGTAACATTTTGTATAACATTTGTGAGCTCTCTGCAGACATCCATGATTATCATCGGCCCCTCCTGTCCCTGAAGAACGTGGTGCCTTCCCCTGAAGAGTCCTATCTCTCTGAATAGAGTATGAATGTCTATCCCACCAGACTGTGAGCTCCTCCAGGACAAGGACATGTCTCTATATTCCAAGCTTTAGCACAGCCTGCAAAGCAGTGGGTGCTCAGACATGTGCAGAATGAACTCATTTCCTCCTAGAGAATGTAACCTTTCTCACACTTAGGAAAGATCAGGAGAGTAGGGGGATGATTTATGACTTATACTGGGAAGAATGAGAAGGGGGCACTAAAACAAGGGCAAGACTGCCCTTTTCCACAGGGTCCTGCACTTTCCAGGCCTCCTGCCCAGAAGACTGCTCTTGGTGGGTGCTCCACGGCAGGCAGGTGGACGGGTAGGATGAGAAGTCAGACCCACCTGGGCAGGCAGGTGGGCAGATGGGCAGCCGTAAGAACAATACTAACCTCTGGAGGCAGGTCGAGCAGAAAGGAGCCCTTTCCAGGGACTGTGTGAAAGCTTTCCGCTTGAATGGCTTCCAGCCCCTGGAAACCCCAGAGCAATGTCCAAGCCACAGTTTACTTGACACTAATGGTTACCACCCCAAGGCCCTGGGCTGAGTGGAAGCAGGCCTGCTTGGCCATCAGTCCTTCCTCCAAGGCCAGGCCTACTTCTCCCTGAGGCAGCCCTGTGAGAGGTCCTCAGTGGACAGACCGGGCGGGGGTGAGCGCCATCCGTGAGGAGGAGGCTTCTGACCACCTCCCCCCAGGCAGTGTCCCATGACGGGGAATTGCCCCAGGGAACCGGTCACCAGCCATGAAAAGGGACATGACACCCCAGGTTTCTCAGTGGCCTCCAAAGCCGGCCAAGAGTCAGTGATGGTCCCCTGGCCTCTCTCTGCAGGCTTCAGGGCCTCTCGGGCGGGCACCTGTCTCTTGCATCCCTGGGTCACAAGTCCTTTGATTTTTCTTTGGCCCCAGACCCACTCTACACCACCGAGTGTGGTACCTGGCGTCTTAGGGAAGCTAGAGTTTGGGAATGGAAGGAATGGAGAAGGCCTGCTTCCAAGAAATGGTTAATTAATCCTCTCCCCTTCCCCCAGGCCCCTTGCACCTGCAGGCTGCGGTGTGTGGTTTCCCACAGATGCAGCTGGCTCTGTGGCAGCTCCCTCCCTCCCTCCCTCCGAGGGAACCTGAGAGGCCCCAGGCCTGAGGCTCCTGGGAGGGGCTCCTCAGCCTGGGTCCAGCTGCTGGGGGTGACACAGGAGGGTCTTACAAGTCCTTTGACCTGGACCTGCCACAGGGAGCGCTCTGGCTGACTGACCAGACCTGGGAGGGGACTGCCGGCTTCCCCCTAAAGCCAAAGGCAGGGGCTGCCATTTTGGAGATGACCGCACACCCTCTCCACAGGGCCTCTCAGCTCTTCCCCAGCTCCACTCCACTGACTTCTGGAAGAAGCTGGTGGTGTCTTTAGGCTGGGTTCGGCATCCCCCCGGGGGAAGGGAGAGAGGGGAGTTCCTGAAGCAGAGGGTGAATTGAGTGTGAGAGGTAAGTAGGATGGACAGGAAGGAAGAGGGGGAAGTGAGACTTGGCAGGGCCAGGCCTCTGCTGGTTAAGGCAGCCTTGAACCCACAACGCTAGACTCTGGCAGGCTCTGTTCTCTGTCTCACCTAGAAAAGGGCAGGTTGCTACAGAGCCTGGGCGGATACCCAGTAGCCCTCTGGGCCAAATGTGCTCAAGGGACACCTCGGAACACCACTCACTCTGAGGCAATGAAGCAAAAAAATGTGGGAGCTTTCCTGCTGAGACATTTCCCCAGGACCAGTGAGCGAGGTCCAGAGGATCAGCCTATGGCTGGCAGCCTGCCCACTGTGCTGCCCTCGGCCACTGGGCTTGCACCCAAATCCCAGGGGGACATCTGGCTGGTGCCACACGAGGTGCTCTGCCCAAGTCCCAGCCGAGGGAGGTTCAGTTGGGTCCCAGAGGCTTGGTAGACGGAGGGATGGGAAGGTCCGGGTCTGATGGGTACAGGCGGTGACAGGGCCCAGGGCTCTGGCTTATCTCACGTCCAGCTCCAGGCAAATTGCTTCAATTCAACACTTTCCCTGTGAGGCCTTATGGCCTCAGGCTCAGGGCTTCGGTGGCCTCCAGTCTGCAGAAAAAGCCCAGCTCCCTCTCAGAGACAACGTCCCCACCCAGGATAAGAAGAGGGAAGGCGATCTGGCAAAGGAGGCTTGAAAGGAAACAGAGCTACCCATCTGCAGAACCCCCTGCGTCAGATGCGGGGAGGAGGGAGAGAGAGGACCCAGCAAAAGCCACAGATTCGGTCCTTACTCCTCTGCCTCAGGACGAGGACAACTGCAGGGTGGCAGCCAGGCCTGGAGGAGGTGAGGATGCACGCTGGATGGGTACCGGGCAAGCTTCGGTCCTCGCTCCTGCATAACCTGACACCCCTACGGGGGTAGGGCCGATGCCAGCCACCCAGGCCAGTGCCAGGGGTTCACTGTGAACTCCAGACTTGTGCTTGGCTGGTTTGCAGAGGTGCCATGTGGCTGCAAGCACAGAGCTCTGGCTGGGAGTCACCGCTGATTCCGTTTGCCCTGCAAAGCCCCGTGAAAGAACTTTGAGCTCCTGAGAAGAGGGGCCTAGGTGAGGAGGCCCGTGATGACGTGATTCTGCCTACACTGGGCTACTGATTTATGTATTTTTGCTTTATTGCTGTTCTTACACTATCGCGGGCATTTACTCATTGTGGTTGTCCAGACCCCATGTGTCAAGAAAATTCCAGTAAATCTGTGGCTGGGAGAGCTACAGCCCATGTCCGGAATGCCACCTTCTCATTTCTGACTTAAACAGCATTGTCCTTTTCCTCCTTGCTCAGATTCACCCATTTTGACAATTTTGTATCGGTATGGACCCTTCACCAAGATTGAAATGCTCCATTATTGAGTTAGGAATCTTTCTATTCGTGCTTTTATCTGTATTTCGGTCAACAAATATTTAGTGAGTGCCCGCTCTGTGTGATCCATTGTGCCGGGGTTGGGAACACCCCGATGAATAAAACAAGGCCCGTCCTTGGTGAGCTGACAAGCCACACCCCAGACGTCACAGCCAGCATCACAGGGGGTTACTATCTGTACCCAACCATGACTACTGAGCACTTTCAACTTCCTGAAAGAAAAATCTTAGAGTCCTTAGAAGGCGAGAACCCCCCGGATAGGACTGTGATCTTTCAATTTATTTTGTTATTTTATTTTAAATATGTAATTACAGTCACATGGTTCAAATACAAAAACGACATAAAAATCTCAGTGAGAACTCTTCCTCCCAATTTTTTCCTAACAGTTCTCATCCCCGACATAAAAAAAAAAAATTGTTTTTTATCCTTCCAGTATTTCTTTATGTAAGTATATTTTCTTGGTTTTCCTCATTATTATTCTATAGGTAGTTTACTATAATCATGGTTTTTCTTGACACTACGTGCTGGGGATTGTTCCATATACACACATAGAGGGCTGTCCATTTTCTCTTACAGCTGCAAAGCGTACCTTGTTCTAAACCAGTCCTCTGTTGATGGGACTAGGTGGTCAGTCTCTAATCTTTTGCTGTCAGACAGTGCGGGACCTGTCCTTCCAGATGCGCACAGGTGCACAGGGTCCAAGGGTTGGGACATTTGTAATTTACAGACACCTTGCAAACCGTCTCACGTAGAGGTTGCGCCATATTCATTCCCACCAGCAATGTATGAAAAAGCCTGTTTTCCCACCAGGCTGAGATTTTTAAAGAGAAGGCAAGGAGGCAGTGTCAGGGCTCCAAAGAAGCGAGGGATGGAGAAGGCCAAGTCCAGAGTGGAAGCCCAGAGCACTTAGCTTGGCCAGTGAGGGTACGCGGATGGCTGAGGACTGTGTGGTCCAGGCCATGTTGTTTCACTTGTGTTCGAGCCATAACAGTCACAGCTGACAATCGGGGTACCCTTCCCTAGGGGAGCAAGGGACTCCAGGAAGAGAATCTATGAGGAGAGCCTGAGGCAAGAGAGCTCAGCTGGTGAACGGGGTGGGTGGTCTATGAGTAAGGACCACGATACCCAGCAGAAAAAGAAAATGAATGCAAACTATAACACAGTGGATTTTCATTAGATCTAGGGAAGAACTTGTAACTTTCAAGGTGTTTCACCCTGCTTTAGGCGGTGGAAGGAATTGTGGAAACTCCTCAGCGGGACTTCCAGAAGCATCACCCAATCATTTGTGCAGTAAATGTCAAACCCCAACTTCGCCCAAACCCCTGTACCGCCCAAGGTGCTAAGGATACAAACGTGAACAGGACAAAAATCTCCACCCTACAGAGGTCTAAAGGGGCTGAGAGCCAGTAGACAAGTATGTAAACAAATAGATAAATTTCAGATAGTCAGGGGAAGGGGTAGAGATTGGGAGTGGGATGGAAAAGAGGGAAATCCTCTCTGAGGAGGTGACATTCGGGCAGACACTTGAATCAGGAGAAGGACTGGCTCAGTCACAAATCTAAGAAAGAATCCGGGGCAGATGCAGGGAAAAGCAAAGGTCGGGGTCCGGTGGTGAAGGAGCACAGAGGGGAGCGAGTGAGGCTGGAGGCATGGCCCGACGGGCAGGCAGCAAGCTGGGGAGCCTGCAGTGGGCGCTGGACCACGAAGTTTGGGTCTAATTTTAAGAATAACAGGAAACAGCAATTGGTCACAAAGACACATATTCCACGATTTATGTGAAACGTCTAAAATAGGCAAATCCATAGAGACTAAAAAGTAGATTAGTCTCTAAAGTAGATTCGCCCAGGCTGGGAGAGTTGGGAGGAAATGGGCCAGTGACTGCTAAGGGATACAAGGGGCAGGAGGAGGGGGGTTTGTGGGGGCGTGGTGATGAAAATGTTCTAACATTGATTACAGTAATGGTCACACAGTCCTGTGAATATACTAAAAAAAAAAAACATTGAATTGTATACTTTAAATGGGTGAATTATATGGTATGTGCATTATATCTCAATAAAGCTGTTACTAGAAAAATGATAATGGGAAGTTATTGGAGGGCTGCTTTCATCAGGGAGTAACATTTTCACTGTCTGCTGTGGGAGAATAAACTGTCAGGAAGCAAGAGCAGAGGCTGGAGACAGCTGGGAGGCCACTGTCGTGGGCCAGGGCGGAGGTGGGGAACACAGAGGGGACGGGTGTGTGTGGGCAAAGGTGCCTTGGCCTGGGCTGGTTGCTTTGTGACAGAAGTTAATGAGGAGGTCAGACTGGGGTATACTTTGAAGCTAGAGTTTGATAATGGATTAGATGTAAGGGGTGGCGGAGAGAGATGGATCCAGGCTATTGAACTACAATGGGGAAGACTGGAGGAAGGGTTGGGCTGGGGGAGAGGCAGGGAATCAGAGCTCTGTTTGGGTTTGGTTTGGTTTGGTTTGGTTTCATTTTTATTGGAGTACGGTTGCTTTACAACGTTGTGTTACTTTCTACTGTACAGCAAACTGAATCAGCTACACGTATGCATATATTCCCTCTATTTTGGATTTCCTTCCTGTTTAGGTCACCGCAGAGCACTGAGTAGAGTTCCCTGTGCTACACAGTAGGTTCTCATTAGTTATCTGTTTTATACACGGTATCCGTAGTGTATATATGTCAATCCCAATCTCCCAATTCCTCCCACCCCCCTTTCCCCCTTGATATCCATACGCTTGTCCTCTACATCTGTATCTCTATTTCCGCTTTGCAAATAAGATCATCTATACCATTTTTCTAGATTCCATATATATGGGTATATGCCCAGTAGTGGGATTGCTGGGTCATATGGTAGTTCTAAAAAACAGTGGTCAGAGGCCACGAAGTAGGTGGCAATGCCTTAACCATATGTGTGTTGTCAGGCCCGAGGGCCTCTTCCATCCTTGTCAAGGGGAGTGCTAGCCTTTTCTCCTTTCATGCACCACAGCTCTGTTTTGGACATGACAGGCCTCTGAGATGTCCACTAGGCAGGGGAGATGTCAGGATCAGAGTCACCACCATGCTGATGGCCACACGCTAAGGGCCAGCAGTCCTATGAGGAGAGCTCTACAATTACCCCATCTGTACTGGGCACGTCACGTGCACCACCTCAGATTCCCTCGGCCTCCCCTCTGGTTTGGTACCCCACTGTGGTAACCGGTTTTACACAGGCCTCGACCAGTGTCACACAAGTGCAGCCAACAGTGTCCCTCTGCATGCCTCTTAAAGCCTCCTGACACCCTGGTGTCGGGGACACACATGGGACCCGCTTGGCATTGACACATGAGCCACCAGGACTGCAGGGAGTTAATATCACTGGGGTAACTCCATAGGAGCCAATGTATAAGTGATCCCCCTTTCTTCTGGAAGGTTCTGAAGTACATTTCATAAAGCTTCTCAGAAGGTCCTGCAGGATGGAACAGCAGTCACCCATAGAGGTGGCCAACTAGTTCACACACCTAGGTCAGCAACCCTCTATCTGTGTTTCACTCTTCCTCTCCCTCAGTCCTGCTCCCCGGGTCATGTTCCCAAATAAGCTACTCACACTTAAGACTCTGTCTCAGACCCTGCATTGGGGAGACCCCATGTAGATGGGAGATACCATCTACTGAGACACAGAGGATTAAGGTCACACAGCTTGTCAGGGTGGAGCGGGGATTAACATCCAGGCAGGGGGTCCTGAGCTGGAGCTGCTGTTTCATCCTCTACTCTGTTCCCCATTGCTTCTCAAAGACTCCAACCTCTAGACGGCACTGAAAGTCAGAGGCCAAGATGGGATCTAAGCAGGGAGAGTCTGTAAATAGGAAAGAAGTCCCCATACTACGCTAACACTTCGAGGTCAAGAAGAGGAGGAGCCAGTGAAGGAGCTCGGGAAAGAGCTGCCATCAAGGTAGGAGGAAACAACAGCAATTACTCTACTATGCAAATGCTGTTGAGAGGCAGGATAAGATGACAGGAAACTGACCTTTGGATGTACCAACAAGGAGGTCATTGGTGACTCGGACAAGTGTAGTTTCAACGAAGTGGCAGAGACAAATGCTTGGCTGGAGTGGGCTGAGAGGGAATGGGGATAAGGATGTGGGGTGGGAAGAAAGGGGCAGGAGCTGGAGAGGGCGTAGGGTCAAGGGAGGGTTTGCTTTTAGCATGAGAGAGATGATAGCACATTTAGCTTTTGAAGAGAACGATCTGGTGGAGAGGGGCAGTTGCACAGTGCAGGAAGGAGAAGAATGATCTGGGGCAAAGTCCTGGAGTGAGTGAAGGGGTTGGAATCTGGTGCACAAGTAGAGGGGCTGGCTGGGAATTGGAGAGGAGGCCATCCATTGTAAGAAAGGAAGGCAGGGCGTCCCTGGTGGTGCAGTGGTTGAGAATCTGCCTGCCGATGCAGGGGACACGGGTTCGAGCCCTGGTCTGGGAGGATCCCACATGCCGCGGAGCGGCTGGGCCCGTGAGCCACAACTACTGAGCCTGCGCGTCTGGAGCCTGTGCTCCGCAACAAGAGAGGCCGCAACAGTCAGAGGCCCGCGCACCGCGATGAAGAGTGGCCCCCGCTCGCCACAACTAGAGAAAGCCCTCGCACAGAAACGAAGACCCAACACAGCAAAAATAAATAAATAAAATAAGATAAAATAAAATTTTTTAAAATGTATTTAAAAAAAAAAAGAAAGGAAGGCAGCGGCAAAGGTACAGGTGCAGGCACCTTGGGAGAGCTGATGGTGAGAAGACAAGTACTTTTCACATGACTGCATCTATTTTCTTAGCAAAATAAGAAGCAAGGTCGTTAGCAAACAGCTGGGAAGAAAGAGGAGGTGTTGAGAGTTGGAGAAGAGAGGAGATGTGAAACACTCATCTGGAAAGTGGGGTAGTGAATCTAGTAGAGAAACACAGTAGGATTACTGGTCAAGCTGAGTGCCCACTTGAGGTTTGTGGTCAGAAAAGTAGAGTGCGACTAGTCAGCGTGGCTGTGAATTTTCCCTGCGGTGTTCAGCTACTCAGCACAGGTGCAGAGTAGGTAGGGCGTTGGGGTTAAGCAGGGTCGAGGTGTGTCGAGGTGTGTCAGGAGAGCCCAACCGAAGGCAAAGGGCCAAGAGAGTGGAGGGCTTGTTCAAAGGGGCGATTATTGTTACAGAACACAGACTCAAGCTGGAGAAAGAGGTAAGTGGGTGAATAACGGACTGATGGACAGTGAAAGAGGGTGAGTTCAGCGGAATGGAAGTCCCAGAGGGGACAAAGAATACAATGGAGGTGACAGAGTAAATGAGCTAAAAACACAGGAAGTGGTGATCAGAGACTGGGGGGATCAAAATTGTTGAGTTCAGGCTATGGCCATGGGAGTGGGTGGCAGAGGTGGGAAGAAGACTGGTGCAGAGAGGAGGTCAAAGACCACCAGTGGTAGGTGTTGGATAGATGTAGACAACATCATCTATGTAGATGTCTTTCCCCGCCCACTGTGTCTGAGATAGCTCCTCATCCCCTGCCACTAATCCTTCACCTGCCTTTTTCCCTTTCATAGCATCTCTGCCTAATATTTTATGCAGTACTCATTTATATGTTAATTACCCTCGCTCCTGTGAGAATGTAAGAACCTTGAGTGCTGGGGCATTTTCTCTCTAGTTTACTTCTGTATCCTCAATTCTAAGAATAGTACCTGGCGCATAATAAACGTTCAAAAATATTTGTTGAATGAAAGAATGATTGTTAAGGTCTCAAAAATAATCAAGGAGTGGGGGTGGAGAGGAATATAGTGAGCCAGGCACTAGCATATTCTGGGATTGAGTGGAATGGCCTAGAGTGTGGTAAATTTCTACAACTCGGAAGGGCGGTGGCTGATTTGGTCTGATGGCAATACCTAGTCCCCCTGAAACTCACCTAGATGAGATAGATTCTTCTGATGCCTTCAAAGGAAATGAAGTTTTAGGGTGAGGAGAATGGAGAGAAAGCATAGCAATCGCCATCAGGAGCAAGGAGGACAACTCCCCACCTCCAGATTCACTGGTATGAGGGATGTGGAAGAAATAGTGACCACAGGAGGCGGCTACAAGGAAGTTAGGTTTCGGGGATCGAGGGGGTTTCCATCAAGAGCAGGAAGGTGAAGGAATGTTCGAAGAGAAGGTTGAGTATAGGGGGAGATTTTGCTGATGATAAACCATGAGTTCCAGAGAGCAAAGTGAAAGGATTTGGGGGATTGATCAGATTAGAGGAATTACAGAGCTTTACAGGAGTAAAAATGTAAGGGATGAGGATGACCTTGATTCTCAGACTTCAGGTGGTGACTGAGGACACCAGGTTGCAAGGCATAATGGGATTATCCCGATGGTCTTTCAAGGGAAGATGGGTGCCTCCCCCCCAACCTGGGCCCTGGGGTGGTATGCAGGGCTGGGGCAGTGATGTTGGGGTTGGGGCAGGGGAAGTCTTGCCTGACACCAACTGTTCAGAGTGGAAAATGCAGGCAGCATGGGGTACGGGAAGGAAAACTGGGTGGGCACTCAAGAGGCTAGAAGTTTGTCCCAACCTTTCCTGCAAGCAGTTATGTAACTTTGGGCAAAATGGGCATCATTTTCCTTACCTATAAAAGTGGAGCGGAGAGGAGGTGCCTCCCAGCTCTGTAAATCTTGGTCTCTCTCCTTCTCCTTTCCCTGACCTCCTGTCTCCTCAGCCTCCCCACCACTTAGCCCAGGCTTTATTCTCCTTGGGGCCCTGCTTTATGTTAACCGCACTCCTGCTGTCAGGAGAGCTGGGAGGCAGAGCCAAGCTCCCTTCCTCCTCCTTGGCTCCCTGATGCTCCTTCACTGTCCCTTGCCACTCCGACCCTGAGCAACCAGGGAGGTAGGCATGGCCTCCCTTGGGCAGTGAAGTGAACCTCGGGCGTGAATAAGGAGCGGGAACTTCCCACAGGCCATGGGGAGGCTCCAGCAGGGACAAGTGACAAAGCCACAGACCGACATGCAGAGGCTCCCCAGGCCCTCTGGAAGGGAAAGAAGCCGGCAGCCCTGGCTCAGGGCTGGGCTCTTTACTATTCAGCAACTCTGGGAGCTTGGGGTTTGGCCCAGGGAAATGTTTTGGCTGGGGGCTTGATCTGAAGCCCTGGACTAGGATGTGGGGGAGGCGTATTCTCATCCAGGGTCCCCCAACAGCAAGCGGGATCCTGCCTGACCCGCTGGGCAGGGACAGTAATAACCACCTTGCTGACCTCACTTGTGGGAAAGGTCAAGCAATAAATGCCAACGTTCACGAAGCGCTCACCATGCACCAGGCATTAAGTACTCGTCACGAGGATCCTCGAAGTTGGCCTCCACTATGATTCCCCCCTTTAGGGATGAGATGACAGAGACTCAGAACATCTAAGTAACTCACCTGAAGACCCGCAGCCAGTAAGCGACAGAGTGAAGATCTTAACCTCTAAACCACGGGGTTTAGTTTCCTTGGCAACCTGTGAAGCAGGTATCATGGTCCATTTTACAAAGATGGAAATGAGCTCAGAGGAGCTGAGTGATTTGCCCAAGGCCCCTGGGCTCTCTGGTAGCAGAACTAGGATTTGAACCCAGGCCCAACTCCAGAACCCATCCTCTTCTCACAGGGCCACACAGCACCCCCCAGCATCAGCACAGGGTGGGGGTCTTCAGGCTGCCCTGCCCAAGGCCTCAGCTGTGAAGGCAAAGAAGCTGCAGTCTCACCCAGGCAGGTTCTGCAGGGTTGAGGAGGCCGCTAGCCAGACGCTGGCAGGAAGTGTTTTGCTGAGATACATCTCCATCACTCCAGAACTCAAGCAGCTATACCTATCCCTCTTGACACTCACCTGGAAGAGGAAGATTTCCTGCTGCAGAGAAGAAGTCAGACCAGCCCACGTCTCAATCTGCTCTGAGAACTCTGGCTGGTAAGTGGCTATTTACTTTCCCAGCTTCTTTAGAGACTCTCTGGAGACTTTGAAGTCAATGTCAGCTGGTAAGGGTTAACCTCACCATTTTTCAGATTGGATACTTGAGGCATGGAAGGGCAGACTCCTTCAGCGAGTGCTTTCCTGGTGTCTTTTATGTGTAACCTGAGGCAGGAGGTGGACGCAAGATGTGTCAGGCCGCTACTGCTCTCCAGAAGTTGCAAGTTAGGAGCGGGGTGGGGGATTATTGGGCTGCACCCTACAGGCCTGTAAGCCTTGTAGTTGCTAGTTGCCCAGCTTTGAGATCGAAGAAAGAGTCCGGAGACAGTGACAGAGACATCAACGGATTATTGGATAGGGGGATCTTACACAAAAGTTCCTGGAGCGAGACACCCCCATCGTGTGCAGCAGATAGCGGGCAGGACATGGCAGTAGGCTTTGCTACTAGAGGAGAAGAGGTTACCATTTAAGGGGGAGAATTCACATCAGGTGGGCCCATCAGTTACCAGGGACTAATGAAACCCTACAATTAAGAGGATTGTGTAGTCACGTGGGTGAAACAGGGACTGGTCAGCCAGGGGATGCACAGAGAGCAAGGGAACAGCCATCTTGAGTGGCCTGACCATACGGGGTGATGTGCAGGGTCCTACAGCATCCGTTGCCTGATGAATGTGCACCGATGACGGTGAAGCCACCACAGCTGGCCACGTGGTTCTGGGACCTTAAACCACTCACACTGAAAGTCTGTGGCTTCATCTTGTGGCCACAGTACCAGACTCCACCGCTCATGCCCACCTATAACACACACAATATGTGCTCAATAAATGTTAATTAGCCTCATACAAGGCGCAGGAAAGGCTGTGGGGAGAAAGGAGGTGGTGCTTCACCTGGGCCTTGAAGGGAATTTAGTTGGTGCAGAGATGAGGGGAGAGGACCTAGGCTGACAAAACAGCATGAGCAAGGCCACGTGGTCCATTGACGGGAGAGTATAATGTGTGATGAGATTAGGCCATAACTCAGAGTTCCTGAGTGGGAACCTGGTTACCACATGGTGGTTTACATTTCTTGTTCTTGAGACTTGGACTTCTCTTAGGCCCAGAACCACATTCTGCTCCACAGGCCTTATCCGTGGCATGGAGCTACACCTGCCTAGACAGAAAATCTTTTACAAATTGCCCCCGAGGCACTGGATAGGCTGACGAGGACACTACTTGATGATCTGGCTCCTCCCATTCATTGCGGAGAACACACTCCGCGCTTTAGAGCTGTCTGCAGTGATGGGAAAGTTCTCCCTCTGTGCTTCCAATATGGTGGCACCAGCCACCTGTGGCTATCAAGCACTTGAAATGTGGCTAGTGATACTGGAGTCTGCATTTTACATTTTATTTAATTTTAATTAATTTAAACAGCCATGCATGGCTAGTAGTTACTGTATCGGGCAGTGCAGGTGTACATTCCTGCCTAGCCATGGACCGTCAGCTCTATAAGAGACTAACTGTGCCTGGTTTTACTTACGGGCTTCTCCCCAGCACCTACCCAGGGCCTGGAACATGATTGGCACTTCCTTAATGAAAAGCTGCCAGATAAACAAATGAGCAAATTCTCTGTTTCCCTCACTACTCTATAATCTCTTTAGATACTGTCTTTTTTGTGTATGGAAAAAAACCACGTAACATAAAATTTTCCATGTTAACCATGTTTAAGTGTACAGTGCAGCAGTGTTAATTATATTCACACTGTTGTACAATAAGAGTGTGTCACTTTGCGTTCTCAGACCCCAGCACAGCACCTGGCACGTACTCTTAGTAAACATTGGTTGAAGGACCGAAAAGCGCCATGCCTTTGAGAAGCCAGAGCAAAGATTCCAGTGCCACCTCCTACCCCAGCCCCACACATTCCCTGGGGCTTTGAGGATACCCTGGAGCAAAAGCTCTAGAGCGCTGGGTTACAAAGAAGTCGACAATCCACTGGGGATAGGGAATAAATAAACTTTGTTTTTAATTTCTAAAATAAAATTTAACCCACATAATGTAGGGATTGACAGCAGTACATGTATATAATTTATAAATATATGAAAATCTGGGGATGCTG
Organism: Physeter macrocephalus; assembly: GCF_002837175.3. Lineage (NCBI taxonomy): Eukaryota > Metazoa > Chordata > Mammalia > Artiodactyla > Physeteridae > Physeter > Physeter macrocephalus. Next base: position 98,208,717 of record NC_041224.1, on the reverse strand, counting down.
ACCCTCAATTTTTTGCCGATTGGCTGGAAACCGCTTCTCTAGGTCCCTGATATAGACTGATGTTTCTAATTGATGAACAGGGTCTCTCTCAGCCTCCAGCTACTTTCTTCCCTCAGTTCAGGGGACCCTCAATAAATAGTATTAATAAATAGCAGGTTGCAGGTGGGATCCTGAGGCAGGCTGGACTAAAGGGAGATTAGCTCTGCTAAGGGCAGTCTGAGGGCCGTGAATGTAATAGGGAAGAACCTTTGTATTCTACTACTAGTTAATCACTACAGGGATGTTGCCTATAAGCTTAAATTATACCTACTGGCCCATCTCTGGGAACCCTGCCTCCCGGGTAATGAGTGTTAAGCTAAAATACCTTTGTTTAGCTCACAGGAAACATCCCAACCAGACCCACCTGTGAGTGGCTGCAGGAAGGAAGAAATTAACACATCCCCTACAGAATCTGGGGAATCCTGACTTTACCTCCTCCCCTTTTAGTATAAAAGAAGCCTGAATTCTAACTCAGGGAAGATGGTTCTTTAGGACATTAGTCTGCCATCTTCTCAGTCTACTGGCTTTCCAAATAAAGTCCCTATTCCTTACCCCAACACCTCGTCTCTCGATTGATTGGCCTGTTGTGAGGCAAGCAATAGGAGCTTGGACCCGGTTACATGAATTGGAGCATTGGCCACAAGCATCTGTGTGTTTAAATCATATCTATTTTTGAGCTCACTCCTAGCAGAAGAGTCAAAATTTACGCTCTGACCCCCAAGTAAATTTTCAGTCTTAGTCATGAAATTGGGGCATCGTACCCCAGGAGTGCGCAAAAGGAGTTGTGAATCAAGTGTAAGAGAATCCATTTTCTGATCCTCAGTTTTCTATGCTCTCTTTCCCGAAAGCAATCTTCCTAAAAATGCACCTAAGACAAGCCATCCCCTTTCTCATAAAGAGGGCTTTAAGAGAGACAGCTACACCGCTCACCCATTTTGACCCACACTGTGGGCACTGCATTGTGGAGTAGGTATGAGAACTCTCAGGATGGGGTAACAAGTCTTTTTGTAAGTCAGATGGTTTACAATTCTTTGCTTCCAACAAAATTGAAGGAGATGCTAATCAAACTGTCAGCAGATCATTAAAAACAATATGATAATAATGATATTAGGCATATAACTTGGAAGAAGTTCAAAGAATTGAATGACATTCCTATGTCAAAACTCATCGGTTTCCATATATTTACTTACTTATGTGAACAATGTTTCCCAATGTTTAAATCTATAAAA
>NC_041224.1:98204915-98206949 GCF_002837175.3 Physeter macrocephalus | reverse complement strand
ATCTGGATCTGGAGGGGGAAGAAGAGGGAAGTTAAGATAGTAGGGAGGTCAAGGGAGAACACTAGGTCTCTGTGGCACTGGGCTTCTGGACTCACTTCAGGGAGACCCCAGAGCAGTAGCTGCTTCTGGGCTGTAGCACTGTCCTGCCCTGCCCTGTGGTCATGCCACCTGCTTCACAGGCCAGCTTGTAATATTAGGGTTGATTGCAATCAACACTGGGAACCCAAATTAATTCACTGTGCACATTTGCTTAAAAGTGTATGCAAATGTATGCAAATAAGCACAACATCTGTGGTTAGACCAAGAGGCTTGGTGTTATTTTTGTTCAGGTTCCCTGGCTGGGAATGTGGCGTTCATGTGAGGTTAATGTGGGCTGGGGGCATTTAAAAGACAGGACCATTTCCTTCTTAAAACAGCCCATTTTCCCTGTACTTCCTTTTCTTCTTTCTTTTAGAAATTCAGCCCTAGACTCTGTGAGAGAATGGAGAAATGTGAACCCAAACCCAAAATTGAAAGCCTAGAAAAAAGCCCCAAGTCCTCATGGGAATAGGTACAGCTTGTAAGGCACTGTCTCGCCTGTGAAGAAATAGGGTCACAAGATTGTCATATTATTTTTTACAATAATCATTTTGGAATTAAAATAAAATTTATGTTCTGCAGTTTGAGTTTCTAAATTATGTACTGAGAATGTAGGTTGTCACTGAAAGTGGATTAAACCACAAATTTGCTGCAGCCCTGGCTGGAGAATTACCAGAGCGGTATTTAACACGTATATCTTACCGTTTTTAATGAGTAATATCTCTGAAAGACACAGACACTGAGTTGCAGAGACACTGGTGGCTCTGGGAGGTCACAGAGGAGATTCAGGCAGATGACCTATGATACCCCTCCTGCTCCTTCCCTTTTCTGGGAAAGGGAAGGGAAACTAACATTTCCTGAGCATCCATGTAATCAGCACCAGGCTAAGGACATGCACATATGTCATCTCATTTTTAATCCCCATTTCTTATAAACAGACGAAGAAACTAGGACACAAGAAAGTTAAGTAACTTATAAGGGGCACAGCAGGATTTCTTCGTGTCTGAGATTCCAAACCACACCCTTTCTCACTACTAGCTACTTCCCTAAAACGGCCTGTGGCAGAGGAAGCTTCTGCTTTACTGGCAGGAGACTGGTGGCTATTCTTGATAATTGCAGGCAAGGCTAAGGGCAAATATCTGCTGCTTCCAGAGGCCATATCTTGCACAACCACTTATATAGGATGACACATGGGCTCTAGGCTACCCTGGCTTCCATTTCACTTCCATACTCGGCTGAGCTCCACACCAGGTTCTCTTTCTGTCTGAGAAGGAGTCTTGGACTTTGAAGGCACCAAAGATACACCAGGTCAGGCAGGGTGTGGCCAGCATACATGCTGTGAACAGGCTGCATCTTGGGACAATCTGGATCAGGCTCCTCTGGTGCACGATTGGGGCTGATGAAGGATCTTTCTTGTTTCATGAATAAGTTAAGGATTTGGGTGACATGACACCCTCTGTGTTCAAGGCAGACCTAGTCCTCCAGAGGGAATTTAACACAAGTGATTAAAAATGAACATTAGGGGACTTCCCTGGTGGTGCAGTGGTTAACAATCTGCCGCCAATGCAGGGGACGCAGGTTCGATCCCTGGTCTGGGAAGGTTCCACATGCCGCGGAGCAACTAAGCCTGTGCGCCACAACTACTGAGCCGGCGTGCCACAACTACTGAAGCCTGCACGCCTAGAGCCCTTGCTCCACAACAAAAGAAGCCACCACAATGAGAAGCCCGCTCGCCGCAACTCGAGAGAGCCCGCGCACAGCAACAAGGACCCAACGCAGCCCAAAATAAATAAATAAATATATTTTTAAAATTTATTTATTTTATATTTATTTTGGGCTGCGTTTTGGGTCTTCGTTTCTGTGCGAGGGCTTTCTCCAGTTGTGGAGAGCGGGGGCCACTCTTCATCGCGGTGTGCGGGCCTCTCACTGTCGCGGCCTCTCCCGTTGCGGAGCACA
>NC_041224.1:98181949-98204740 GCF_002837175.3 Physeter macrocephalus | reverse complement strand
GCATGTGGGATCTTCCCGGACCGGGGCACGAACCCGTGTCCCCTGTGTTGGCAGGCGGATTCTAAACCACTGCGCCACCAGGGAAGCCCATAAATATATATTTTTAAAAAATGAACATCAGGCTCGAGCTTTCAGTGTCTGTTCCCCGGGATGGCAGTTCACCTAAGGGGAGGGGAACAGACTGGATGCATTGTTCCACATCCCCCAGCTCAAGCTCAGATTAGGGAAGAGTCTCCGTTTTCTCTTGTTTTTCTCTTCTTGTAAGGCAGATTTGGGAGGAGGGGGCATAAGACGAAAAAGGGGTATTTTAGGGCCTCTTCCACAACCTGCATTAGTAAGTGTATTAATTTTAAAGGTTGAATCTTTGTCTCTTCTCCTTTTTAATGCAAGGCTCTATCTAGAGGTAGAGTCCTAAACTCCAGATGTACATTTGAATAATCTGGGGAACTTTACAAAATTCTAAGGCCTGGATCCCATCCCTAGAGATTCTAATTGGTCTAAGGGCAGCATGGGCCCTGGGATTTTTTTTAAAGTTCCACAGGTAATTCTAATGTTGAAAACCACTGCATCCAAATCACCTGGAGGGTTTATTAAACCACAGACTGCTGGGTCTCACTCTCTGAGTTTCTGAGTCAGTACATCTGGGAAGGAGATCAAGAATTATTAGCATTTCTAACAAGTTCCAGGTGCTGCTGTTGCTGCTGGATCAGAGACCGCACTTTGAAAACCACTGTTCTAGACAGACTCTTAAGGTGAAGGCAACTGTTAATAATAATAACTACTACCACTTATTGAGTACTTACTATATGTCACTTAACACTTTGGTGTTAAGCATTTTACATATTATAGCCTCATTTATTCCTATAGTAGTCATACTATATATGATAATTTTTTAGGTATCTTATATGCTGTTTTTATAATGCTTCAGTTATTTTGTATGTGCTAGGTTTGACTCCCTAACTGGAACATGCACCTTCTGAAAATAGGGTCAAGGGTTTTTCCATTCTTCTTCTGGATTTTCTTTCCCTAGCCTATGGTTGTCACACAGTGCTGAACACATAGTAATAGCTGATTCGTTGAGCATCTATTATGTACCAAAGCACTCTGCTAGGTGTTTTATATAATTTATTACAATTTCTACTTCCCAACAACCACCCGAGGAGGTGCTATAATTATCTCCATCTGACAGGTGATGTAACTAGTTCAGAGAGGTTAATTTACTTGTCCCAAATCACCAGTAGGTGCCTTTCCTGGAATTTGAATGCCCATCTGTCTGACTCCAAAGCTTTCTTCTTACCTTTTGGTTTCTTAACTGAGTCACAGCATTATCTCTGGCCACCTAATTAAATCCCCAAAGGGTCCTAGCTCCCTTTTCAGTGGTCCCTGGGCATGACAGGAGTGGAGAAGTGGTAGGGGTGGGGGTCTTGATGACTTCCAGGATGCTGGCTAGAATGGCAGGGAGGGAGCTAACCAAAAGCTCCTTGGCCCCTGCACCTTTTATCTCCTCAAACCATGATACCTGGCACATAGTTGGTACACAATAAATATATATTTACTAGAATAGCACTGATGCTCTCTACCTTATATTATAGTACTTGGTTACATACTGTTTTGTGTTAATGTCTTCTATCCCTTCTTCTGTGTAAATTGTATCTCCTCAAAAGGATATAACAGCAAAAGACTAGCAAACTGGGACTTCCCTGGTGGTGCAGTGGTTAAGCACCTGCCTGCCAATGCAGGGGACATGGGTTCAAGCCCTGGTCCGGGAAGATCCCACATGCTGCGGAGCAACTAAGCCCGTGCACCACAACTACCAAGCTTGCGCTCTAGAGCTCGCGAGCCACAACTACTGAGCCCATGTGCCACATCTCCTGAAGCCCTCACGCCTAGAGCCCATGCTCCGCAACAAGAGAAGCCACCACAATGAGAAGCCTGCGCACAGCAACAAAGAGTATCTCCCGCTCACCGCAACTAGAGAAAGCCTGCGCGCAGCAGTGAAGACCCAACACAGCTAAAAATAAGTAAATAAATAAATTTATATTAAAAAAAGACTAGCAAACTGATATTAGCAACACATAGAAATGATTATACATGAAGTGGAATTTGTAAGGTTGCAAGGTTGGTTTAATATATAAAATCAATCAATAGAGTACTCAATATCAATAAAATAAAGGACAAAATCACATGAACATCTCAACAGAAACAAAAAAAGCATTTGACAAAAATCCACCAAATTTTCATGATAAAGACCCTCAATAAACTAGGAATAAAAGGGAACTTACTCAACCTGGTAAAGGGTATCTACAAAAACCCTAGAGCTAACATCATACTTAATAGTGAAAGACTAAGAGCTTTTGCGCTAACATCAGGAACAAGATAAGGATGTTTATTCTTGTCACTTCTGTGCAACATTTTACTGGAGGTTCTAGACAGGGTAGTTAGGCAAGAAAAAGAAATAAGAGACATACAGATTGGAAAGGAAAAAGTAAGACTATCTTTATCCACATATGATCTGATCTTGTACATAGAAAAGCTCAAGGAGTCCTCAAAAAAGAAAAAAACAAACAAACAAAAACTATTGTACTAATAAATGAATTCAGTAAGATTGTAGAATACAAGATCAATATACAAAAATTAATTGTATTTCAATGCTCTAGCAATGAACAATATGAAAATAAAATTAAGAAAATAATTGTATTTATAGAAGCATCAAAAAAAAATTATACTTAGGAATAAGTTTTTTTAACGTGTAAAATGTATACACTGAAAACTATAAGACACTGTTGAAAGAAATTAAGATCTAAACGAATGGAAAGATATCCCATGTTCATGAATTTGAAGACTTAATATTATTAAAATGGCAATATTTCCTAATTAATTTACAGATCAATGCAATCCCCAATCAAAATCCCAGATGGCTCTTTTGTAGAAATTGACAAGCGTATCCTGAAATTCACATGGAAATGCAAGGGACCAAGAATATCCAAAAAATCTTGAAAAACAGGAACAAAGTTGGAGGACTCACATTTCCCAATTTCAAAAGTTACTATACAGCAACAGTAATCAAGATACTGTGGTATTGGAATAAAGGATAGACATATAGATGAAAGGAATAGGGCTTCCCTGGTGGCGCAGTGGTTAAGAATCTGCCTGCCAAGGCAGGGGACACGGGTTCAAGCCCTGGTACGGGAAGATCCCACATGCCGTGGAGCAGCTAAGCCCGTGTGCCACAACTCCTGAGCCTGCGTGCCACAACTACTGAAGCCTGTGTGCCTACAGCCCGTGCTCCGCAACAAGAGAAGCCACAGCAATGAGAAGCGCACTGACCACAACAAAGAGTAGCCCCAGCTCACCGTAACTAGAGAAAGCCCACACACAGCAATGAAGACCCAACGCAACCAAAAATTTAAAAATTAAAAAAAAATAAATAAATAAAAGAAAGGAATAGAATTGATAGTCTAGAAATAAACCCTGGACATTGATTTTCAACACAGCTGCCAAGACCATTCAACAGGGGGAAGAATAGTCTTTTCAGCAAATAGCGTTGGGACCCCTGGATATCCACACATAAAAAACTGAACTTAAACCCCGTTTTTAATATTATATACAAAAATTAGCTAAAATGGAGCATAGGCCTAAATGTAAGAGCTAAAACTATAAAATTCCTAGAAGAAAACATATGAGTAAATCATTGTGGCCTTGGGTTAGGTAATGCTTTCTTAGATATGACACCAAAAGCATAAGTGACATAAGAAAGAACAGACAAATTGAATTACATCAAAATTAAAAATGTTTGTGCTGTAAATGACATCATCAAGGCAAGAAGTAAAAAAGATAACTAATAGAACAGGAGAAAACACATGCAAATCTTATATCTGATAAGGGACTTGTATCCAAAATATATAAAGAATTCTTACAACTCAGCCAAAAATATACACATAACCTAATTTAAAAGTGGGCAAAGGATTTGAATAGACATTACTTTAAGGAAGATATACAAATGGCCAATAAACCTATGAAAACATCCTTAACAGCATTAGTCATTACTTAAACGCAAATCAAACGCACAATGATTCTCCAAAAGATTAAACATAATGTTACCACTCAACCCAGCAATTGCACTCCAGATGTACACTCAAAAGAATGGAAAACATGTATTCAAACAAAAACTTGTAAATGAATGTTAGTAATGTCAAAAGGTGGAAACAACTCAAATGTCCATTAACTGATGAACAAATGAACAAAATGTGATATATCCATGCAATGGAATATTATTCAGCCATCAAAAGGAATGAAGTACTGATACATGCTACGACATGGATGCATCTTGAAAAGATTATGTTAAGTTAAAGAAGCCAGTTACAAAAGACAACACGGTATATGATTCCATTTATATGAAATGTCCAGAATAGGCAAATCTATAGAGACAGAAAGTGGATTAGTGATTACTTGGTTATTTGGGCTGGGGAGTGACTGCTAATGCATATGGATTTCTTTTTGGGGTGATGAAAATGTTCTAAAATTGTGAATATTTTAAAAACCATTAGATTGTACACTTTAAATGGTTGAATTTTAGGGTAGGTGGATTATAACTCAGTTATATCTCAATAAAGACTATAAGGGCAGGCAATGAGAAGGCAGGCAGGAAATGTGTTTTATACCTCATGGCCTCTCTAACACTCCTCAGATAGTCTGAGGCACATAGTACGTGCTCAATAAATACTCAATGTAAAGGAGATAGTTTCTTTGCAGAGAAGAAGCAATAGTGATTCCAGTTAAACCTGTTGGGGATGTGTAGAAATAGGAAGAGACCCTCCCCCTGCTGGCCCCATTGCCAAAGAATCAAAAGAGATTAAATAAAACAAGGTCCCCGGGCTTCCCTGGTGGCGCAGTGGTTGCGCGTCCGCCTGCCGATGCAGGGGAACCGGGTTCGCGCCCCGATCTGGGAGGATGGGCCCGTGAGCCATGGCCGCTGAGCCTGCGCGTCCGGAGCCTGTGCTCCACAACGGGAGAGGCCACAACAGAGGGAGGCCCGCAATACCACATAAAAAAAAAAAAAAACAAGGTCCCCAAAACATAAGACTAATTTTTTTAAAAAATCACATTTCAAAGATAATGACACAAACTTTGTTTCAAGTACAAAGAAACGGAATACAGAAGCTCTCTGCCTACAGGGAATATTTGAACAATAAACATTTAAGCAAAAACTTCCTTCCTGCAGACAAGGAAACTGGTAAACTCCAGGAATGCTTTCGTAGGGACTACATTCTAAACCCAAGATTGTTTTGTTCTCCTCCCCTTTGAGACCTTACCTAGTCCAAAGGCACAGTGAAGGTCATAGTCTGTGACCCTGTCTTGGAGCTGAATTAAGCTGGGAAGTAGTTTCTCCCTAAAGTCAGTAAGAATTTATGCCAGGGGCTTTATATAGAGGTCAGTTTTGTTTATTTTATTGTGAGAGGGATCAGGATTGAAAAAATGATTCTACTCTGAAGCATCTGGGAATTTTTCTCCAGTTGTGAAAACCAGGATTGATCCTGATACTTAGTTTATTCATTACAAGTTACATAGTCTCAGATGATGCTTAGGAGTTTAGGAAACCTGGAATAGGCTCCATAACCTGGTCTGATCTGGGGGAAGAGTTGAGAGTCCTTGGGTTCCCCTTTCATTCCATAGAAGTTATCACATCTAGAACAGGTTTAATGACCCTGCATCCTTAGGAGAGAGCCTGAAATGTGCTATCGTTACCCAATTTCATGTTGCAGTTTGACATTTCTTTAAACAAAGTAAACCAGTATTGGTAATTTAAGGCTGGGCTGGTCCTAAAAGAACAACTTGATATTTATTCAAATCACTGATTTTGTTGTCCTAACCCCTGCCAAGGAGTAAGTCAGGTTTGTGGTACAAAGAGCATCTGAGAGCTGGGAGAGATCTGTATAGGGTCACTGGTGTAGCATAGCTATCTCTCTGGGTGAAGAGACAGTAATAACCCCACTCGTAGAGCTGTTTAAAATGTCACTCAGACTCAGGCAAACCACTTTCAAATGGGGATGATAACGTTAAAAGAAGCAGCCTCTCGATTTTTCCATTCCTTCTCTGAGAGACACCAGCATCTTCGAACTGGAGACATCTCAGTAGTCTACATGAGGACTTTGGATGGATGCAGCTTAGATATACGGTGAAGAGTATCTTGAAGTGAATGAACAGATTCATTTTCATTAATTTGTATTTCAACATTGCTGTATTTTCTGCTTGTCTTTAATGACCAATATGAACGTAATTAAATAATACATGACTAAAAGTAAAACAACGTAAAGTAAAATAAAAATAAATTTTTAAAAAGCAGCACACAACCTCCACACGGGATGATTTCCACTAAAATGTTGAGCATTTTATGAGCCCATGAAGGGCTGACTGCTGTTGCTGTGGCCCAAGGTGAGGCCAGAGAGAGGTGACAAATGCAGGAGGAAAGCAGGGTAGGAAGAGAGATTAAGGAGACAGATGCTGCATGGGGGAGAGGGAGATGGAAGTTGGCAGAGAGGGAAAGGAAGTCCAGGATGGGCAGAAGAGGAACTGCAGGGGCAAGGATCTATCCTCAGTTCCAGAAGATTCCATGACAATGTAGGGAGGGCAGCACAGCCCAGTGCAGTGTGTCTGCCTGTCTAATGGGCCTGAGACACCACACCAGAGACATCCTGGCTGTGTTGGCGGGCTCTTCAGCCCCTTCCTCTCGCTGGCCCACCTGACAGCCCTCGTGGCCCAGACGTGGGCACTCACCTTTGAAAGGCAGATGCGAGGTAATGGTGGCTTCTGGGACTTGTCTCCTGCATCCAAGAGGACTTTTTCTTTGAGCCCACGGGATCTCTGATTGGTCCTTGGCTGGGAAAGCCCCTTCAGCCTGACCTCCCCTCCCCCATCCAGCAGCGTTCAGAAAAAGGATGAGCGGCCCCTGTTGGTCCCGTACAAATCCCATCCAAGCAACAAACCACAGTCCTTTGTCCGGACATGCACGTTAGCTTGAACCCACGGAGCCAGCGCAGGAGTAGAAGATAAGGTAGTGTGCTCAATGTATGCAAGGAGAGAAGCAGGAACTGAAAATGTGCCCCAGAGCAGAGGCTTGGCTGCTGGACCGCTTCCTGCGGGTGATGCAATCGCTTCTGCTGCAGGTGGTGGCAGTGGTGGGAGTGTTTGCAGCTAAGAGAGGCTGGAATTCACCTCGCTAGGCTGCCTCAGGCTTGTCCTTCCTGTTCTGGGGGCACTGGGGACAGTGTGTTATTGAGGGGGAAGGAGAGTGAATCCTGCCTGTGGGGAGGGGTTGGGTGTGTCTTTAAGGCCGTAGATATAGGGGGTGTGAGCACTGGCTTCCATGCCAGACAGATGTGACCTTAAATCAGAGTTCTGTTGCCTGTCTTTGGAGAAGGGACCTTAGCTTCCTTGAATGTAAAATGGCACTGATGGCGATAGATCCCTCTTGGCATTGTTTAGGATTAAATGAACTGTCTTTTGCCAAGTGTCTGGCATTCAGATGCTCAGCAGGTGAGAGTTGTTTTGATTATAGCCCAGGGACCTAAGGCAGGATTGGGATAAGAGGCTGGTGTTGCTCCTCCTGAGCCAGCGTGTTTACCCAAGTTATGCCACCTTTGAATCTGTAGGGGCAAGGATGTAAATGTGAGTGTTGGAGGGTCACTTGTTGATGGCAGAGCTGGGAACTGAACATCTAGTCTAGAGCTCTTTCTACTCAACCTGATGAGAGGTGGGCTTTAGGAACAGGGAAGTGGGGCATCAGGCATTTCCAGGATGCTCTGTGCAAGGAAAGGCAAGCCCACTTCCAGGGATGCTCAGCTTCCCCGGGAAGGTGGGTTTCCCTTAGCTCATGCAGTTGCTGCTCTTCCTGCTGTACCCTCCTCCTGCCCCCAGTTTCTCTTTGAGCTTGTGTGTAGGTGTGCTGATGAAGGTTCATGTATGGGAAGAAAGGGTGCTGATATGCTCAAGGATTCCCCCCCTCAGGGATTGTATCTGCACCTTTAGCCCTTGGTGTGGAGCCTAGCACACGACAGGTGCTTGGTAAACGTTTGGGGAACTCACATCTGGGTGAGTGAGCCCCTCGTTCATTGTCAGATAGTGGCCCTCTCCCACTCCAGGACAGCAGGGGCAGAGGGTTGGCTGGGAAACAGCTGATCCAACTCACTTCTCAGCCCAGAGCCTCTTGAACACCAGATTCAAAACCTGAGAGGCTCTAAGCCCGGAAAGAACGGGTCCCCAGCTCTTCCGGTGACAGGTTTCCTTGATAGCAATTGATTGTTCTCTGGCCTCAGCTGGAAATTTCTGAGATGTCCTTGCCAGTCCCAAGGAGAAGTATGTACTAACATACTAATGTAACTTTGCCCAGGAGAGAGGCTGCATCCTGGGGGATGTAGAGTAAAAGGAAGAGTATTTTGATTGGATTTCTTCATTCCTTGGCAGGATAAAGCCAACTTCTTTGCCATGGGCTGGGCAGGCTGAGTCCTGGACTGAGCAAGAGTTGAGGACACTTCCCGAGGGCCATGCTTGTAGTTTTTCTGTAAACTTGTCTCCACAGACTTAGTAAATTCCGTCACGTGCCAAGCCTGGAAAAGGACGGTCCGAGGGTACCAAGATGTTGATGGCATCACCTTTGCCTCCTGAGAGGAGCCTCTGCTGGTGAGAAGCAACTCAGGTAAGGCCAGCCATGCTAAGTGGCCAAGACAATGTAGATAGGACATTTATGGAACGCCTTCCACTGCAGCTTTTTCCCCACTCCCCAAACACAGAATTATTTATATTTTCTAAATGTGGAGATGTACATCCATTCACTCATTCAGCAAATATTTTTTGAGTATTCCCCAAAACAAAACTATGTGTTGCCTCTCGTAAGCATGTGATTCCCAGACTTCACCTAATCTTTTATGTTCCACTGGGCTTTCGCATGGTAGCCTCAGTCTCTGCATTTCCCTTTACATCCAGGTCTCTGAATTCCCAAATATTTTCTCTTTAGCGCCTGCTTTTTTTATTTGAATCCCACTCTCCAGTGATTGGTAAGGAGTGAGTTCACTGACTAGGAAATCAAGTCTCTCCACGTACTCAATTAGCAGAAGCCAATCTGTCTGTTCTGGTAGATTCCACCCCCCCCACCACTCCCCCCTACACCACACATGCGCGCACGCGCACGCGCGCACACACACACACACACACACACACACACACCTCTGCAACTCAGAAGAGAGGGTCTATTCCTTTGCAGACAGATAGAATGATGCACAGAGAGATAAATTCACTCTGTTAGAGCAAGTCCAGCAAGGGAGGACACCAAGCCTTCCAGGTTCCTGGCCTTTCTTACACACATGATCCCTCCCAGAGGGAGTTAAGAGGCAAGAGGGTCGAGCACTCTGGGTTCCTCCACCAAGACGCCCACCTTACCCATAAATCAGTTTCCAATCTAACCCCTCCCTGGGGGTTGAGTTACAAACCTCAGTAACCCCAGGGCGGCCTGCCTGGTAATTCCTATTATTCAGCTGTCAGCTGGTTTTTTAAAAACCTCCCTTCCCAGTGATCCCGTTACCAGAGTTTTAGAGCCCATTCCTTGTCTCAGAGAGAAACCCTATAGCCAGGTGAAACAATGGAGGGGGCTCCTGCCTGCTTTCTACAGGGAGCTGGGTTTTCTCTTCTGCTGAAAGCAGCCTCCCCTTAACTCTTTGCATTCCCTCCCCGATTGTCGATTGTCGGAAGAGGTGTGCCTCCCTCTCAGGCCTCCAGCCGATGCCTTTCGGAGTAACTTTGCTTTTCTCTGGGCAAAGTTTTGCCTCCTAGAGCCAGCATCAGTTAGCAGAGAAGAAAAACAAGCTGGGGCAAGGAGTGGGAAGAGAGAGAGAGAGAGAAGAGATTCTTCAAAACAACTGCTGTTGTGGCTGCAAGGTACATTTGCTCTGAGCCCAGTCACAAGTCCAGGGTTCTTCTATTCCTAGGGTGCTGCTCTTGGTAGGGGGCTCCGAGCCCAGATCTCCAGCCCAGCAGGTTCTGACATTGCGGAGTCTGCCCTGTGCTGGAAGGGGAGAAAAGGCACAGAGGGAGGGGTCTGCTTTGACAGTGATGAGAAGTGGGGAGTGAGGCTTCTGACCTCCCTGACCCCTTTATCCCTGACAGTGTTTTCTGGTCCCTCCGGCTCAGAAGGCTGGGCCCCTGCTGCTTGACCTTAGAGGCTGAGAGCACAGGAGCCCGAGCCACGGGGGGTCCTTCAGAAGGAACCCGAGGGAGCAGTCTGGGAAGGCCTGAGAAGAAATGTCTAGAGGGTGTGACCCTTCTATCTTGCAACCTGCCCACACCCACTAAGATGACCCCCTCTGCTCCCCAGCCTCATTCCCCTACAGTGGTGGATTTAAACCTTTTATAGAGTCACAGACCCCTTTGGGAAACTTTTGTAAGCTACAGAGCCACCCCCCCACACACACAAAAATATCTGTGTGAACCCATAAACACAATTTAGCCAGTTTCAGGGGTTCACAGACCCTAAAGCTGAGGAGACCCTGGTGAGTCCGGCAAGTACATGGATCCCAGGTTAAAACGTTTCTCTATCAGCTTACTTGCCTCGTGAACCCAATTCCACCTTGCAGGGCTATGGTGAAGCAGACAGAGCTTTTGCAGCACAGGTAGGTCGGGAGAATCAGGATGACCCGTGCCCCCTGGGGCCTGTGCTGCCCCAGAGGACAGACTCAGAGCTGGTTTGTCCTTCAGTTCTACTCTTGACCCTAAGTAATGCCCATAGGCCCAACTGGCCTCCCTGAGATACTGGCCCAGGAGGACAGCCACTAAGAAGAGTAGGATGCACGGAAGGAGGTGTGTGTGTGGCAAACATGGTGAGGGCTCCTCAGTGCCCTGCATGGAGGCTGGGCTTGGTCTTCTCATCTGCCCACATATGGCGTGAGTGCTAGGTCACCCTGACCAGCTCTGACACTCCTTCTTGGCCAAGCCTCCTGGTAAATTAACATACCTCCTTTTGGCTCCGGCACCTCTTTCTGGACATCTGTCAACTTCTGTGGGGACTGGGCTGATGGCCAAGCTTGACTTTCCCCCTTTTCCCTTTTCCCTCTTCTCCATCCTTTTGGGGACAGTTTTTCCTGTTCTAGCAACCACAGCCTTCATGTCTTGTCCACTCTCTTTCAGGTACCCTTTGAGGGAGCTAGGGAAAGAATGGGTAGGAAAAAGGTACAAGGAAACTTCAGACTCCACGGGGCTAAGAGTCCCAGCTCCACTTTGCTTAAATCTGTCTGAGTTTACAACCCAGAGAGAGCATCTTGGTGGTCAGAGCACTGCCAGTCCCCACTGTCCCCTGGGTCAGGTCCCATCATTGATTACCTAATCTATTGCAGGGACTGCTCCCTCTCACTGATTTCTGGTCTCTTCATTTATCTTTTCTCAAGTCCAGGCTTGGTCAAGTGAGTCATCTTCTATAAAATCTTTGCTGGCTCCCCTTTGCCTCCGGAATAAAGTGCAGACTCCTCAGCCTGCCATTCCAGGGACACTTCCGTAATCTGATCTGAACCTCCCTGCCCATGCCCACCCTTCATCAATCCGGGAGTGCACCCAGTGATCCTGTCCTCCAGCCTGCCCTTGCTCCCTGGACAAGTTTTCCAGTTCAGCTCTTTATCCTGCTCAAGCTAGGTCTTGACTATTTTATCTGGCTTTCCTGACTGAAAAATTGCCCCATCCTTCGAGGTCCAAGTCAAAAGCCACCTCCCTGAAGCCTTCCCCAGTCTTTGCATTCTGAATTTTTCTGCATTCCCAGCAGTCGTTATCCCTGGCATGAACACATTTCATGTTGCTTTCCATTATTTTCCGGTCTACTTCTCTAGGTAGGTTATAAGCTCCCTGAGGGCAGGCACCAGGTTTTTGGCACATAGCCCAGTAGCTGGCACAATGTAGGTGCTCAATAAATGTTTGTGAAATAGCCCAGAGACTCCCTTGCCGATAGTTTGTGGTCTGCAGGACACGTTGCTTTCCTTGCAGCCCCAGAACCATCTCTGGGTGCTGCCATGAACAGGACGCGTGTCAACTGCCCAAGCAGCCCCTGCATTCTTGATCTCTCCTCTCCTCGGCCAGATGTTAATTTTGTTTATGTTGACTATCCACGCCCAGTCAAGAAGAGGACATGAGGGTCCCTTTGGATGTGTTTGATCTGAATGTTACTCGATAACAGTGTCAGACACACGTGTTCTCAAGCTTCCTACAGCTTTGGGGCTGGAGTTGTCTTCTGACCTGCCCAGCCGCCGGGAGGATGCTTTGCCACTCCCCGCTTCCTCCTCTTCCACTCCCTTTCTGGACGCGCCAAAATTATTCGGCCCCTTGAAAGAGAAGACAAAAGTCACTTTGGCGCCCCCTATCTCCCTCCTAATAGGGAGGACTCAAGGGCTCTCGAGTGCTTCCTGAGCCGGCTTTAGGAACCGAACCTGCGTGGGCGACGGCGCTCCAATTGCGTTTCTGGAGGAGGTCGGAATTTGGCTCGGCCCCTTGCAGTGTTTCCAAGGGAAGGTTCGTACATTCGTGACCGTCCCTGGCAGCCGCCCAGCCCGGGACTTGGGGTTCCACTCGCCATTGGCCAGCCATCGGTGTGACGCGCTAGAGGCGGGGCCTCATCAGCTGTTTGCGGGATGCCCTGAGCGGGCGTATTTTGGAAACAATACCGCGCGGTGCAGAGTGGCCTCCACTCGCGCCAGCCCGCCTGCTGCCGCCGCCGCCCCTGCCTGCGCCTCCCGCCTCCCGCCTTCCGCCGCAGCCCGGTGAGCGCCCGGGCGGCAGGGGGCCGGGCGGTGTTGGATCGCACCTCCTTGGGGAAGTGGGGAGAGGATCGTGCTGCGCGTGGGGGCCCGGGAAGGGTTGGGCTGCGGGCGTCTAGAGTGACCATGGACTGGGGCGCTGGGGTATGGGAACGGGGTGCAAAACCCACATCTAACTGCGCTGCTCCACGAAGGAACGTGGGGGTAGTAGCATTTGAGACTCCAAGGAGTTGGGTCCAGGTGGGCAAGGGAAACTGCGGTGCACTGCTGAGCAGACCTGGGCGCTCGAGAATGGCCCGGCCTCTGGATCTGACTTTGGGGTAGGGCAGGGAGTTGTGGGACGTCCTGCATCCCTGCGGAGTCTGAAGGCTCCTCTCCTTAACAGCCGGGCTTTTTCCCTCCTTCCCAACTGAGTTTGGGCGCCAAGCCCCCGAGTGGTCATCACGCTGGACCCTGGCGCGGAGCCCTGGCATCACGACTCGGAGGCCGAGATTCTCTCCTGGAGTCACCCAGGTCTGCTGTGTGTTGTGTGAGTGCGTGAGTGTGTGTGTGTGTGTGTGTGTGTGTGTGTGTGTGTGTGTGTGTGTGTGTGTGCGTGCCCAGATTTTAGCCCTCGTCGAGGTTCAGAATGTCTAGCTACTGCTTCTCCTAGGAGAAGGAGTCTGAGTTCAGCATCCCTGTTAGAGTCCTTAAGGGCTGGGATGGCTCCAGCAGGCTTCAGGTTCCCTTGCTAGGAATAAAGACTTCCCTGGTAGTGCACTTAGGAAGTGCCCTTCTCCTGTCGGTTTGCACACCACCTCTTCAGCTCAGGGGAAGGGGAGAAGAAGGTCTCTTTATTGTATCTCAGTTTACACTTGACCTTGTCCAGCACCTGTCCAGAGGCTCCCACCTGCAGAAGAGCCACCTGCAGTTCCTGTGGAGAGTGGGAAGGGTCCCCCTCAGGCTTGCAGAGCCACACCCTCTGGCTGCACCTCCCCCACTGTCCAGTCCAGGCAAGGGTGGAATTTGGGGCTTTGCTGGGAGCGGGTGGGGGAGGTGATAGGCTTCAAAGGAAAACCCAAGACAATGACTCCTGACTGTGATTGGCTTTGGAGGGCCCCATCTTAGGTTGGGATTGCCAATTTGCAGAGAGGAGGTGGAAAGGCAGGAGGGGAGCCCCTGCCAGGTGACTGGCAGTACAGCACTTGGTCCTTTCAGCGGGAAACCTTGTTTCCTGGTACTGATAAAGTGTAGTTCTCTCACTCTCCTTTGGGAAACGCTGTCCAAAGAACACCATGTGCCTGTTTTGCCATCCAAGCTGGCATCTCCTCGCTGTCCAGGAAAGAGGGCAGGATAGGGACCATAGATAGCTCAAGGACAGGATGGGATGGAGGGAGGGTTGAAGCAAGCACTTCAGAGAGAGCTTGCATTTGAGAAAGCCAAGATTTCTGAATTTAACTGAGCTTCCTTAAATACTTTACCAACCCACAGACCATTTGGCTTGTTCTTCAAAGGCAAGAGACTAGGAGACAGAAATCCCAGGGGACCTCTAATTGACTCTGGCAATGACAAACACTGTCTCTCTGTATCCTTAACCATTCAGGTGGTTGCTTTTCTGGCTGTCTCAGGGACCCGAAGGGGTTCCTGGTGTGTGTATAAGGCGTTGGCTTGGGAGCTCAAGATGCCGCGTGGCTCCAAGCTCAGACTTCCAAGAGCCATCAGGTGGAGCAAGTGGAACTTCTTTATCACCAAGAAACTCATGTCAACAACCTGAGGAGTTTAGGCAGCGAGTGAGGTCACAGACAGAGGGCTAAATTTCACTTCCTTCTGTGAGGCAGGTTGTACCAATCTCAGGTTCAGCGCTGGCAGGAGTGGTAGGCTGTGGGGAAAGATTTGAAGTTGTGGAGACTAGTGAGTAGACTGAGCTGGGGTAGGCTGGCCGCTTTGCTGGATGCTGGACCTCCCCTCTAGGCTAAGCTGTGGTGGGCAGACAGCTGTACTCTGCTGAGAGGGCAGCTGCAATGACTAACCTGGGTTTTCCTCCGCTCTCTCTCCCAGGACACACTCTTACCACATCGTTCAGCCTGTTTGTTGTGTTGAGCAAGCAGGGGGTGGAGACTAGGGTCTTGGGTAGGGCTTAGCAGGTTTGGAGGGAACCTGGCCACCTTAGGACTGCTGGCTTTTGTTTTTGCTGCTGAGCCTAGAGCTCAGCTCAGAGTGAGATGAGAGCTTGGTGGTTACTCCTCAGGCCAGTGAGTGAGTGTGCGTGTGTGTTGTGAGCACTGTGTGTACAGCCAGTCACAGCGCCCTCTGCCCTCCCACAGCTACTCACAGAGGCTAGTCTTGTTGACATTTCTCCAGGTACCCTGCGTGCTTGTAGCAGCTGATCATACCCCTCTATGGCTCAGAGTCAATAGCAGTCAAACTGCATGACCGTGACCAGCCTGGGTTAGAAGAGGCCGAGGGGAGGGAAGGTGGTTCTGAGTGCGCCCAGGGAAGAAGCGTGGAGAATCTCAGAACTGCGAGGCAGCCCACATTTGGGGGCAGTGTCACCCTTGGCAGTGCTTTAGCTCTAGGGTTGTCTGTCATCAGTACCTGACCCCGCTTCTTCACATAAGAAGGGGGAGCAGGAAAGAAGGAAGGGGAGGGGAGTCCTTCCAGGTATAGCCTGGGTGGGGGCAGCCTCCCGGATGCCTGCATTGCACCCTAACAGGGGAGATGGAGCCACCCCAGTGTGTGGAGGAGCTGGAGGATGATGTGTTCCAGCCAGAGGATGGGGAGCCGGGGACCCAGCCTGGGAGCTTGCTCTCTGCTGACCTGTTTGCCCAGAGCCAGCTGGACTGCCCCCTCAGCCGTCTGCAGCTCTTCCCTCTCACGCACTGCTGTGGCCCTGGGCTTCGACCCACCAGCCAGGAAGACAAGGCTACCCAGACTCTCAGTCCAGCCTCCCCAAGCCAGGGTGTCATGCTGCCTTGTGGGGTGACTGAGGAACCCCAGCGACTCTTTTATGGTGAGTGCTCTTAGCCTCAGGACTCCTCCCTTAGAGACTGGGGGAAAAGAGGGGACTTTCCCTCCCCAAACCTGCTCTTTGCTATTTCCTTTCCCAAATTGAGCAGCAAGGGCTATCGATTCTTCACCTCTCACCTGCTGCTTCTCTGCTTGTTACTGTTCCTCACCTGTGCTCCTCAGGCCCCAAGCAGGGCAGATTGCCTTGCCATTCTTTCTGCTCTTTTGTCCCTTCCTGGAAGGATCTTTGGGTCCGTGGTGTCTCCTTGGGTTGGAAGAAGGGTACCTGGGTCTCGGCCTTTACATCCTGTGGCCTGTTGTGTGGCCCAGCCCTTTGTGTGGTGATAGTGATGTACCTTCTGTAAAGTGGCTAACGCTGCGTGGGGAAGGCTGGGGGATCTGTGACTCGCTGTTAACACTGAAGGGAAAAACCCAGCCTGTTCTGGGAGGGCAGGTTCCTGAAGGCAGAAGGTGGCCCCCAGTTGTCACTTGGGACTTTCTGTGCTTGGAAGGGGAACTGGAGAAAGAGGTTGGGCCTGCCTGGGCTCAATGCCAGCAAAGGGGCTGTTTCCAAGGCTCAATCAGACAAGACCCCTTCATTTGCGGGCTTCAGTGGTTGGTTTTATGAGCAATCTGCCTTCCTCTGGCAAAAGGGCAGGGTTAGACACTCAGTCTGTTTTCTTCATTTAGCACAAAGCTTCTGGAGAGAGGGCCGAGGTTCGGAGGCTATCTTGCTGTGTCTGACGGAGCAGATTGAGGAGACGCTGCAGTTATTCCCAGAGGGAGCTGCCCTATAGGACAATTCTGGCAAAGTAGTCCTGGCAGGAGTCTGAGAAGATAGATAAGGCAGGCGGGGAAGAGGGAAAGACGGGAGCAGGCTGGCGGGTGCCCCTAGTGGCAGCTCTTGGTAAGTGAGGAGCGCAGGTCTAGAGGTATGGCCTGGGGCTGCCTCCAGAGAGGAGCCTGGCTAATCTGTGGCTCAGAGGAGTCCTCTCCGTATTTTTTGTGCCACTGCCCAAAGCTTCAGGGCCTGAGACCACCCTTCCTCTGCTGCACTAAAAAGCGAAGATACTTTTTGCCTTTCTCATTCTCTGTCCCCTTGCTTTGCTCAAGCCAGGAACTCTGGAGAGCTGCCTCCAGTGCTTTTCCAGAGACGAGCTTCAGCCTGCTACTACTATATGAGAGTAATAAATAATAAACTGTGGTCAAGCGTAGCTGGGTAAATAAGGACAGAAGGTTGGCAAGTTCACCCACACTTATTACCTTTGCCATGGCACTGCCGGTGAATGGAGGACTGAAGGCAAGGCTGAGACCATTCCCTTCTCTTCTCCAACATCAGCTTTCACACGCTTGGACGGCAAGCAAGTCAGGCTGTCCACATTTGGCAGAGTGCCCTGATAAAGGCAGACTAAGTTCCTCTCCTTTCCCACACTAGGGTCTACCCTTGGCCCCAGGTCTCGGCCAGGAGTGGCAGGCATGGGGAGGATGGGGCAGCTGTGGAGCATGCTGAGATGTGGGCCCTCTGTCTTTGCAGGCAATGCCGGCTACCGGCTCCCCCTCCCTGCCGGTTTCCCTGCAGGCTTGCCCCTTGGTGAGCAGCCCGCTGAAGGGCAGTGGCAACATCGAGCAGAGGTACAGATTGCCCGAAAACTTCAGCGCATTGCAGACCAGTTCCATCGGCTTCATATGCAGCAAGTAGGCATGGGGGGCTTTTGTGGGGGGGATGCGTCTGCTGGGGCTGGGGGGCTGGGGCCTGCCTCAGCAACTCTGTCTCTGCCAGGCCCCAAGGATAAGGTCCCAGAGTTTTGGCCTCATGCTATTGTGATTCTCGTGGACTGGATGGGCCCGACTGGATGAGCACTCTTGCCCTCACCTCTGAGATACAAGTTGTTTATCTGCCCACTCTCAGCTCAGGCTCTAGGGAGATGCTGCGATCCCTCCCAGGGGATGGGATAGCTTTCTGCAGCCTTGATTGACAGACTCTGTCTTCTTGAGGCCAGGGGTGGGAGATGGTCCCTTACAGACCTAAGGGGAAGATTTTCAGGGTGCTGAGGAAGACTGGACAGTCGGGGGTGCCTGGCTGCGGTGCAGTGTAAAATGGGTAACCAAGGTCGGGGATGGGCCTGAGTTGGGGAAAGTGGTGGAACCGGTTGTAACCTGACACTTTCCAGCTGGGGAGGCCGCTTCTCATTGTCTCTGCCTGGGAACCGGGGCCTGGGACTCTGGAGTGTGTACCTCAGAGAGTCTCTCCAGACCAGCGGCCGGGCGCTCGGCCGGGCGCTTGGCCGGCAGCCTGGCACCAGCCCCGCCAGGGCGGAGCATCGCGTGTCAGTGGAGCATGCGGCAGAGCCCATCAACAAAGGCGGCGGCTGGCGGGCTCGTGCTGGAGGAGCCCTACGTGCCATGGGCTGGAGGCTGCCCTGCTCTGCAGCCGCTGTCTGGGCCGCCCCCGGGCACTTAACCCTTCCTCTCTGGGCTGACTTTCTGGATGGCTGCCAAGGTGGGGAGAGGAGCCTGAGGCTGGATCCCTGCTAGTACAACCACTGCTGAAGCAAAGGCACACCACCTGGAAGTGAACACATTCGCTACCTGTGGGACAGTGTCCCTGGCCCAGTCAGCTGTGTGTGTGTGTGTGTGTGTTTGTGTGTGTGTGTGTGTGTGTGCGCGCGCGCGCATGTGTAAGTCTATATCTGACTGTATATCAGGAAATCAAGAGAATAAATAATCCACCATGATTGGGCAGACCCTGAAGTTACATGGGGAACTTCAGGTGACCACAGGACAGCTATTGGTAATAGAAGGTTTGACTTGGCCAGCACCGGGGGAAGAGAAATTGACTTTGGATTTCCTGAGAACAGGCCATCCGGGGTTAGATACGGTGAGTGCCCCTGCCAAGGGGTTCTTAGGGAAACTTGGGGCTAGACCTGGTCCTGGTGGCTCTCCCAGTCCCTCAGGAAGGGAGGGTGGCCCTATGCTTAGATAATAAGGCAGCCTAGCCACCTCCTCTGGCTCCAAGCTCCAGCCCCTATTCGCTCCTTTGATTTTTCTGTGGAGACTTGGCTTAGAGTTTCCCCTTCAGTCCATGTGTGAATGCACTCTGATTCTTGATTTCTGCCTCTTGGCCTTCTTCCTGCCCATTCACTCTGCCCTGGTTGTGTAGGCCTGTGGTTGGCCTGAGCTTGCAGCTTCCAGTCCTGGTGCTGCAGCTCATAGAGGACACGGTGACTGTGGGTCTCCCAGGCTCATCTGGAGGACTATCTGGAAGGCAGTTTTCTGCGTTCCCAATAGCCCTGATCTCTCTCAACAGTTCTTTCCCAGAATGTTCAGCCATCCACGGGTGAGCCCCTGTCGACTTGGGAGCAGGCTGGGAGGCCTCCCTTGTCCAGCTGAGCCCTGGCACAGGACCAGAACTCAGCCCAGGGCCCTTTCTTCCTGACTCAGTCCTGCACAGGAGAAACTGGCCCTGATCCCAGGTCTGACCGTGCTCTTTGCTGCTTGGCATCATTGACCCCCGTCCAGGGCTGTCTCTTTGAAGGCCTGGTTCAACTCCATACAAGGTGCTGTCCTCTTAGCCAGAGCCTTCCAGCCGGGGAGGAGGAGGGGCAGAGCCAGAGGAGAACTGGAGGAGAGTCTCCCCTCCTCTGCACCTCACCTCCTACTGGTTCCTGACTTCCCTGGGCCCCTCACCATCCTGCCAGCTACCTACTCCTACCGTGTAGTGGCAGGAGGCTGGCCAACGAGGCCTTTCTAGCCAAGAGCTGGTTTCCCCAAACTTTCCACTGCAAAGAGCCAGGCTTTTTGTCCACTGGAGTCTTCTTGCTTTTATCCCCCTCCTCCCTGCTCGCCCTGCTCACTTCCCTAGGAGCTCATCCTGTGGGAAGGGCTGGGGTAATGGCTATGGGCAGATGGAGAACTGGCACGTGTAGGACCTTTTAGCAGCTAGTTTTAAGAAATGAGTCATTTTTTGTGTGTGTGTGTGTGTGGTATGCGGGCCTCTCACTGCTGTGGCCTCTCCCGTTGCGGAGCACAGGCTCCGGATGTGCAGGCTCAGTGGCCATGGCTCACGGGCCCAGCCGCTCCGCGGCATGTGGGATCTTCCCGGACCGGGGCATGAACCCGTGTCCCCTGCATCGGCAGGCGGACTCTCAACCACTGCGCCACTAGGGAAGCCCCGAAATGAGTCATTTCTGAACTTGATTATGATATAAACTAATGTCTAAATATTTCGTATCTACACAATACTGTTGTCACGCTTACATTCTTATCCTTCATCTTCTTTCCGTATTCCTCCCCCTCATCCTTGCAGACAAGGAGACTGAGGCACTGGGATGGAAGTAATTTAGGGTTAAGTCTCTAGGCTTCAGATACAAAGTCAGAAGGCCCAGGTTTGAATGCCAGCTCTGCTACCTACTAGCCTCCGGGAAGTCTCTGGCAGAGCCTGTTTCCTCTTCTGTAAATTAGACCTAATGCCAGAGAATGTGATCGTGAAGATTCAGTGAGAAAATACCTACGAGAGTTCCAGGCACACAGTAGGTATTCTTTAATGCTTGATTTCTTCTGTCTCTATAATCCTGATTGTCCCCCACATTTGTTCTTGTCAGTTTACAGTGCATTTCCCACCCCCCTTCCCAGCTGGTCCCTGAGCAGAGCTGCCTCCCATGAGCTCCCTTCTACCTGCCCTGTCCAGAGAAATCAGCGTCAAAGCTGTTCAGTTGTGGGTCTTGGCCTTGTACATTTCTCCTAGGAGAATAGTGGTCAATCTCCATCACTGTGGGCTGAGTTTAAATAACCAAGAAAGACAGCCCAAAAGGCAGTAAGAAGGTTGAAGGAGCCTGGCCATCTCCTCTCTCTTCAGGTCTGGGATTGGTGTCGCAGGGCCAGACCGTGGCCATGGGTTCCCGACTCCTGTAGGGAATGTGAGCTCCTGCCTTTTGTCCCTGGTTAGGGACCTCAGTTACTCTTTTTCTGTATGAGAGGAAGCCTTCTCCCTGGGAGATGTGGAGCACAGGGAAGGGTGTGATGATGGTAGTGTGTTGTAGGATAGCTTTATGGCAAAGTGAGTGCATCAGCATGACCCTAGATGCAACATGCTCCAAATTCCCCCTGGTGCTGGTTTTTGTGGGCCATAAGCCCTCCCAGCATGTTTCTCAAGGAGCTTGCTGGATGGAGCTCTAGCCTGGCTACCCAAGTTCAGGTCAGCCACCTGTTTAGGGTGGTTTCTCTGGGCAAGGAATTGGAAGCAGAAGATCAGTGCCAGCGAGGTGCTTGCTGTCAGCGCTTTGGGTCTCCAAAGCAGCAAGAGACTTTGAGGCAGAGTGAATGGAGGTAAAAGCCTTTCCAAACCTGGTCACACACCCCCAACTTCCTCTGCCTGGGTCAGGAGTGAAAGATTCTCCTTGCTCTTCTGTGAGCTGCCCAGCTGTAGCAGGTGACCTCTGGTGGTCTGCTGACTGTGGCCTATCTTGACCTTGGCTCTGTGAGGGTGCCCTGGTGTTTCTTGTTTGCCCGGCTTCTACAAGGAAGATGGCAGTACAGGTTTGCTTCCTCCCTGAGCTCAAGGGATGCTCTGGCCAGAAGGTGAGTCCCAGCTTCTCTCCATTCCACCTGTTGTGGTCTCCTCCACCATGACCCGAAGAGTGGACAGAAGCTGGTGTCCCATCCCCTTAGGAGAGTCTCCTGGCCCAATGGCACCATCTTGAAAGTTGTGGGATATTTCCAGGTGATGTAAAGAAGCCAAGAATCCTAAAAAAAAAAAAGTGGCTACTGTAGACAGTTGCGTGAGTAAAGCTACAGGAGAATTGGAATTCTTCGTGTTGGAAGTGGCTTTTCCACTTGGACCAGGAGTGGCTCCATTCAGAACAGTCAGATTTGGAAATTCCCTGAATAGTAATTAGACTTTCTGGAAGATGACATTTGAGAAAAATTTCAGCCACTCAGTTGAAACCATCTTTAGTTGCAAGATCACAGAAAGGATCCTGGATTTAGAGACAAATTCGAGTTCAAATCCCAGCTCTGTCACTTATGAGTTCTGTGTTCACAGGCAAATCATTTAACTTCTCCGAGCCTTGATTTCTCATACTCATCTTGTAGAGTTGATGTGAAAGCCCTTTGGAAATTGTAATATGTATAACTATTAATGCATGGACAGTTTAACACTTGAAAATGGGTTAAAAGATGATCTTAGGATTTTGTTCTTCGGGAGCTCTTTTGGAAATTGTACCCAAGGTGGTGTTTGCATGGTTTATTAACTAGTGGCCTCTCTGCCAGCAGCCTGGATCCTTTGTTCAGGGAGTTCCTAACTACTTCCTGACCCTTTGGGATGCTCTCCTTGTTGGTGAGTGGTTTTCTGGAGCTCAGATTATAGCTAATAAAGTTGTTCAGGCTCTAGATGGGACAGCCCTGGGTGGGAGCCCCAGAGATTCTCCCTAGAGTGAGAAGGGTCCCTATGGAGCCAGCCTCTGTCCCTCGGACATTGCCTGGGGAAGAGTGAGGCTTGGGGAGGGACTGTGGAGAGCGCTGTGCGTGAGAGCCAGGGCCAGGGCTTGGGGGCCCTGTGTTTGCTCTGTGGCTGGCTCTGTTTATATCGCTCACTATATTTAGCTTCTGAGTCATCAGCGTGGCTGAGTAGAGCTGAGTTCTCCACACAACTCTGCACCTGACTACTCTCTCTTCCAGGAGAAGGGCCTTGTAGTTCTGGACAGTTCATCATTCCCTCCCCACCAAGGCAAGCCATGGGGATGAGGTTGGCTTTGTGTTATTTTTTTTTTTTTTTTTTTCTTGGAGGGGGTGGTGATGGGAGGGAGGGCTTTGGGGGAGGTGCTAGAAAAGAGGGATAAAGAAAAACATCTTGTTTGCCTTTTGATCCAAGTCTGACAACCAAGAGGGCATGTTCCATGATCAGTACAAGAACAGCCGGTGTGCAGGGTGAGGAGGAGGGTCCGGCCTTCTGTGCTCAGCTTGCTTGTCCTGTCCAGGGACTGGTCCCGGGCGGGATGAGAACAGCCAACTGCAAAGGCCCCAAGTT
>NC_041224.1:98151381-98181449 GCF_002837175.3 Physeter macrocephalus | reverse complement strand
TGCCCCAAAGGTGCAAAGATATTCTCCTGTGATTTCTTCTAACTTTATTGTTTTAGCTTTTACGTTTAAATTTATCCTTGAGAATGGTGTGAGGCTGGAGTAAAAGGTCTTCCGCATCCACCCCTACCCCCATGTGAATATCTAGTTGTTCTGCCTCCATTTGTTGAAGAGATTTATTTTTTTCTTTCCCCATTGAATTGCTTTGGTGCTCTTGTCAAAAATCATTTGACTGTATATGTGTGGATCATTTCTGAGCTCTCTATTCTGTTCCGTTGATCTAATTATCTTTCTTTTCACCAATTATATATTGTCTTGATTAGCTTTATATTGTAAAGACTAGAATCAGGTAGCGTGAGTTCTCCAACTCTTGTTGCTCTTTTTCAAAATTGTTTTGGCTATTCTTGGCCCTTTGCCTTTCCAAATTTTAAAATCATCTTGTCAGTTTCTAGAAAAGAGACTGCTGGGATTTAGGTTAGATTGCATTGAATCCATAGATAAATTTGGAGGATTGCTGATTTTTATCAGTAGTGTACATAATTGTGTCCCTTAGCTACATAATTGTGTCCCCTTTTCTAATTTTTCCTTTTCTTATAGTGTTGTTACCACCCAGGGTTCTTGGACTCTTTAATCAATAGAAATTGATAAGGGGCCAGACCAGAAATTCAGGCAAGGCTTTATTGGGACTCGTGCTGCAGGGAGCAAAAACAAATAACAGGTTCCCCTGAGCTGGGGTGAGCTGGTTTCTTAAATGGGGTGAGGGTAGGAGCGGGTCCAAGGGTTGGGCCAGAGGGGTGACTTGGGTGATCTGCCCACCCCCTTGGTGGTGCTGTGTGCAGGGATCATTAGTAGTACTCTGCTTTTGTTCCTGAAACCTCAGAAGTGGTGGGTTTTTGGTCTTTTTGGATCTTGTTGTTCATAATTTGCCCCAACTGCAAATGTACAGTTATTTTTAGTCCCTTAGAGTTTCTTTGTATTCTGTTGCACAAGGAGACTTGTCCAGGTGCCAGCACTGCAGCAAAGGGTCCCAGGTCCCAGCCTGTCTCAGTGTTACCTGACTAGTCTTTTTGAAATCTTTACTTACCATATTCAAGATACTCTCCAATTGAAGAACCACTACTGGCTTGAACAGGTAGACTCCAAACTCTTTAAATTTACATTTAAAGCATTCCCTTCTTACCTCTCCAGATTTCTCTATTTATTCCCAATACTGACTTTATGTTATAGCTTAATTCCCTCTGGGTTAACTCTCCCATTTTGACATCTTTATTCAATACTGATTTCCCTCTCTCTTGGAAAATTCCCTTTTTCTTTCAAATCTTATGGTTCCTTTAGAGTCCCACCTTCTACGATTGCTTCTGTGATACCTCCTTTTGACTTCATAAAGCCTTTGCTATCCATTCTTGGCAATTGTAATATACTGCTCTGTATTATTAATTTTTCATTTATGTATTGTCTTTCTTATTAGGGCATAAGTTCCTTTGTGTCAGGGACTATTCTTTATGTCAAACATAACCCCTTATACAGTTTTTATTGATTAAGCATTTATCTAAATTGTGGTTTATTACCCAATACTTCCCCTCTATTTTAACTGGTCAGTCTTAACTTAGTCTTAGCCCTCTGCTTTCCCAGTTCTTTACAAAGTCATATTTCACTCTTTCTCTGAAGCATTCCTCCAGTTTATTTGTGGTCTAATTCTTCTCTGACTAATGTTACCCATGGAATTTTTCTTTAACTTTAAGATTCTTATTTCTCTATATATCTGTATGTGTGTGTGTTTAGTTTTTCTTCAGTACTATCAAATACATATAAAATAATAGCTGTCATTTATTGAGTACTTACTATGTCTAAACACTACACTTAAGACTAGTCAACCTAATAAGATAGATAGTATTATTATCCCCATTTTATAGTTGAGGAAACTGAAAACAGTTTAAATAGCTTTTCTAATGTTACTCAGCTAGCGATTACTGGAGCTGCATTGGAACCTAGGGAGTCTTGTTCCAGAGATTTAAACTGCTGTGTAATACTTCTTTTCTATATGTTGTCTTGGAATTTCTCTAATTTCTGTATATTTTATCTCTCCTGTTATATTATCAGGCAGAATCCTAATTGTTTCTATTCTTTTTCTTTCTGTTTAATAAACCCTCAAACTCCAGTGCAGTTATCTAAGTTGATATTAACACTTAATAATGAATAAAAATGAAGGTGATACTTATTCATTTGGCTCTTATCACTATTGCTTATCCTCACATTTTCTGTTTAAATTTCAGGGCATTTGAATCTGAAATTCGATTTTATGCTGGAAATGACCCTCTGGATGTTTGGGATAGGTGAGTCTTTTTATTTAACAAGGGCCATAGAAACTTAACAGGTGAGTCCTTATGGCCATGCATCTCAAACTGGGGTGTGTGGAGCGGTGTGTTAGAGTAGAGAGTAGTGTTTTGCAGACATAGATAAGCAGAATAATCATAGTGTATCTTCCTGGGGTGTGACTGTGAGCTATACCTGTCTATCACCATCCCCATTATTTCCCACAGGTATATGTTAGCAATATTTGGAAAAGTTTGAGGTATACAGGCTTAGGGTATGTCATTGAGGACCTCTAAATAAACATTTTCAGTATATTAGATATTTCTGCTTTAAAAAGTCCAGAATGGGTCTGGAGCAAGATAATGTTAAACTTGAAAAATATTCTTTTCTTCTCTTCTCATTCAGGTATATTAACTGGACAGAGCAGAACTATCCTCAGGGTGGGAAGGAGAGTAATATGTCAACATTATTAGAAAGAGCTGTAGAAGCACTACAAGGAGAAAAACGATATTATAATGATCCTCGATTTCTTAGTCTCTGGCTTAAGCTGGTAAGTCTTTCTCAAGTGCCATCTGAGTTTAAAATATTAAACCAAGAGATTTTCTGTAGAGGTATCTTGTACACCAAAAAACTGAGCCGTTCAGTAGATACTAAACATTTAATAAATATTCAAAATTTGTTAAATTGTTTCTACTTTAGAGGTGAATTTTACTATATGGTTTTTTTATCCCTTTAAAAGTGATCATAAGGCCTGTCTATTTCTCTGTAGGAGTGGGTTATTTATTGATTTTAAACATCACTGGGCCATGCAACTGTACTGGGGGAGGATGTGTAGGAGCCAACACATGGCAGTAGTACGATTGTTTGGGGAAAAGCTTTTGTAGGTGATTCTGGTATCCCTTTCTCCCATTTTTCGAATCTTCACCATAAAAAAAAAATAGTTTATTTTTCATCTGTCTTTGTGTTTCTTTCACCTAGTATGTTGCTACAATTAAAAATATTGACCTGACCACTTTGTACTATCTTACTTGACATGTAGTTCTTTTAAGAACACTCTTGAGGATTTTTTTATGAAAATGATTTTGTAAAAATTATGGCCAGGGTTTCTTAGACATTAATTTCATTGCCTTTATCTTAAAAGAGATTAGAAAAAAAGCAAGTGATAAATATTTAGAATAGAATTTTAGATGATAGAATTAGATATTGGATAAAAAAAATTTTTAATAAAATATATTTAAAAATACATTTTTTAAAATTAAAAATTTATTAAAATAAGTAATTAGATAATTCTAAATAACAGAATATTTATAAGCATTGTAATATGATAAAATACTGACATTGGAAATTAATAAGATTTCTGGCTAAAATATATCTCTTGGGGAGGACTTAACTTAAACTTCAAATAGTTACTAATACAGGAAGTTAGGTGAATCCTGAAGACATAATTATCTTGATTTCTGCAGGACATTTGACATATCTTGGCATCCTTATACAAGTTGGTGAAATTACCTTAGGGATAGTAGTTAGGGGAATTTATAACAAAGGATGGCACACAAAGAATTCTAAACAGATTTGTTAGTATGGAGGCTGTGGTTCCTGGTGGTATACTAATGGATTTTGTTCTTCATTCTATTCTATATAATATTCTTATGTGTGATTTATTAGAAGGTTGAACTAAATAAACCTCTAAAGTGACTTTTTTTTTTTTTTTTTTGTGGTATGCGGGCCTCCCTCTGCTGTGGCCTCTCCCGTTGCGGAGCACAGGCTCCAGACGCACAGGCTCAGCGGCCATGGCCCACGGGCCCAGCCGCTCCGCGGCATGTGGGATCCTCCCAGACCGGGGCGCGAACCCGGTTCCCCTGCATCGGCAGGCGGACGCGCAACCACTGCGCCACCAGGGAAGCCCTAAAGTGACTTTTAATCCCAGGTTTCTATGACTATATTTAGTTGGAGCTATTAAAAGTAACAATTGGAATAATTTCTCTGTTCACTTGTGTTAACCTGGTGCTTGTACTGAAAAGCAGTGATTATCAGAGTAAAAGACATAGTCTAAACCAGTACTCCTGAAAGAATGGTCTGTAGACTGTTCAAGATAAGTACAAAAATTGAGAGTAAGCATTTAGAAATTTTGTTAACAGTTTAACATTGGCACAACATCTAAGCACATCCTCATTTTTCTGGTAACTTCTCTTTTTATTGTATTTTTTAAAAATATCAGTCAATACCTTGATTTCAGTGTGGTGAAACCTTGAACAGGGAACCCAACTGATCTGACTCAAAAAACTGTAAGACAGTAAACTTGAATTGTTTTATGCTACTAAATTTGTGGTAATTTATGATACACCAATAGATGAATGCAATGGAAAAAAAATCAGCGATGGAATGGAAACTTTTAAACACACACACACACACACACACACACACACACACACAACTGTCTCCTTCACCACAGGTAATCTGAGAAGGACTGGTCTAGATAACTGTCAAATTCAAATTATCAGCCCTAGAGTGATCAGCAGTAATTTAAACTTTGCACCTGGAAAATAAGTTCCATATGAAACTATTTTGCTGTCTTTCTTAGTCAAGAGGAGTAAAGGTGGCTTTCTCACACTACTCTTTTGCTTTGCAGAAAGATTTCTGCAGTCAGAGGGTTTTTTTGTTTTTTTTTTTTAATTTATTTTATTTATTTTTATTTTTGGCTGCGTTGGGTCTTCATTGCTGCACGCCGGCTTTCTCTAGTTGCAGCCAGCGGGGGCTACTCTTCGTTGCAGCGCTCTGGCTTCTCATTGTGGTGGCTTCTCTTGCTGTGGAGCGTGGGCTCTAGGCGCGTGGGCTTCAGTAGTTGTGGCATGCAGGCTCAGTAGTTGTGGTGCACGGGCTTAGTTGCTCCGCGGCATGTGGGATCTTCCCAGACCAGGGCTCGAACCCGTGTCTCCTTCATTGGCCACCAGGGAAGCCCCAGAGTTATTTTTATAAAGGATAACTACAATCTAGCTAAGGAAAAATTTGTTCTTAGAAAATATCCAGTATTTTTAGTTAAAAGTGTAAAATTGTTTTAATTTAGCTTTTTAAGGTTACCAAAAAGATATGTTTAACTTTTGAATCTATTAATCTCACCATCTTATCCTTTTATTGATATTTATGTTATTTCTTAAGTGATCTCATTCAGCAGTCTGGAATAACCTGATCTGTATTGGCTATCCCATGCGGTACCACAGCTATTCAGAAAGCCGTTAACAAAGTGCAGTCAATTTTAAGCTTTATTTATGTAGTAATAGATATCGAGGACTGAATCTTATACTGATAACGCATTGAGAATTATAACTTTGCTTGAAACACCATCACATATGGGAAAACATCTCTAATTCGGATAAGCAGAAAAACTGCATTTACTAAATTACTGCAAAATTAAACTATAAAATACTAATTGTTTTTGTCAAAGATATAAATGGAGCATTTCATTTTTTCAGGCTTTTTCTACCAGACCCTGGGTAGGGACCTGAATAAAGTAGATAGCAATGTTTTCTGCCTTCGTGGAGTTTACTTTTTTGGGGAAGACAGATGGTAAATGAACAGGAGAAAATGTTATCCTCTGCAGTAGTAAAAGAAATCCTAACTAGAACACTGAAATGCTACTTTCTATATGAAAGGAGAAACTTTTAAAAATAAGTATTATCTGTGAAATTATATTTGGGAATAACTGCTAACATTTTAAATTTGTACAACCGTCTTAGAAAGCAATTTACTTTTTAACATAGTTCTACTTATAGGAATTTATCTTAAGGGAGTAATGTAAATTGTGAAAGGCAGTATGCTTAAAGATATTTATTATACAATTATTTATATTAGGCAAAATTAGAAGTGGTTTATCCAAAAAATAGGGGAATTATTAAATGATGGAAGATCTACTAGATGTAACATTTTTCACCCATTTAAAAATAATAATGAAGAGTAAGTAGCCACATGGAAAAATGAATGATGCACTGTCAAATGGAATAAAAACATTTAATTATGATTAAAACTGTAAAATGAGAAAAATCCTTTTATCCTGGGTAAAATGATAGATGTTCCTTTTTTTCCCTAAGGGAAAAACAAAGACTGAAGAAAATACATAAAACTGTTAGTGGTGTGGGATTTTTAGTGATCCCTCTCTCCTCCCCTTCTTGCTCCTAGAATTATCTACATTGTATCTGGTCTTATAAGGTCCCTTCTAAAATATAGATTTGACCATGTCATTTCTTTGCTTATAGCTCTCCTACCCCAACACATAAAACATTGACTATCAAGTATATTTAAAATTGATTAGCTTGACTTTCAAGACTGTTCAGACCTTTTTTTCCCAAACTCCTGTCTTGCCTACACCCCTACAAATTTCTAGTCTTCACTGTCTTTGCTTATGCTATTTTCTCTGCCTAGAATGCCCTTCGTTTTCCATTCTCTACCTTATGTAAGTCTATTCTTCCTTAAGCGCCACACTCAAATGTCATACCTTCTTAAAGTCTTTCCTCCCTATCTCTTTTTCTTACAAATTAATCTCTTACTTTTGTCTGTTTTAGGTCCTCCCAGTATATTCCTTATAACACTGTATTAAAATAGATATATTTTTTTCAGTGCAGAAACTACATATAGTATCTCCAGTGATTGTTTAGCACATAATAGACATTCAGTAAGTGAAGAGAAATTGGTTAACTGCTAACGCTTTTCATTTTTTACAGGGGCATTTATGCAATGAACCTTTGGATATGTACAGTTATTTACATAACCAAGGAATTGGCATTTCACTTGCTCAGTTCTATATCTCATGGGCTGAAGAATATGAAGCTAGAGAAAACTTTAAGAAAGCAGATGTGATATTTCAGGAAGGGATTCAACAGAAGGCTGAACCACTGGAAAGACTGCAGTCCCAGCACCGGTAAACTGCTTCTCTGGAGCTTGTCTTAACTCGTTAAAACTAATAACAGTCGTTTTGCATCTGAATAAAGTGCTCTCTATGGATTGGCAAGTTAACTTCATTACTATTCAGTTTTTTAAAAGACATATTTAAATATTTTCCATTTAACATTCTGTAAAATGTACTCTTTGGTGTACAGTTCTATACATTTTCACAAGTGAGTAGAGACATGTAACCATTACCATAATCAAGATATAGAATAATTTCATCACTCCATAGAATTCCCTCGTTATCCCTTTGTTGTCAACACCTACTCGTAATCCCAACCTCTAGCTACCACTGATGTATTCTCCAGCCCTATAGTTTTGCCTTTTCCATAATGTCATATAAATGGAATCATACAGGATATAGTCTTGATTCTGGCTGCTTTCATTTAGCATAATGCATTTGAGTTGTAAGAGTTCTTTATGTATTCTGAATAAAAGTCTTGTCAGATGAGTGATTTGTAAATCTTTTCTCCCAGCTTAAGTCTGGGAGTGTTTTTTATAGAACAAAAGTTTTTAATTTTGAAGAAGTTTAACTTACAATTATTTCTTGTATGTATCGTGCTTTTGGTATATCTGAGAATTCCATCTAGCTGAAGGTCACAGAGGCCACTCCTATGTTTTTATCCTGAAGTTTTATAGTTTACTTTTTACATTTAAATCTGATCCATTTTGAGTTAATTTTTGTAGAAGGTATCAAGGCTGTTTTTTTTTTTTATTTTGCATATGAGCCTCCATTTATTCCTGTGCCACTTGTTGAAAAGACTTTCTCCATTGAATTACCTTTGCATCTTTGTCAAAAAGCAAGTGATCATATTTGTATAGGTTTATCTCTGTTACTCTGTTTTGTTCTATTGATCTCTGTGTCTATCATTGGTATATATCACACTAGATTGCTGGAGTTTTATAGTAAGTCTGGAAATCAGGTAGTATGAGTCTTCTAACTGTTCTTTTTAAGTCTTCTAGTTCCTTTGACTTTGTGTATAAATTCTAGAATCAGCTTCCTGGGATTTTGATGAATGTTGTGCATAAACAAGGTATATTTCTCCATTTATTTAGATCTTTGATTTCTCTTAGTGGGCTTTGGTAGTTTTTGTCTTTCAAGGAATTGGTCCATTTCATCCAAGTGATGAGTTTATGGACGTAGAATTGTTCATAGTATTCCTTTATTATCCTTTTAATGTCTGTAGGTTATGTAGTAACCCCCCTTCTTTCGTTTTTCATATTGGTAATCCTGATATTGGTCTTCTCTTTTTCCTCTGTCGGTCTGGGTAGAAGTTATTGATTTCTCTTGATCTTTTTAGGGAATCCGCTTTTGGTTCCATTGATTTTTCTCTTAATTGATATTCTGCTCTTAATTTTATTAATTTCTGCTCTTTATTATTTCCTTCTCTGTGCTGGCTTTGGGTTTAACTTGCCCTTCTTTTTCTAATTTAAGGTGACACTTAGAGCGCTGATTTCTAGAACTTTCTTTTCTAATATAAAAAATTTCTGTCTAAGCACTGCTTTAGCCATATCCCACAAATTTTGATATAATATTATGTTTTCATTTTCATTCAGTTCAAAATATTTTTTAATTTTCTTTATGTCTTCCTTTTGATCCATGGGTTATATAGAAGTGTATTGTTTAATTAGGACGTGTTTGGAGATTTTTCAGATGTCTCCCTGTTACTGATTTCTAGTTTAATTCCATTATGATCAGAGAACATAATTTGTATGATTTCAGTTATTTTGAATTTATTAAGGTTCATTTTATGGCCCAGAATATGGTCTATCATGGTGAATGTTTTGTGTATACCTGAAAAATATGTCTTTTCTGCTGTTTTGGAGTAAAATGTTCTGTAAATGTCATTTAGGTCAAGTTGATTGGTAATCTGTTCTGGTCTTCTGTATCCTTGCTGACTTTCTGTCTACTTGTTCTATCAATTACTGAGAGAGGAATTTCGAAGTTTCTTTTATTGTGTTTTGTTTGTTTGGTTGTTTGTTTGTTTTTCTTGCCGCGTGGCTTGTGAGATCTTAGTTCCCCAACCAGGGATTGAACCTGGGCCCTCGCCAATGAGAGCACAGAATCCTAACCACTGGGCTACCAGGGAATTCCCTCTTTTATTGTGAATTTATGTTTCTGCTTTGAGCTCATATCAGTCTTGCTACATATATTTTGAAGTTCTGTTGTTAGGTGTATACACATTTAGAATTGATCCCTTTATCATTATTATAATGTCCATCTTTATCCCTGATCATACTCGTTCTGAAGTCAGCTTAATCTGATATTGATATAGCCAGTCCAGCTTTTTTTAGTTTGCACGGTATATCTTTTTCCTTTCTTTCCTTTTTTTTTAACAGTTTTAGAGTTGTGCAGCCATTGCCACAATCTAATTTTACAACATTTTTAACACCCCAAAATGAATTCCATACTTATTAGTAGTCACTCCCCATTCCCACTCACCCCAGTTCCAGGCAACCACTAATCTGCTTTCTCTCTCTGCATTTACCTCTTCTGGACGTTGCATGTAGGGAAGCCCTTCCCTACTTTTTTGATATACTGGTTGTATGTATTATATTTACATACATTGAAAACCCCATCAGGGACTTCCCTGGTGGCGCAGTGGTTAAGAATCTGCCTGCCAATGCAGGGGACACGGGTTCGATCCCTGGTCTGGGAAGATCCCACATGCCCCGGAGCAACTAAGCCCGTGAGCCATAGCTGCTGAGCCTGCGCTCTAAAGCCCACGAGCCACAACTACTGAGCCCACGTGCCACAGCTACTGAAGCCCACGCACCTAGAGCCTGTGCTCCACAGCAAGAGAAGCCACCGTGATGAGAAGCCTGCGCACCGCAAAGAAGAGCAGTCTCCGCTCGCTGCAAGTAGAGAAAGCCCATGCGCAGCAACAAAGACCCAACACCGCCAAAAATAAATAAATAAATTTTTTTAAAAAAGAAGAAAACCCCATCAGACAATGTTATAATTTTTGCTTTCATCAGCCATACATATTTTAAAGAACTTAGGAGAAAAATAATCTTTTATATTTATCATTTTTGTTCTTTCTTTATTCCTGAAGTTCCAAGTTCTCCTCTGGTATCATTTCCTTTCAGCCCAGTGAGGGTTTTTTTTAGCCATTCGTTTAGAGTGAGTCTTTTGCCAAAAAATTACCTTAGTTTTGTTTTCATCTGAGAATGTCTTTATTCATCTTCATTCCTGAAGGATATTTTCACTGGATGTAGAATTCTGGGTAGCAGTTCTTTTAACATGCTTCTGTCTTCTGGACTCCATGATTTCTGATGGGAAATCTGTAGTCATTTGAATGGTTCTTCCCCATTTTTTGTAATGTGTTGATTTTCTCTGGGTATGTTTAAGATTTTTTTCTTTAACATTGGTTTTCAGCAGTTTGATCATGATGTGTCTAGGTGTGAT
This sequence comes from Physeter macrocephalus, assembly GCF_002837175.3. NCBI lineage: Eukaryota > Metazoa > Chordata > Mammalia > Artiodactyla > Physeteridae > Physeter > Physeter macrocephalus. Next base: position 98,170,792 of record NC_041224.1, on the reverse strand, counting down.
TACCTTTATGTTTAATCCATTTGGGGATTACTGCACTTTTTGAATTTGTAAATGCATGCCTTTCACAAAATTTGAAAAGTTTTCAGCCATTATTTTAAAAATACGTGTCTATACCTTTTCTTCTGGGACTTCAGTTACACATATGTTAGACTTTCTGATATTGTCCCACAGGTCCCTGAAGCTCTGTTCATTTAAAAAACATTTTTAACCTTTATTCTTTCTTTTCTTTAGGGTGGCCAATTTTTACTGATTTGTCTTCAGGTTCATTTACTCTTTTCTCAGTCTTCTCCATTCTGATAATGAGTATATCCAGTAAATTTTTTATTTCAGATGCTGTGTTTTTCAGGTCTAAAATTTCCATTTCATTCTTTTTTATACTTTCTGTGTGTCTGCTGAGAACTATCTTTCCATTCATTTCAAATGTTTTTACCTTTATCTTATGGAGCATCATTATAATAGCTGCTTTAAAATCTCTGTCTGAAAACTCTAACACCTGGGTCATTTGATGTTTGTTGATTTTTTTCCTTTGAGAATCGGTCACATTTTCCCAGTTCTTCGTGTGTGAGGTAATTTTGGATTATATCCTGGACATTTATCCTGAATTATTCGACTCTAGGTCCTGTTGGTTGATGTTCTCTGGAGAATGTTGATGTTTTTGTCTTATTAGGTAACTAACCTTTAGATATCATAATTTCTTTTTCATCTTATGTGGGTAGTGGTTCCAGTGTCAGTTCAATTTTCAAAGACCTTTGGGTCTATCCCATGTGTCTGTTGCTCTGGGGTTAGTCTAGGACTTGGGCAGTGGTTTATACTATAGTTCAATTCTCAAAGCCTTTTCTCTGCTGCTTTGGGTCTGCCCTGTGTATGCATAGCTCAGGGGTGAGTCCAGAGCTTGTGCCAATTCATGTATAGAATTAGGAGATCCCTTTCTTCAGCTCATCCTCTCTAGTGTTTCTCCCATACTCATTGGCCCTCAGAGTCCCGTTTTCCCAGTCCTCTGGCCAGAAAGATGAGGTTTCTCTAGGAGTTTTAGCTTCCCACACCACCAGTGTAACAATTCAAAGTGAGGAAAAGAGATGAAGGGGGAAAAAAAAAACAGGAAGCAGCCCTGTGTGGGTTGTTTCTTCAAGTTTGACTCCTCTCCACAGTCCACTTGCTTTTGTTTACATTTCAGAGACCTCAGTTACTTTTTTGTATTTTGTCTAGAGTTTTTAATTCTAATCGGTGAGAGAGAAAGAAGCTATCATGAGCTTGTTCCATCTTGGCCAGCATTTGCAGTTTATTCAGTTTTTTTACCCTTTTGATAATGCTTGAAACTTGGGCAGCAGCACAGGAAGTTTAGTCTTCAAACTTCTGCCAGCTTTGCTAAAGTAAAATGTCCTGTTGGATGCAACTTCATTTCATCTGATTCAGGAAAAATGGTGGGGTAGCGGGTAGGGTGGGGATTCTATGCAGAGAGAGAAAGACGTGCAGCAATAAAAATAGACGTGGCAAGATGTTAACAATTAGTGAATCTAGGTAAGGGGTATATGGGTGCTCATTTACTCTTTCAACTATTTTGTGAGTTTAAAAAGTTGATGGGAAACTGATCTTAATAAATTCTATGATCTTAATCTTAGACATCCTGATCTGATCCTGAAATCAACCTACTGGTGCTCTTCAGAGTATTTTTATTTGGTCAAATTTGGACATACAGAGGGGGAGCTAAATCATTCTAGCTAAAACCTTTTCTGATTTCAAGGTGGCTTTCTTTATTCCTGAGAGAGTAAACACTTTCTTTTGGCTATTTGTATATATTTCTTCCCCTATCCCACTTTTCGCCCTTGTTTAACAAATTAAGAAATTTGAATCTGCTGAGTAGTGTTCATCTCACCAAATGTTAATTGTCCATTCTCTTACTTTAGACAATTCCAAGCTCGAGTGTCTCGGCAAACTCTGTTGGCACTTGAGAAAGAAGAGGAGGAGGAAGTTTTTGGATCTTCTGTACCACAACGAAGCACATTGGCTGAACTAAAAAGCAAAGGGAAAAAGACAGCAAGAGCTCCAATCAGCCGTGTAGGAGGTGCTCTCAAGGGTAAGTTTGTTAAGTGTTATTATGGGAAGCCCTTAGTCTCAGGTGGTAGGCAAATTATATAAGGAGAACATGTATAAATATATTTGTGGACATTGTCCGTCTGTTCTGAGTACTAGGTAGCAAAAAAGAAAAGTCTAAGGAGAACTGAGATCACAGTGTGCAGTAACACTAAAACATGTCAGCATTTTGTCTCTTAATTAAGAAAAACCCATTCTGAGGCCCTTATAATGCAAAAAAAAGAGAGAGGAAAAAAAAACCTAACCTAATATACAGGGAGCATCTAGAGTTTCTCAGTTTTAGTTGTTAGTTGAAAGAATATATGAAATAATACAGCAAGTATTATCAAAGTAAAGCTTACATGTACCAAATCCTCAGAGAATGTTTTAACTTGGTCTTCAGCTTTTGAGGGGTCAGAAATTGGGCTCTCTTTGTATACCTAAAGATGATCAGTAATAGCTTTTTTAAAAATTCACTATTTTTTAGGGAAATTTAGGTTTGCAGCAAAATTGAGTGGAAGGTACAAAGATAAATAATTATTAACCAAATTTATAGCAGTTAGACATGTAGACCAGATTTTTAAAAGACCTCTTATCCCTTTCCTGATATCAACTTTTAATACTCAGAATGGGGACTTCCCTGGTGGCACAGTGGTTAAGAATCTGCCTGCCAATGCAGGGGACATGGGTTTGAGCCCTGGTCTGGGAAGATCCCACATGCCGCAGAGCAGCTAAGCCCGTGTGCCACAACTACTGAGCCCGCACTCTAGAGCCTGTGCACCACAACCATTGAAGCCCGTGTGCCCTAGAGCCCATGCTCCCCAACAAGAGAAGCCACTGCAATGAGAAGTCCGTGCGCAGCAGCAAAGACCCAACGCTGCCAAAAATAAATAATTAATACTCAGAATGTTCCTTGGAAATCTGAGAATTAGGGTATAAGGAATATAGTCTTAAAGAATATTTCATCCAGATCATGATGAAGCTTGATTCTAATAAGCAGCCCCACTAAAGAGAATACCACTAATAAGTGGGCTAATTTGTTTTTTCTAGATTCAGTACATTTCAGCTGATTTCCATTGAGAGAAAGTTTTAAACTGAAAAATGAAGATTAAGATTAGGTTAGTCTGGTAAAATTAGGCAATGTTAGAATGATGACTGAAGGAAGATGTAGAATTTGTTTTTTGGATATCTATGCATAAAAGATTACAGGTGAGGAAAAAGAGGTAGGGTATAAGTAACATACAGAATGGACTTCAAAATTACTAATTTGATCCATTAAGGTTTTTAAAATTATTATTTTTAAAAAATCTCTGATTCTATGGTAGTAGAAGTAATCTCCTTGATTTGGGAAAGAATTAGGTATTCCTTCTTGGGCATCTAAATTGATAATTAAAGATTTTACATGAAGTTTTAATATTTTTCTCTTAGCTCCAAGGCAGAACAGAGGACTCCAAAATCCAGTTCCTCAACAGATGCAAAGTAATTCTAGAATTACTGTTTTTGATGAAAATGCTGATGAACCTTCCAGAGCAGAGTCATCTAGGCCTACAGGGCAGCCATGGATAGCACCTCCTGTGTCCAGGGCCAAAGAGAATGAGCTGCAAGCTGGCCCATGGAACTCAGGCAGGCCTTTGGAATACAGGGTAAGGACTCTTAGATCCAGTTTATTTGCTGACATAACAAAGACTTCAGAGTTAGAGTAGAGGAGTATTTTTAGCATCTCTTTTAATTCCTCTTGAATAATTAGGCATGGTCTGCATATGTTGTGTCAGAATGTAAAACCATGGTAATTTTAGTTTTCTTCTTCATCGCCAGCCTCGTGGCAATACAGCTTCCATGACAGCTGTACCCTCTATGCTTCCCAGTTTTACTCCATATGTGGAAGAGACTGCACAACAGCCAGTTATGTGAGTTTGGTTTCCAGGTATTTTGAGGTGGGAATTATGAAGAGTGGGCAGGGGCACCTATCCTAGTTTCCAAAGGCATTTTCTTCTTTGTGGGGATGAAGGTAAACCAAAGTTGTATTTCCTTTACATCTATATTTTTTTGAGTATGTTAGGGCTAAAAGACTATTTGTTAGTATTATTAAGGAATAAACTCAATAGGTTTATTATATTTACATTGCTGTAGTCAAAGACAGTCACTGTGATTTAAATGAGGTGTTCTACCTTTGTTATTGACAGTAATGAGAAATTATGGCAGTTTTTCCTCATAACCTGCTTTTTCTTTCTGGATGTCTTTTTCTTCCTAACCCTTGGCATTTCTGTTTATAAGAAAAAATATGATAGATGATAATTAAATCATCAGGCAGTCTGAGATTCAGTGTAATATGTAACATTGTGGAGTTATAATATTAGGTCGTATTTTGCGCCCCATTGCAAGAGTTTCCTCATAACTAAGCTATAACCCTTCGTATATGCTAGGTATGATGTTTGTGTGGGATTTTCATAGAGTCTTTTATCAGTTGAGCAAGTTGAGGAATGCTTTTAAGCATGTAGATGCTTGGGCCATTAAAGGTTCTGATCCAGTGTATCTGAGGTGAAGACCAGGTATCTTTAGTTGTAAAAAGGTACATAAGAAAATAAAAGATATATAAGTGATTCTGATCCATTGTCCGGATTGAGAACATCTGCCCTATCCTGATTTAGGTACTTTATGCTTCATTCTTTTCAAACCTATATTACCACTCTCATTCTTCCCTCTCAGCTGAGAACATTGAATTTCACATCATCAGATCCCTAAATGCTATATTCCTAACTCTAATTCTTTGGGGTGCTAAACAATGGAAAATGGACTGTATTGCATAAGTTTACTTCATTTCATACACTGGCTTTGATTTAGATATTTCCACAGATATAGAAAACAAACTTATGTTTACCAAAGGGGAAAGATGGGGGGAGAGATAAGTTAGGAGGTTGGGATTCACATATACACACTACTATATATAACATAGATAACCAAGAAGGACCTACTGTATAGCACAGGGAACTATACTCAATATTTTGTAATAACCTATAAGGGAAAAGAATCTGAAAAAGAATATATATATAAATATATATATATGTATAACTGAATCACTTTGCTGTACATCTGAAACTAACACACAAATCAACTATACTTCAATAAAAACAATTTTTTTAATAAAAATAAAAATGTTACCTCCTTTAAAAAAAAAGATATGGTATTCAGATTTAGTTTTACCTATAAGTAATAAGAGCTATATGATGACCCTAACTTACACCTAATTTCCTTCTTCATCATAGTAGTACTCAGAACATAATTGTTGATGGACCATGTAAATTATTTTTAGCCTGTTTTCTCAGTCTTCTTTGTTTTTGTTTTTTTGGAATTGATCACATATAGCCTCACTACTGACATTGTCCCTGTGTTCTGTCAAAACGTAAGAAATAACTCATTTGATCTGTATGGTGAATAATAATTATCTTGCTTCTTTTAGGACACCATGTAAAATTGAACCCAGTATAAACCACATTCTAAGCACAAGAAAGCCTGGAAAGGAAGAAGGAGATCTCCTGCAAAGAGTTCAAAGCCTTCAGCAAGAGTCTGAGGAGAAGAAAGAGAAAATGATGTATTGTAAGGAGAAGATTTATGCAGGAGTGGGGGAGTTCTCCTTTGAAGAGATCCGGGCTGAGGTTTTCCGCAAGAAATTAAAAGAGCGAAGAGAAGGTATGTGTATTGATCTAGTTCAAGTTTGTAAAAATAACTTAGTTGTAGGAAGATTGAGTTGATATGTTAAGTCTGAGGAAAATTACCCCATTGTGTGTACCTTTATGTGATGCTTCTGTGGTTTCTATGTTTCTCCATTTAGGCTGAATTTCCATTGTTGCTTTCCATGAAACCCCTGAGGAAAAATATTAAGCAACTAAGTTTGTGTTCAAAAGTAAAGGAACTGCATGACCAATTCATAATTTCCCTGCAATCAGCAGACAGAAAAGTGCTTTTCCTAACATTTCCTAAATATTTCACTTTACTTTTGATACTTCGGCTGAAATTTCTCCCAGGGCTTATTTAGGTTAACATACTCATTTAGATGATAGTTATGTGTACTGTTTATTAAAGACATTATGTTCTTTCTAAGTTAAGGGAAACTTCACTATAAATTGAAAAACTGGGAATTTGGGGGAAGTGGGAAGTGGTTCTGATTCTGAAGGCTAGAAGTACTTGGGGGAAAGAGGTGTGCAGAATAGGCTGAAAGTAGGGAAGTATAGCATTTGGAGCTTAAGGCATTAGAAGATGCGCGAGAGTACAGAAAAGGAGGTAGGGGAGAGTCCAAAAATAAATGTCATTCATTTAGACCTTTTGACTAGGATCTATACCAAGGAAGAAGAAATTTTTTTTTTTTTTAAACACAGGCATCCAGAGTCACCTACTATTGCAGCTCAGCTCACTTAAGGAGATGTGGCATTCATAAGGCTAGCTGGGAAACAACCATCACTTATAATTTGTTTGAGAAAAAAATATTTCAGAGTTCCAGGTGACAAGTTAGAAGCAAACGTCTGTAAGGCAGACTGTACATTTGGAATTGCCCTATTTGTTACATCAACTGGTGCCTTCCAAGGTTGACAGAAGTGCTCTGGGCTCAAATAATACATTGGAAAATGGAATCTACGTGTCTAGGTAGGAGACAGGGAATGGTTAAAATGCAAGGAGCTGGTTGTGTAAAGCTTTTAAAAGTGGGAACAACCACAACAAAGAAGTAGGCTAGCAGAGTAGCCAAATATGAGCTGGGAGAGGAACTAGGTACTTAGATTAAAACTACTGTTTCCTAAAGGGAAAGCTCTAGCTATACCAAGTATATAAAAGTAAAATAGTACATTTTATTCTCAACTAGCCAAAGAAGGACCTGAGCTAGGGTTAGTTGGGATTTGAGTAGTTAAAAATAAGTATTGACCTTTGAGGATATTTTAATACTCGTTTCCTAACCTTGTCTCTGAATCTAGTTTGTACTCATATAAATCCTTATGCCTATAAGAAAGAGGTTTCTTCTTATATTGAAAACTAGCTTCAAAGATTGTTGCAGACTTTCACTCTCAGGTAGGGATATGAGAAATGAGGAAGCCACAGGTTGGGCCTAAAGACGAGGCTGTTATCCTTTCTTCCCATTGCTACTTCCAAACCATTTTCCCCCTCCTCCTTCAAAAAGCTTCTTGCGGGAAAAAAAAAACAACAACAACAACTTCTTTCGGATTCATGTCTTCCAATTTTTTTTTTTTCTACCTCTTGAGCCTCCTTAGTGTTCTCACCTCAGATTTTTTAGTCACTCCCTGTCACTCATTAACTGACTAAGCACCTGGCTCATATCTTACTTTCTACTCCCTACATCATCCACTATATTGTATTCACCTGGCAGAACCTCAACCCTGGTTAAATCCAGCGCTCTGCTCACACTCTTGTACCTGCATCCAAGTTATTGATAGTTTAAATGTAGCTGGAGAAAAATGCAACTGTGTGTATTGGTCTCATTTTAAATTCTTTTTTTTTTTTAAATTGGGGTATAGTTGTTTTACAATGTTGTATTGGTTTCTCCTGTACAGCGAAGTGGAGTTCCCTGTGCTATACAGCAGGTTCTCATTAGTTATCTATTTTATACATATTAGTGTATATATGTCAATCTCAATCTCCCAGTTCATCCCACCCCACACTTTCCACCCTTGGTAGCCATATGTTCTCTGCATCTGTGTCTCTATTTCTGCCTTGCAAATCAGTTCATCTGTACCATTTTCCCAGATTCCACATATATGCGTTAATATACGATATTTGCTTTTCTCTTTCTGACTTACTTCACTCTGTATGACAGTCTCTAGTTCCATCCACATCTCTACAAATGACCCAATTTCATTCCTTTTTATGGCTGAGTAATATTCCATTGTATATATGTACCACATCTTTTTTTTTAATATATAAATTTATTTATCTTTGGCTGCATTGGGTCTTCGTTGCTGTGTGCGGGCTTTCTCTAGTTGCGGCGAGCAGGGGCTACCCTTCGTTGTGGTGCGTACGCTTCTTATTGCGGTGGCTTCTCTTGTTGCGGAGCACAGGCTCTAGGCACACGGGCTTCGGTAGTTGTGACATGCAGGCTCAGTAGTTGTGGCTTGTAGGCTCTAGAGCACAGGCTCAGTAGCTGCGGCGCACGGGCTTAGCTGCTCCACGGCATGTGCGATCTTCCCGGACCAGGGCTTGAACCTGTGTCCCCTGCATTGACAGGCAGATTCTTAACCACTGTGCCACCAGGGAAGCCTGTACCACATCTTCTTCATCCATTCATCTGTTGATGGACATTTAGGTTGGTTCCATGACCTGGCTATTGTAAATAGTGCTTCAATGAACATTGGGGTGCATGTGTCTTTTTGAATTATGTTTTTTTCTGGGTATATGCCCAGTAGTGGGATTGCTGGGTCATATGGTAGTTCTATTTTTAGTTTTTTAAGGAACCTCCATACTGTTCTCCATAGCAGCTCTATCCTGTGCAAAAGCTTTTAAGTTTCCTTAGGTCCCATTTGTTTATTTTTGTTTTTATTTCCATTTCTCTAGGAGGGGGGTCAAAAAGGATCTTGCTGTGATTTATATCAAAGAGTGTTCTTCCTATGTTTTCCTCTAAGAGTTTTATATGGTCCAGTCTTACATTTAGGTCTTTAATCCATTTTGAGTTTATTTTTGTGTATAGTGTTAGGGGGTGTTCTAATTTCATTCTTTTACATGTAGCTGTCCAGTCATTTTAAATTCTTGACCACAAATCTCAAACGAGCATTTACCAGTGCCTAACAATCATTCTACTTTCCTGGTAGGTGAATTTCTTCTTTCTGCTAAACAACTAATTTAATTTTCGTTCATATTTTCAAATCTGCATCCCTGTCCCTCCTCACCTATAATCTCGTTTCTAATTTCATTGAGAAAATAGAAGGAATGTAATGGTAACTCCATTTTCTTCCACCAAATCTGCCATATCTGCAATCTGTACCTATACACTCATTCTTTCTGTTAAAATTAATGTTTCTGGGGCTTCCCTGGTGGTGCAGTGGTTGAGAATCCGCCTGCCGATGCAGGGGACACAGGTTCGAGCCCCAGTCTGGGAAGATCCCACATGCCACGGAGCAGCTGAGCCTGTGTGCCACAACTACTGAGCCTGTGCACCTAGAACCCATGCTTCTCAACAAGAGAAGCCACCACAATGAGAAGTCTGTGCACCGCAACGAAGAGTAGCCCCACTCACAACTAGAGAAAGCCCGTGGGCAGCAATGAAGACCCAACATGGCCAATAAATAAATAAATAATTTTTTTAAAAATTAATGTTTCTCTGTTCCTATCAAAGGATTGGCCCTTTTTTCTTCCCCTTCCAGCATTTTCCCTTTTTACTAAACCATTCTCACTAATTTATACGTATATACTCTAATGTCTCCATTCTTTAAAAAAAAAAAAAATCTCCATTATCCTCATATTCTTCTCTAGCTACTACCCCATTTTTTTAACCCCATTTTTATACTCTCTTTCACAGCAAATATTGGGGGGAATTGTAATCTTCTTTTGCTGCCTGTTATTTCCTCAAGCATCCCTTCTATTCCAGTGATCACGATGACCAGAAACCTCCTTTTTGCCAAATCTTATGGCTCTTTTTCAGTCCTGATCTTTATTGACCTCTTGGCTTCATTTGGCACAGTTGATGAAATACTACTTTATGAAATGCTTCTCTTGGCTTCTTCCTTGATGTGTATTCCCATTCAGTTTCCTTTACTGCTGTTCTTCTCATTCAGGACCTCTTCCTGAGGCCCAGGGGAAAGTTCTGAAGTATCCCAATTATCTTTTCTTTTAACAGCTATCTTTAGGTAATAGATTAAATACTGTTTGCAAGCCATGGGCTCTCAAATTCATATCCCCATCCCTGACATTTCACCTGAACCGCAGACTCACATTTAGTTGCCTGCATCTATTGGCTATCCTAATAGACATTTTAAACTCAACCTAACCAAAAATAGTTACTGGGACTTCCCTGGTGGTCCAGTGACTAACACTCTGCACTCCCAATGCAGGGGGCCCTGGTTTGAGCTCTGGTCAGGGAACTAGATCCCATGTGCTGCAACTTAGAGTTTGCATGCCGCAACTAAATATCCTACATGCCTCAACTAAAGGATCCCGCATGCCGCAAGGAAGATCCTGCATGCTGCAGCTAAGACCTGGTGCAGCCAAATAAATAAATATTTTAAAGAAAAACAAAGCTAGTGATTTCTGTCACAAACCACACCCCAATATGCAAATGTACCACAGGCTTCCCTATCTCAGTAAAAGGCATCCCCATGCATGCACTTGGTTCAAGCCAAAAAAAGTCCAGAAGTCATCTCTGATCCCTCTTTCTTTACCATTCCCCCACATCTAATGAATAAGCCTATCAACTTTACCACCGAAAAATTTCATTTATCACCATTCCCATTATTACCTCAATCGAAACCACAGTCTTAGCTGGACTACTGCATAGACTTTCTGCCCTCATTCTGGCCTTAACACAGTCCATTTTATTCACAGCAAATTATCTTTTTAAAAAAGTCACTCCTTTATTTACAATTCCCCAGTGTTTTTTCATTGTCTTAGAATGCAGTACAGAGTCTTTACCCCTATGTGATTTGGCTGTTGCCTACCTCTCCAACCTCATCTTTTACTTTGCTCCGTCTATCTGTGCTACAACCATGTTGGCCTTCTTTTGGATCCTTGAACACAATAATCTTGTTCCTGCATTAGGACCTTTGTGCCAGCTAGTCCTTTGGCCTAAAATCTTTCCCCAGATCTTTATATGACTGGCCCCTTATCATCCAGGTTACAGCTTTCTAATGTAACTTTCTTAGATGATCTTCCCTGATCTCTGGTCTTAAGTAGCCCTTGACCTCCATCCCCCTACCCAGTGACACATTCTCACATCACCTATTTAGTTTTATTTTTAAAACTGATTTTTCTTGTTAATTTCTGTGTTTGTCCTTTCCAAGTTGAATGTTAGCATCACATGACCAAGGACTTTGTATTATGTACCACTAAAACCTAAATTCTTAAAGTTGTGCTTGGCACATAATAGATATTCTATTTTTTATTGACTGAATAAATAATAGAGACCTAGACCTCAAGTTGAGGGCTTTGCTCCATTTGTATCATTCTCATCTGTAATATTAACATATGTTGAGGGCATGAGCCCCAAAGACAGTTTTTGACAGGATAAATTGCTATGAGGAGTAATGCCTCAGCCAACTTCACTGTTTCTAGCTGAGCTACTGACCAGTGCAGAGAAGAGAGCAGAAATGCAGAAGCAGATTGAAGAGATGGAGAAGAAGCTAAAAGAAATCCAAACTACTCAGCAAGAAAGAGCAAGTGATCAGGTCATTCTCTTTTTCAATACATACAACTAATGCTTATTGAAACAAATTTAAACAATATAAAAATATAGAAAGTAAAAAGTCCTGTCAGACCCACTCAGTTTCTGATAGTTTCTTCGCTATTAGTATCAGTAAAGTTGAGCAGGAAAGTAATTTAACAGGTGACTTCAAATGGAATTTGCGGCATATAAGTGATGCAATTTATTGACTATTGGCTTCTTAGTTATACTGTAAATCACTATTCTGTTACTTCTGACTTTAGATTTTTATTCTAGTTATGTTCCATTAAAATGAGATTAGCTAAAGAAATTTAGTGTGTATTTCCTTGCCACTACTCAGCTGAGTACAACAGTACCAGTTTATACTGGGAACATAAATTATTGGGAAGAACTTTTGTGGTACAGACATTTTATGTGGTTAATAGATGTCTAGGGGAAGAGTATAGTAAAGTTAATTTTGGCACTAAAACTTGAGAATAGGTAGCATTTTCTGTATAGGAGGGACACATTGATTTTGTTTATTTAATGCAAATAGCAAGAAGAGAAGATGTCTACAAAGGAGACAGCTGAACTGCGAATTGTTTCAGAGTCTCAAGGAATACCAGGAATGGCTCTATGCAATTCTGTTTGCCCAGTAAACTCTTGTGCCAGGTAGGACCGCATTGGTGGGAGGGATGGTGCTTATAGGAGGGCATCTAGAACCGACCTTTGACTCTCTAGTGACTTGAAGTCTCCTTAACTTTTATAGTATTGAGACATGATTTTTGCAAGTCTTTGTCACAACATAAGCTTTGATGCTGATGAGGGAGGTCTGGGTGCTGGCTTTTTTCCATTAAAAAAATACATGTTTCTTATAAAAAAACAATCAAATAATTTTTTAAATGATAATACCACCCATTTCTACTACCAAGAGATGACTAGTATTAACATTGGTATATTTCTTCTTATTTGTTGTTTTGGTTTTGTTTTATAAAAATGAAAGCTTACCATTTTGTAATCTGCTTATACTGTTAATGTAACTTAATGTAACTTAACATCTGTTATCAAATATAATTCTATGACAATTTTAATGACTGAAGGTTCTGTCTTAAAGAATTTTGTTTAATGGTACTAGAATATTTTCTTTATCTTAGAGTGAAGAAGATTATATTTAATAAAAAGACCTCTTGGACTTTTAAGAATTAAATAATTCTTTCTGTGGGTACTAAGCACATGTTTTAAAACAAATTTCTTCACAGGGAAACTTCACTTGCAGAAAACATTTGGCAAGAACAGCCTCATTCTAAAAGTGAGTTTTATTTGACAATCTCATGAAAAACTTACTGATACAAATGCATTATGTAATAAGTGTAAATACTTTTCTTGATTGTGGTAAAAGGATTTGAAAGAAAGCAGAGAGAGGGACTAAGGTACTGTTATCTTTGAATCATGGAATTCAGTTATAAGCATATGATTCAAGATAGGTTAGACATTTGAAAGAATATTTTCATAAAATAACTCATTGCTTTAAAATATTTGGTTTAAATGTAATTTAAATTTATACTAACTACAAAATAATCTTCCACTTTAGTTAGTGTACTCTAGCTAAGCATATCAGTAGTACCCAGCAGCCAAGAGTGGAAAGTGGTTTTTTGGAAGAATGAGGGGGGAAAGCTTAAAACTAAAGCTATTTTATATTCAAATTTGTTGTCTTTTCAGAAACATGTTAAAAGTGGTAGAAACATGAATATCCATCTATAAGTAGTTAAAAAAATTTTAGAATCTGATTAAACCTCTAATTCTAACCATTAATTTATAGGAAATGCAAAGCATAGAAGAACATGTGAAACAGAATATAATTGGCAAAAAATCCAGCATTATGGAGCAAACAACCCAGTTTCTAAAATAAAAAATAGCAAAAACAAAAACCCTATAAAATAAAAGCAATTTAAGAGGCATTTCAACTAGTCACAGTGTATGAATCTACTTTGCATTCCTAATTCAAACTTTCTAATAAGTTTTGGTAAAATGTGAAACCTCTGACTGGATATTTGAATACAGAAATTGTTAATTCTATAGGTATGATCATGTTTTGAGATTACGCTTTTTAAAAAGAGGCTATCTCTTTTAGAAATATGTACTAAAATATTTACATATGCAATGATACAGTGTTTTGTATTTGCTTCAGAATAATCCAGAATTAGGTTAGGTTTGGGGGAGTAGTGGTGGGAAATAAAGATGAAACAAGATCATCCATGTTTAGGTAATTGTTATTAAATGATGTCTACTTTTATATATTTGAAATTATTTATTATAAAAGATAAACACAACTGTCTTTCTGCTTTCAAACAGCAAAAATGTTAATTGACCTAGTTGTCTTGAAGAGTAGGGCATTTACTCTTAAGAGTGTAAATTTAGTCTCTCTTTCTATAGGTTCCAGTGTATCTTTCTCCATTTTTGATGAATTTCTTCTTTCAGAAAAAAAGACTATCAGGTTTGAGGGGTTTTTTGGTTTTGTTTTGTTTTGACAATTAAAAGTTTTCTATTATTATAAATGAGGATGAAATAAGGGGTTACTGTTATCTATGTTAAGAGAAAAATTGCTAAATGAAATATGTCTTTTTCCAGTCCTTCTGCAGATCCCCCACGGGTTTTAGCCCAACGAAGACCCCTTGCAATTCTCAAAACTTCAGAAAGTATCACCTCAAATGAGGATGTATCTCCAGATGTTTGTGTAAGGAGCAATATCCCTAAGTTTATATAAATGGACTAGTGGATAGCTTCATTCAATTCTCACAAAAGTTTAGGGTTAAAATGAAAATTACTGGCTTGAAATAAGCACATGAAAAGATGCTCAAAACCATCCGATATCAGAGAATGAAAATCAAAACCACAGTGAAATATTGCACACATGCTCTAGAATGGCTATAATCAAAAAGACAAAATAACAAGTGTTGGTGAGGATGGGAAGTAACTAGAACCCTCATACTTTGCTGGTGAGAATGTGAAATGATGCATCCTCTTTGGAAAACAGTTCGGCAGTTCTTCAAAATGTTGAACATAGAGTTACCATATGATTCAGCAATTCCCTCCTAGGTATATATCCAAAAGAATTTAAAACATAGCTTCACACAAAAAACTTTACGTGAATGTTCATAGCAGCATTGTTCATTATAGCCAAAAACTGGAAACAACCCAGTGTTCATCAACTGATGCATGGATAAACAAAATGTTGTGTATCCATTACAATGAAATATTATTCAGCCATAAGAAGGAATGAAGTACTGATATATCTTACAACATGAATGAAACTTGAAAACACTGCTAAAATGAAGCCACACACAAAAGAACACATATTGTATGATTCCATTTATGTGAAATGTCCGGAATAGGCAAATCCATAAAGACAGAAAGCAGATTAGGGATTTCCAGGGGATTAGGGAGAGAGTGGGTTGGAAAGTGACTACAAATGGGTATGGTGTTTCTTTCTGAGGTGATGAAGATGTTCTGGAGTTAGATAGTGGTGATGGTTGCAAAGCCCTATGAATATACTAAAAACCACTGAAATGCACACTTTTAAAGGGTGAAGTTTTTGGTATGTTAATTATATCAATTTTTTAAAGTGGGGGAAAATCACTGCCTTGAAAGCCAAGGATCTTTGTTCTTTTTATATAAAATGTTTATGAAACATTGGCAATGAAAGAGTTATGTGAACCAACCTTTTTTTTTTTTTTTTGTAGTAATGTTTTATTTTAACCACTGTGGACTAGTGACATGATAATACTTAGGATTAAAAAAGACCCTGTGTAAACATTCAAGACAAAGTAAATAAACTTTATCAGTGACATTTCATTGAAGTCTTAAACCAGCATCTGGAAACTTGTCTTGAGATTGAAGGGAACTGAGTATGTTTAATCTGAAGACTTTTAAGGGGAGACATGATCAGTAGCTACAGTGATTTAAAACAGTATTTTCTCCACATCCTAGAGAATGACTCAAACATGTTTTTGTTTACTTATTTATTGAGGTATATTTTATATTCATAAACTGCACAAATATTAATTTTTATATATGTGAATATCCATGCGGTCTTCACCCATGTCAAGATACAGAAAATTTCCAGCAACCCAGAGGAACCTTGGGAGCCATTTATGACTAAAGGTGCTCAGGCCCCTTTCCAACTATACTGAATTGGAATTTCCAGGGATAAAACCCAAGCATGTATTTTTATTTGTTTTAAATAGTTTCCCAGGTAATTCTAATATAGATAATCCACTGACTGCTATGAAAAGATAATGATGTGGAAGAGTAAGTTTTACATACTGTGTTCTGGAGAATACCACCAGAGAATAGATGGATAGGCTGGATTTGGAGGTAGTGGTTCTAGGTTCAGCTGTTCAAGGATGGACTAAATTATTAAAGGGGTAAATCTCAATCTAGTTTTTTTGTCTTAAACCTTTTACTTGAATTTTGTTAATAGGTACCTACCAGTATTCTTTCCCCTAAAAAAAAAAAAAATTTAAAGTGTCTAAACTAATAGGGCCATAAGTAGAATTTGCATAAAATGTATTCTTAAACTGTAGACATCTGTTTTACTCTAATCTTACAATTTTTTAGTTTCACTTATTGTTTCTTCTAGATGTGTCTCACCTCTACTAAATAATGTTGAGTCAGAAATTCAGAGTATATATCATATTGGTAATGATCTAGAAAATTAATATCTAGTATCTATAAGGGTTAAATGAAATAGGCACTTTTTTGTACTTCAGGTAAATGTATAAAGTGGTACAATCCCTCTGAGGGCAGTTAGGCGGTATGTATAAAGACACTTAGTGTTCAATTACCTTTTTGACCTGATAGTTCTACTTTTATGAATTATTCCTAAGAAAGTTAATATATTCTTAAAGATTTAAATCTATAAGAATATTTAAAATACTTTTATGACAGTGAAAAACAGAGAATAACCTAAAACATTTGGTCAACTTGTGATAAACCCACAATGTTACCATCATGTTTCTAAAGAATTTTTAATTCCACAGAAAATATACTAAAAAATATAATGAGAAGGAATAAGATAGACTAGCATAGATGCTATAATTTCACTTGTTTTAAAACTTCTTTTTTAAATGCATAGAATATGCTTGTGCATGTATCCGATCAGATGCATATGGTCACAGCAGTTGCCTCTGGGGAGTAGTAACTGGAGTGGAGACGTCAGGGGGAATCAAGTGTGGAAGGGAGACTTTTTCACTATATATCCTTTTAAACTAGTTGACTTTTTAAAACTATATACCTGTATTACTTTTAAAGACAAAGGCATATTTTAAATGTTTTCCATTATTTTATACTTTTTTCCCCATATTTTCTACCATGATCATGAATTACCTTTAAGAAATAAAATAGAAATTAAACATTTGTCAAAGAAAAAGACTTAAAAGCTAGGAGGATAGCAGATTATTGGAACATATTCTAGGCCAAAGCCAGAAGAAAAATAGCATTAGTCCTCTAGTTCCTAGGTGAAATTGTTTACATTGTCTAGTATTTTTCCTTCGTATGGAGAATCCTCACAGTGTATTTTTTGATGAAATATAATTTTCTGTTTTCATAATACAAAACCTTTTTCCTCAAATGTAATGATGTGCTTTTTAAATTTGTCTTTCTCTAGAGATTCTGATATGATACTTTTGCACCCTGTGTTAAAAATCACTTATCTAATATGTATCTCTTTCACTAAAAAAGATAGGCCATTCATATGCTCACTGAAATGTTTGAGCTAAATTTTTTGTGGTTTTTCAGGATGAATTTACAGGAATTGAGCCCTTGAGTGAGGATGCTATTATCACAGGTTTCAGGAATGTAACTATTTGTCCTAACCCAGAAGACACTTGTGACTTCGCTAGAGCAGCTCATTTTGCATCCACTCCTTTTCATGAGATAATATCCTTGAAGGATCTCCCTTCTGATCCTGAGAGACTGTTGCAGGAAGAGGACCTAGATGTGAAGACTTCTGAGGACCAGCAAACTGCTTGTGGCACTATCTACAATCCAACTCTCAGCATCAAGAAGCTGAGGTGACTGGTGATTATAGGTTGTACAAATCAGGTTGTTTGAGGGCTTTCTTATTCTGTGTGTGCTTGTCAGTTATAGCAATCAATTATGAAGCTTTTACTACCTGCTGGGTACTGTGCTCTTTACCTGACAGCTGGGCTCCTCCAGATAAAGTGTTAATGGGATTTAGTAAATGATTTGATTTTAAGGGTTAAAAGTAAATTTTGCCACTTATGGTATCTTTGGGAAAACTCAGCAAAGCGTACCTCATTGGTAGAGACGAGGCATTTATTTTTCCTTTAATATTGAGGTTAAAATAATAGTAGAGTAGGTTGATGCTAATTTCAAATAGGCAATTAGAGACATGTTTTTGTTTTTTTTTAACATCTTTATTGGAGTATAATTGCTTTACAGTGTTGTGTTAGTTTCTGCTGTACAACAAAGTGACTCAGCTACATGCACACATATAACCCCATATCCCCTCCCTCCTGCGTCTCCCTCCCACCCTCCGCATCCCACTGCTCCAGGTGGTCGCAAAGCACTGAGCTGATCTCCCTGTGCCATGAAGCCGCTTCCCACTAGCTGTCTATTTTACATTTGGTAGTGTATACATGTCAGTGCTACTCTCCCACCTCGTCCCAGCCCACCTTCCCCTTCCCCGTGTCCCCAGGTCCACTCTCCACATCTGTGACTTTGTTCCTGTCCTGCCCCTAGGTTCATCAGAACCATTTTTTTTTTTTAGATTCCATATATATGTGTTAGCATATGGTATCTATTTTTCTCTTTCTGACTTGCATCACTCTGTATTACAGACTCTATGTCCATCTACCTCACTACAAATAACTCAATTTCATTTATTTTTATGGCTGAGTAATATTCCATTGTATATATGTGCCACATCTTCTTTATCCATTCATCTGTCAATGGACACTTAGGTTGCTTCCACGTCCTGGCTATTGTAAATAGTGCTACATTGAACATTGTGGTACATGACTCTTTTTGAATTATGGTTTTCTCAGGGTATACGCCCAATACTGGGATTGCTGGGTCATGTGGTAGTTCTATTTTTAGTTTTTTAAGGAACCTCCATACTGTTCTCCATAGTGGCTGCACCAATTTACATTCCCACCCATAGTGCAAGAGGGTTCCTATTTCTCCACACCCTCTCCAGAATTTACTGTTTGTAGATTTTTAGATGATGGCCATTCTGACCGGTGTGAGGAGATACCTCATTGTAGTTTTGGTTTACATTTCTCTAAAGACTAGTGATGTTGAGCATGTTTTCATGTGTTTGTGGGCATTCTGTATATCTTCTTTGGAGAAATATCTATTTAGGTCTTCTGCCCATTTTTGAATTGGGTTGTTTGTTTTTTTGATATTAAGCTGCATGAGCTGCTTGTATATTTTGGAGATTAATCCTTTTAGGTCTTTAATCCATTTTGAGTTTATTTTTGTATATGGTGTTAGGAAGTGTTCTAATTTCATTCTTTTACATGTAGCTGTCCAGTTTTCCCAGCACCATTTATTGAAGAGGCTGTCTTTTCTCCACTGTACACTCTTGCCTCCTTTATCAAAGATAAGGTGACCATATGTGCCTGGGTTGATCTCTGGGCTTTCTATTCTGTTCCATTGATCTATATTTCTGTTTTTGTGCCAGTACAATACTGTCTTGATTACTGTAGCTTTGTAGTGTAGTCTGAAGTCAGGGAGCCTGATTCCTCCAGCTCCGTTTTTCTTTTGCAAGATTGTTTTGGCTATTCGGGGTCTTTTGTGTTTCCGTACAAATTGTGAAATTTTTTGTTCTAGTTCTGTGAAAAATGTCATTGGTAGTTTGATAGGGATTACATTGAATCTGTAGATTGCTTTGGGTAGTATAGTCATTTTCACAAAGTTGATTCTTCCAATCCAAGAACATAGTGTATCTCTCCATCTGTTTGTATCATC
>NC_041224.1:98150551-98151218 GCF_002837175.3 Physeter macrocephalus | reverse complement strand
TTTCAGATTTTTCATCATTAGTGTATAGGAATGCAAGAGATTTCTGTGCATTAATTGTGTATCCTGCTACTCTACCAAATTCATTGATTAGCTCTAGTCGTTTTCTGGTAGCATCTTTAGTATTCTCTATGTATAGTATCATGTCATGTGCAAACAGTGACAGTTTTACTTCTTCTTTTCTGATTTGGATTCCTGTTATTTCTTGTTCTCCTCTGATTGGTGTGGCTAAAACGTCTAAAACTATGTTGAATAATAGTGGTGAAAGTGGGCAACCTTGTCTTCTTCCTGATCTTAGTGGAAATGGTTTCAGTTTTTCACCATTGAGGACGATGTTGGCTGTGGGTTTGTCATATATGGCCTTTATTGTGTAGAGGTAGGTTCCCTCTATGCCTGCTTTCTGGAGAGTTTTTATCATAAATGGGTGTTGAATTTTGTCAAAAGCTTTTTCTGCATCTGTTGAGATTATCATATGGTTTTTCTCCTTCAATTTGTTAATATGGTGTATCACATTGATTGATTTGCATATATTGAAGAATCCTTACATTCCTGGGATAAACCCCACTTGACCATGGTGTATGATCCTTTTAATGTGCTGTTGGATTCTGTTTGCTAGTATTTTGTTGAGGATTTTTGCATCTATGTTCATCAGAGATATTGGCCTGTAATT
>NC_041224.1:98150024-98150415 GCF_002837175.3 Physeter macrocephalus | reverse complement strand
TAGAATGAGTTTGGGAGTGTTCCTCCCTCTGCTATATTTTGGAAGAGTTTGAGAAGGATAGGTGTTAGCTCTTCTTTAAATGTTTGATAGAATTCGCCTGTGAAGCCATCTGGTCCTGGGCTTTTGTTTGTCAGAAGATTTTAAATCACATTTTCAATTTCATTGCTTGTGATTGGTCTGTTTATGTTTCCTGTTTCTTCCTGGTTCAGTCTCAGGAGGTTGTGCTTTTCTAAGAATTTGTCCATTTCTTCCAGGTTGTCCATTTTATTGGCATAGAGTTGCTTGTAGTAATATCTCATGATCCTTTGTATTTTTGCAGTGTCAGTTGTTACTTCTCCTTTTTCATTTCTAATTCTGTTGATTTGAGTCTTCTCCCTTTTTTTCTTGATGA
>NC_041224.1:98147123-98149201 GCF_002837175.3 Physeter macrocephalus | reverse complement strand
TTTTGTCGTTTTTTTTTTTTGTTTGTTTTGTGGTACACGGGCCTCTCACCGTTGTGGCCTCTCACGCACAGGCCCAGCGGCCATGGCTCACAGAGCTGTCCGCTCCATGGCATGTGGGATCCTCCCAGACCGGGGCATGAACCTGCGTCCCCTGTATCGGCAGGCAGACTCACAACCAGTGCGCCACCAGGGAAGCCTTTTTTTTTTTGATGGGTGGTGCTGTATTCCTATCTTACTGGTTGTCTGGCCTGAGAAGTCCAGCACTGGAGTTTGCAGGCAGTTGGATAGAGCTGGGTCTTGGTGCTGAGATGAGGACCTCTGGGAAGCCTCACTCTGATTAATATTCCCTGGGGTCTGAGGTTCTCTGTTAGTCCATCAGTTTGGACTCAGAGCTCCCACCACAGGACCTCAGACCTGACTTCCAGCCAGGAGACCAAGATCCTGCAAGCTTCGTGCCACAGTAAAAAAGAAAAAAAAAAGAAAAAGAAAGAGGAAAGAAAGGACAAAGGAGCAGTACAATATCAAAGAATAAGAAACAAAATAAAATTAGAAAGATAAAAAATATATTCAGAAAATAAAACTATAATTGAAACAACTGCAACAAGGTAAAATAAAACCACAACAGAAAAAAGAAAAAAAAAGGTAGGGGGGAACAAGCCAAAAGGAGAGATAACTAACAAAGTATAAAGAATAAAATAAAATTAGAAAAATAAAAGGTTTATTAGGAAAAATAAAAATATAAAAGAATCAACAACAATGAATCAACAAGGTAAAACAGAACCCCAATCTAACAGAGGAAAAAAGAAAAGAAAAAAAACAAAGCGCCTTGGTTATGGGGGCGGAGTTTAGGCAGGGGTGGAACTTAGGCAGGGGCAGGGTTTAGGGTGGGGTGGGACCTAGGTGGGTGGGGGGGGTGATGTTTGAGTATGGGGCGGGGCCTCTGCTTAGTACCTGCAGAGAAGGTGAGAGGCAGCGTGTGAAAAGGACGGCCTCTAGAGTGTGGAGTTCGGGAGTTTGGAGGTAGGGCCCTGAGACAGGGTGTAGGGGGCAGAGCTTGGGCTCTACGGGGCAGGAGGGAGGCTCTGAGGGCAGAGGATTAGGCCTTGGCGCCCAACAGTCTTGGACAGGGAAGGCACTGGCTGTGTTACCTTCCGTTTCTTCATGCCCCTCCCCCATGGTCTCTGCCAGGGTCTCCCCCACCCGCCCCCCACTAGGCCACTGGACCCCTATCATTACTCTGAATTCTTTTTCAGGTAGGTTGCCTATTTCGTCTTCATTAATTTGGTCTTGTAGGTTTTTACCTTGCTCCTTCGTCTGTAACAAGTTTTTTTGTCCTTTCTTTTTCTTTTTCTTTTTTTTTTTGATGGGTGGTGTTGTATTCCTGTCTTACTGGTCGTTTGGCCTGAGGCGTCCAGCACTGGAGTTTGCAGGCAGTTGGATAGATCCAGGTGTTGGTGCTGAGATGAGGACCTCCTGGACCCCTAACCGTGGGTGGGTCCCGCTGGGTGTAGGAACCCCTCCCCTCCCCCAGATATCCCTCAGGGGTGCTAGTTCCTGAAGTCCGACCTTTACTTTTGCTCCCCTTTCCCTCCCTCCCACTCCCTCAGGACCCTCGCATCTGGAGAGGCCCTCATTGGGCAGAGGATCAGGCCCAGGATCTCAGCAGGTTCCTGGGGGCCCAAGTGGGCAATGGTTCTCTGTTAGTCCAGCGGTTTGGACTCGGAGCTCCCATCACAGGAGCTCAGGCCCGACCTCCAGCCTGGGAACCAAGATCCCGCAAGCTTTGTGGCAGAGTAAAAAAAAAAGGAAGAAAGAAAGAAAAAAAGGAGCAGTACAGTATCAAAGAATAAAAAACAAACTAAAATTAGAAAGATAAAAAAATATATTAGGAAAAATAAACTATAATTGAAGCAACTGCAACAAGGTAAAATAAAACCGCAGAAGAAAAAAGGAAAAAAAAGAGGGGTGGGGTGGGGAAGAAGTCAAAAGGAGAGATCACTAACAAAGTATAAAGAATAAAATAAAATTAGAATAATAAAAGATTTATTAGGAAAAATAAAAATATAAAAGAATCAACA
>NC_041224.1:98142482-98146510 GCF_002837175.3 Physeter macrocephalus | reverse complement strand
CTAGAGAAGTTCCTTTAGCATTTGTTGTAAAGCTGGTTTGGTGGTGCTGAATTCTCTTAACTTTTGCTTGTCTGTAAATGTTTTAATTTCTCCATCAACTCTGAATGAGGTCCTTGCTGGGTAGAGAAATCTTGGTTGTAGGTTTTTCCCTTTCATCACTTTAAATATGTCCTGCCACTTGCTTCTGGCTTGCAGAGTTTCTGCTGAAAAATCAGCTGTTAACCTATGGGGATTCCCTTATATGTTATTTGTTGCTTTTCCCTTGCTGCTTTCAGTATTTTTTCTTTTTATTTAATTTTTGATAGTTTGATTAATATATGTCTCGGCATGTTTCTCTTTGGGTTTATCCTGTATGGTACTCTCTGTGCTTCCAGGACTTGATTGACTATTTCCTTTCCCATGATAGGGAAGTTTTCAACTGTAATCTCTTCAAATATTTTCTCAGACCCTTTCTTTTTCTTGAACCCCTATAATTCCAATGTTGGTGCATTTAATGTTGTCCCAGAGTCTCTGAGAGTGTCCTCAATTCTTTTCATTCTTTTTTCTTTATTCTGCTCCCTGGCCGTTATTTCCACCATTTTATCTTCCAGCTCACTTATCCGTTCTTCTGTCTCAGTTATTCTGTTATTGATTCCTTCTAGAGTATTTTTAATTTCAGTAATTGTGTTGTTCATCACGGTTTGTTTGCTCTTTAGTTCTTCTAGATCCTTGTTAAATGTTTCTTGTATTTTCTCCATTCTGTTTCCGAGGTTTTGGATCATCTTTACTATCATTACTCTGAATTCTTTTTCAGGTAGGTTGCCTATTTCGTCTTCATTAATTTGGTCTTGTAGGTTTTTACCTTGCTCCTTCGTCTGTAACAAGTTTTTTTGTCCTTTCTTTTTCTTTTTCTTTTTTTTTTTTTGATGGGTGGTGTTGTATTCCTGTCTTACTGGTCGTTTGGCCTGAGGCGTCCAGCACTGGAGTTTGCAGGCAGTTGGATAGATCCAGGTGTTGGTGCTGAGATGAGGACCTCCGGGAGGCCTCACTCCGATTGATATTCCCTGGGGTCTGAGGTTCTCTGTTAGTCCAGCGGTTTGGACTCGGAGCTCCCATCACAGGAGCTCAGGCCCGACCTCCAGCCTGGGAACCAAGATCCCGCAAGCTTTGTGGCAGAGTAAAAAAAAAAGGAAGAAAGAAAGAAAAAAAGGAGCAGTACAGTATCAAAGAATAAAAAACAAACTAAAATTAGAAAGATAAAAAAATATATTAGGAAAAATAAACTATAATTGAAGCAACTGCAACAAGGTAAAATAAAACCGCAGAAGAAAAAAGGAAAAAAAAGAGGGGTGGGGTGGGGAAGAAGTCAAAAGGAGAGATCACTAACAAAGTATAAAGAATAAAATAAAATTAGAATAATAAAAGATTTATTAGGAAAAATAAAAATATAAAAGAATCAACAGCAGTGAATCAACAAGGTAAAACAGAACCCCAAAGTAAAATAGGAAAAAAAAAAAAAAAAAAAGCCTTAGCTATGGGGGTGGAGTCTGGGGGTGTGTGTGGAATTTAGTCAGGGGTGGGGTTTAGGGTGGGGCGGGACCTAGGCCGGTGGGGGCAGTGACATTTGAGCGTGGGGTGGGGCCTAGGCAGGGCAACGTTCAAGCGTGGGGCAGGGCCTCTGCTTAGGACCTGCGCTCAGAAGGGGAGAGGCAGCAGGTCGAAAGGAGGGTCTCTGGAGTGTGGAGTTCCGGAGTTTGGAGGTAGGGCCCTGAGTGAGGGTATGTGGGTGGAGTTTAGGCCCAGCTTGTTGGAGGGGGGGGGTCTCCGAGTGCAGAGGTAGGGCTTTGGGTGAAGGTGTTGGGGCGGGGCCTCTGCTTAGGACCTGCACAGAAGGGGGGAGGCAGCACGTGGGAAGAAGGACCTCTAGCGTGTGGCGTTCGGGAGTTTGGAGGTAGGGCCCTGAGAGAGGGTGCAGGGGCAGGGCTGGGCTCTGCGGGGCAGGAGGGAGGTTCTGAGGGCAGAGGATTAGGCCCTGGAGCCCAACAGGCTTCCCAGTGCCTAAGTGGACAGGGAAGGCACTGGCCGTGTTACCTTCCGTTTCTTCATGCCCCTCCCCCATGGTCTCTGCCAGGGTCTCCCCCACCCGCCCCCCACTAGGCCACTGGACCCCTAACCGTGGGTGGGTCCCGCTGGGTGTAGGAACCCCTCCCCTCCCCCAGATATCCCTCAGGGGTGCTAGTTCCTGAAGTCCGACCTTTACTTTTGCTCCCCTTTCCCTCCCTCCCACTCCCTCAGGACCCTCGCATCTGGAGAGGCCCTCATTGGGCAGAGGATCAGGCCCAGGATCTCAGCAGGTTCCTGGGGGCCCAAGTGGGCAATGGAAACCTGGCCATGCTCCCTTTTGATCCTCTGCCCTCCTAATGGTTCCCCAGTTTCCCCCTTTCAGCGTGGGATCCCTTACCCTCCCCCAGCTGCCCCTCAGGGGCGCCAGTCCAGTCCCCGTCCACTTCTCTTCCCCCTTTACTCCCCTCACGCCCCATGTCCTACCCGGTGGCTGGGGATTCCTCCCGTCCCCTTAGATGTCTGTGGTCCCCCACCAGTGCCTGGTAGGTGCCCTAGTTGTGAGGAGACACGAATTTCACGTCCTCCTGGTAGCCATCTTGACTCCACTGGAGACATGTTTTTTTAAAGTATCTTTTGATAGAGAGGTGGAAATGAATGAAGAAGAGAGAGGGAATGGCATAGAGAGCCAGGGACTAAGCCTTGTTATCTCTCCATATTTAAAAGTCACCTGATTTAAACAAACTTATTCCAGTTTTAGGAATATTCTTTTTTTTTTTTTTTTCAAGGAGCAAGCTGCTTTTTAAAAAATTTTATTTTATTTATTTATTTTTGGCTGCATTGGGTCTTCATTGCTGTGTGCAGGTTTTCTCTAGTTGTGGCGAGTGGGGTACTCTTCGTTGTGGTGCATGGCTTCTCATTGCAGTGGCTTCTCTTGTTGCGGAGCATGGGCTCCAGGACGGGCTTCAGTAGTTGTGGCGCATGGGCTTAGTTGCTCCGTGGCATGTGGGATCTTCCCGGACCAGGGCTCGAACCCGTGTCCCCTGCATTGGCAGGAGGATTCTTAACCACTGCGCCACCAGGGAAGCCCAGGAATATTCTTTAATTTGCTATTTTGTGCTTTTAAAACTGTATTTTCAAACTTTTTTCACATTTTCTAGCATGTATTCACCTTGAATAATTTTCCTTTTTCTTTCTTGACCTTTGCTTATTGAAGAGTTAAAAAGTCCAAAGAATGGATAAAGAGGAAGGAAGTTAGTGTCTTAGTTTTTCTCAGTCAGTTTAGAATAGATGTAGAATAAGTCATTTCCTATAGATTAGGTTAATAAAATATAAATTTAATGCTTGGCATTGCTTTTCAACCAGAGTAGATAAAGTTACCTAGATTCTGATTATGAATCTTTTTTTTTTCAGGAAAATAATGGACTTTAAAATTGAGAATATTGAATAGCAAATAAAAGTATAATAAAGATAAGTTGATATAAATTACCCCCTTGAGGATTGACTCATCTATGGTTCTTTCAGCCCAATTATTGAAGACAGCCATGAAAAAAACCTTGACTATGGGGGCGGAGTTTAGGGGGGTGGGGTTTAGGGGGGTGGGACCTAGGGCATGATGGGGGTGACATTTGAGCATGGGGTGGGGCCTAGGCGGGGCAACGTTCAAGCATGGGGCGGGGCCTCTGCTTAGGACCTGCACAGAAGGGGGGAGGCAGCACGTGGGAAGAAGGACCTCTAGCGTGTGGCGTTCGGGAGTTTGGAGGTAGGGCCCTGAGAGAGGGTGCAGGGGCAGGGCTGGGCTCTGCGGGGCAGGAGGGAGGTTCTGAGGGCAGAGGATTAGGCCCTGGAGCCCAACAGGCTTCCCAGTGCCTAAGTGGACAGGGAAGGCACTGGCCGTGTTACCTTCCGTTTCTTCATGCCCCTCCCCCATGGTCTCTGCCAGGGTCTCCCCCACCCGCCCCCCACTAGGCCACTGGGCCCCTAACCGG
>NC_041224.1:98137764-98141566 GCF_002837175.3 Physeter macrocephalus | reverse complement strand
CTGCTTTTTAAAAAATTTTATTTTATTTATTTATTTTTGGCTGCATTGGGTCTTCATTGCTGTGTGCAGGTTTTCTCTAGTTGTGGCGAGTGGGGTACTCTTCGTTGTGGTGCATGGCTTCTCATTGCAGTGGCTTCTCTTGTTGCGGAGCATGGGCTCCAGGACGGGCTTCAGTAGTTGTGGCGCATGGGCTTAGTTGCTCCGTGGCATGTGGGATCTTCCCGGACCAGGGCTCGAACCCGTGTCCCCTGCATTGGCAGGAGGATTCTTAACCACTGCGCCACCAGGGAAGCCCAGGAATATTCTTTAATTTGCTATTTTGTGCTTTTAAAACTGTATTTTCAAACTTTTTTCACATTTTCTAGCATGTATTCACCTTGAATAATTTTCCTTTTTCTTTCTTGACCTTTGCTTATTGAAGAGTTAAAAAGTCCAAAGAATGGATAAAGAGGAAGGAAGTTAGTGTCTTAGTTTTTCTCAGTCAGTTTAGAATAGATGTAGAATAAGTCATTTCCTATAGATTAGGTTAATAAAATATAAATTTAATGCTTGGCATTGCTTTTCAACCAGAGTAGATAAAGTTACCTAGATTCTGATTATGAATCTTTTTTTTTTCAGGAAAATAATGGACTTTAAAATTGAGAATATTGAATAGCAAATAAAAGTATAATAAAGATAAGTTGATATAAATTACCCCCTTGAGGATTGACTCATCTATGGTTCTTTCAGCCCAATTATTGAAGACAGCCATGAAGCCACACACTCCTCTGGGTTCTCTGGATCTTCTGCCTCAGTTACAAGCACCTCCTCCATCAAATGTCTTCAAATTCCTGAGAAACTGGAGCTCACTAGTGAGACTGCAGGTAGGTTCATATATACCATTTGTAAACAAATATCTATATCCATGTCCAGTGAACACTTATTTATCAGAGCAAACAGAGGTATAAGTATTTCTTCTCTATAAAAGTTGCCACAAATTGTGAAATCTCTAGAATAAGCGAGTACTAACGGAATTCGGTATCATAAAGACCTGAGATAGATGAGTGTTGTTAGGTTAGCAGTATTGATCATGAGATCATGTTTTTTTTCCCCCTCCTCTGTTATAATACCCATTTTAAGTTTTGGGATAATTTTTTTTCAACATTTTTTCCCCCAGACAGCCCTACTCAGTCACCCTGGTGTTCACAGTATCGCAGACAACTACTAAAATCCCTACCAGAGCTGAGTACCTCTACAGAGTTTTTTGTAGAAGATAGACCAATGCCTAATTTGGAAATAGAGAAGGAAATTGAATTAGGTAAGTATCGTTGAATGCATGTCCTTTTGGGTATGACAGTATACAAATAAGTGATTATTTGTACTTGAATTTGATGCTTAAGTACAATCAATATTTCTAGAATGTAAGAAACAACATTATAGAAGTTGACACATTGATAAGTTCATGTCCCAGTAACAATAGGAATTCTGTCTTTCCCTCTTGCAATTTTTTTATCCCCCCTTTCAGTTTTTAACAAATAATTTTGAAAAGTATTCTAGATGTGACTAACTGGCAAATATAAAGTGAGTGCCTTTAGCCCTTAAGCCAGGAAGTAAAAGCTAAGGGGGCTATACATATTCACAGTGATTTTGAAATGGAATCATACCTTCTCAACAGATAATGAGGATTATTGCATTAAACAACAATACCTGATATGTGAAGACTACAAATTATTCTGGGTGACGCCAAGAAACTCTGCAGAGTTAACCATAATAAAGGTGGGACTGATTCTCTGTCATTTCAATTTCTTTGTAAATAATGTTGGTTGAAGCAGTAACTGTGACCCCGTGGTACCATCAGATCCTTTTCATAGTCTATAAACTTCCTTATAGGAAAGTCAGTGATGCATAAAGAAATCACTCACCATTATATGCCAAGATCAGATATCAAAAATGAGAGGGTATTTTGTAAATCTCTCAATGTGTCCAAACACATTGTCAGGTGTTACATCAATTTTATCTTTTTGAGGACATCTGAAATTTTCTGGCTCACTCCAATCTGGACAGGTTACATTCTAGGCTTGACACGTACACACACACACACACACACACACACACACACACACACACACACACACTATATTACCTTGAAATTTCCATTCACCATCATCCCAGGGTTTCACATGACCTGTTTTTTATATTGAATGCCTAGTTACGTTGGATCCCATTTTCTTCTTCTTTCTTGGTTTAAGTCCTCATATTTTATTAGCTTCCTGAGAAAGGATGCATAGGATGTAAATTTTTTGAAACCTTGCGTGTCAAAATATTTCTTATTCCACATCTTTATTTGATTGGTAGGTTGGCTGGATATTAGAATTCTAGGTTCAAAACTTTTTTTCTTTAGAATTTTGAAGATAAGCTCCATTAGCTTTTGGCTTCTAACCTTGCTTTTAAAATCTTTTGCCATTCTCTGTGTGATTTTTTTTTTTTCCCATCACTCTGGATCCTTGTAGGATCTTATGTTTGTCCCCAGTATTCTGAAATTTCACAATTACATGCTTTGGTAAAAGTGTACTTTCACCCATATGCTAGGCACTTGATGGCCATTTCAATCTGGGGACTCCTTCAGTTCTGAGAAATTATCTTCAAAGAAAAAATTATTTCTTCCCCCCCAGTCTTTTCTGTTCTCTTATTCTAGAATTCCTTTTATTAGGATTTGTGGTCTCCTGGACAGATTCTTTAAAAACCTTATCTTTTTTTCTCCTGTTTTCTCTTTGTCTTTTTTGCTTTACTTTCTGAATGTTTTGTCAACTTTATTTTCAGTCTTTTTACTGGGTTTTTCATTTCTTTTATCATGTATTTAATGTGTAATAGTTCTTTCTTTGTAGCATTCTGTTCTTCATTTCAAAGATGAAATATTCCTTATCTCTCTGAGTCTATTAATGATACTTTAATTTTTTTTTCTCCCTGCATCATGTTTCCTTTTGTCTGTTTTGATCTTTGTCTTTCATATTAGAGGCTTTCTTCAAGTCTTTGGCTGTCTCTTCATATTTAAGTGTGGGATGCTAGAAAGCCAGTTGAAAGCTCTGTTATATTGTGGGACCTTGATAGCTGTAGGCTTCACGGTACAGTGATCTCACATGGCCATTTTGTTGCAAAATCCTCAATCTTTGGGTCTTTTGAGCTTATCAGAGAAAACTTCTGGTTTCCTGCCTAAAGCATGTAATCCTGGCTGCTAGTCTCCTGAAAGCTGCATGGGGAAGTTAGTCTGGAGAGTAGAGGGGCAGGAAGATGCATCTTAACATTTGACATATAATAAACTTTTTCCTCTTCTCCATATGGTATTCCCACCCTCAACAATGCGTAGTGTCCTCTAGTCCAGAGCCCTTCTGTTTTATATTCTCTAGGAATAAACTTCTGGTCTTCAAGAATGAGAGAGAGACAGTTGCTAGGCTCTGGGCTACAGGAGCAGGAGGGGAATCTGGGGACTGATGTTCTCTTTACAGAGTTCAACCACTCCTGTTTTAGCTCCACCTTCACCCTTACTTTTATAGGTAGTTAATACCACCAGTTTTATAATATAGGGAGAGGGTCTTGTAGTATAAATTTGGTTGCTCTCAGCCTTCTCCACTGCTAGAATCAGCTTTCTTGGGTCTGTTAAGTGGATTGTTACCTCTTACTATTCTCTTTCCAGCTTTCATAATTTCCTGCTTCTCCTTTATTATAGATTTCTACCTTTTAAAATATCCTGTTACTGGGGCTTCCCTGGTGGCGCAGTGGTTGCGCGTCCGCCTGCCGATGCAGAGGAACCGGGTTCGCGCCCCGG
>NC_041224.1:98056449-98137678 GCF_002837175.3 Physeter macrocephalus | reverse complement strand
TCTGGGAGGATCCCACATGCCGCGGAGCGGCTGGGCCTGTGAGCCACGGCCGCTGAGCCTGCGCATCCGGAGCCTGTGCTCCGCAAGGGGAGAGGCCACAGCAGAGGGAGGCCCGCATAGCGCAGAAAAAAATAAATAAATAAATAAATAAATAAAATATCCTGTTACTATTATTTCTGTTGGGATATAGGAAGGGCTGGAGGGAATGTTTTCATTCTGCCAACTATAACCATAGATTCTAATGACTCTTGTTTTTAAAATATATTTTCTTACAGGTATCTTCTCAACCTGTCCCATGGGACTTTTATATCATCTTCAAGTTAAAGGAACGTTTAAATGAGGAGTGTGATAATTTGTGTATCTGTTATCAGTACCAAGATGGCTGTATCGTTTGGCACCAATATATAAACTGCTTCACCCTTCAGGTTTGCAATAATATGAAAACATATCATTTAAAGTCCTCAAGTAGAGAGATTTGTGCTCCATTTAGCAAAGGAATTTAGTACAGAATTCCTGTTAATATTCTAGAAATAGACCAATTAAATTATGAGTTAAAAGCATTGTTTTCTTTTTCCAAGTTATTTTGACCAAGAACCTCCTTTAACTTTTTATTATGTCAATTTGCAAACATATAAAAGACAGAATTGTGTAATGACCTGGTCATCTAACTGACCATCACCAGCTCATGTCCACTTTTTTTTTTTTTTTGCGGTATGCGGGCCTCTCACTGTTGTGGCCTCTTCCGTTGTGGAGCACAGGCTCCAGACGTGCAGGCTCAGCGGCCGTGGCTCACGGGCCCAGCCGCTCTGCGGCATGTGGGATCTTCCCGGACTGGGGAACGAACCCGCGTCCCCTGCATCGGCAGGCGGACTCCCAACCACTGTGCCACCACGGAAGCCCGCTCATGTCCACTTTTGTTTTAAATTCCTGGTCTGATATTTCCAACATCCCTGCCATGTCTGGTTTTGATGCTTGTTCAAATTGCATTTTTTGCTTTTTGGTATGCCTTGTAATTTTTTCTTGATAGCCTGGGTATCAGAACTGGGTGAAAGGAACTACTGTAAATAGGCCTTTAGTAATATTATGATAAGGTGTGAGGGGCGGGAAGGTGTCGTACAGTGCTATGATTCATTGTCTTCTGCAGTGAGCCTATGCCTTTAGACTGTGAACTTCACAAGTTTCTCAGTTTCCTACCCCCATACCCCCCACCACCCGGCTTAGGTAGGACAAGATGGCTGGAGTGGTCTGGAATTGTGTATTTCCCTTCCCCAGGTCGGGTAGGCTCTGATAATGCCCCAACAGGTTAGGCTCTGGTTAACTAGTTTCCCCTGAAAGCAGGCCTTGTTAAAAAGAAGAGTGCTGTGGCCTATTTCAAATGGTTCTTTTTTCCCCTCCCACTGCTGGAAGCACTAGGGGAATTTTTCTATGATATTTACTGTGAGAACCTGGTCTGGCTCCTAGAGGTAAAGTTCACAAAAATGTGGGGCCCCCCTATGCTTACAGATCCTAAAAGAGTTGTTGAGTTTTCAGTTGGCTCAGCTTTTTACATGTTAGGACAGTGGCAACTTCCAAGCTCCTTATGTGAGGAATGGAAACCAGAGGTCTATTTTTGCCACTCTTGTTTTATCTATACTCTCCCCCTGGATCGTTTTTGGAACCCAAACACAATATATCTTTTTTGGCCACACCACACGGCTTGCAGGATCTCAGTACCCCAACCAGGGATTGAACCCAGGCCCTTGGCAGTGAAAGCCCAGAATCCTAACCACTAGGCCACCAGGGAACTCCCCACAATATATCATTTTATTCTTTGGAATGTTCTTAAGAAAGTTTTACTGCCTTTTTTTAGTTTAGTGTTTCCGAGGTATTTATTTCTCATCTCTCTTTTTAAGTTGAAGTATATTTGATAGACAATGTTATATTAGTTTCAGGTGTACAACATAGTGATGGTTTTGCTGCAATTTTGATGGTAATACAAATTCTCCAAAATGGTTGGAATGATGGTATTTTAAAACTACCATTTGGGCTTCCCTGGTGGCGCAGTGGTTGAGAGTCCGCCTGCCGATGCAGGGAATGCGGGTTCGTGCCCCGGTCCGGGAAGATCCCACATGCCGCGGGGCGGCTGGGCCCGTGAGCCGTGGCTGCTGAGCCTGCGCGTCCGGAGCCTGTGCTCCGCAGCGGGAGAGGCCACAGCATTGAGAGGCCCGCGTACCGGCAAAAAAAAATAATAATAAAACTACCATTTGTAGAGCACCTATTATAGGCCAGGCTCACCCTTGATGCTCTTCATACATTATTTCATTAAATCCTTATAAACAATCTAATTGGAGGGCAGCATTATTAAAAATGGGACAAAAACCCAACCTACAAAGGAGCCGGCATTCTAATAGAGAACAACAAGGAAGAGTACAGGGCAGCGGTAAGCAAGGTATTGAGTATAAGTCACCCCAAATTAAGAAATAGTTTTCTCTCCTTCTATTTCCAGGATCTTCTTCAGTACAGTGAATTTATTACCCATGAAATGACAGTGTTGATTATTTATAACCTCTTGACAATGATGGAGAAACTACACAAAGCAGAAATAGTCCATGGTGACTTGAGTCCAAGGAGTCTGATTCTTAGAAACAGGTTGGTCCTTTTCATTCTCTTATAATTCTATCAGCTTCGTCGTAAAACATGGATAGTTGCCATTCTCTTTTGCCTTTTGAGAAATGCCATATTAATGAACACAGTACGTTAAGAGAATATTTGCTACCTAAAAGTCAATAGTCACTGGGAATAGTTTAAAAGAATTCAAACAAAAAAACACGTTGAGGAAAAAATTCAGAAAAAAAGAATTAACAACTCTATTGTGATGATTCCTGTCAAGAAGATATGTAAAATGTGAATATTTGGGGAAATGTGAAGTAGATTGTCTAGTCTTTCTTTGTGTGGGGCCAGTGCGGAGCTAGCAAGGATGCTAGCAAAACTGAGGCACTGCTCAGTTTCAAAGACCAAAGCTTAAGTCACACCAAATTGAGGTAATTGCCAAGAGAAGTAGGTAAAACCAGAGTGCAAATGCAAACCATGCCAAGAAAAGGGGCTTAGTGTTCAAATTAAATCCAGTTTAGCCATCAGGTTCAAGGGGTGAGCACAGAGCAGGAAATAAGAAATGAAGCCCAAATACTAAGAACTGAGAAAATACAGACAACATTGAGGCATAAACAAGGCAAAGATGCTCAACAATTTTTGTTTTATGGAAAGGACTAGAGGACCAACACACCTTTCTAATAATGGGCATTGATCTCATGGTATTTGAGTGAAGCAGTCTGGTTTAAAGATGCTTTCTCTGCCCCAAGCCTGTGACTTGGGTAAGCAGTTAACTTTCTCTCTGAGGTCATTGGTGTACACTAAAAGCTGGAATCATTCTTTACATTTCTCCTGACTACTTATTCTGTAAGAAGAAACTGAATTAGACTCTAAATCATAGTTGGCATGGAAATTAAAGGAACCTTCAATGTATTTCTGCAATTATAACCAAAAGAACTAGAGCATCCTACCTTCTTTCCTGAGATGGCAGAGTCCTAAAGCCTTCCCCAGGCATAATACAGCAGCATTTCTCATCCAGGGCACCATACGTACTTTGGATGAGATAATTCTTTGTGCAGGTCTGGTCCAAGCATGTCAGGATGTTTTATATCTATTTCCGCATAACTACCTCTCACCCAAACACAAGTTACAATCCCCCAGCCATTGTGATCACCAAAAATCTCCCCATATGTTTCCAAATGTGAGAACCCCTGGTATAGTTTTTATTTTCATTCTGTTTCACAGCACTGAAATTTCAGAGGATAGTGCTATAGTTCTCAGGACTTTTCATGGAAATTGTAAGCGAAGAGATTTTCTAAGCCTTTTGGGTATTAGGCATTTGTATGCTGTGTATTCAGATATCCTTCTCTCAGTCACTAGAGGACTCCAGGAAACCACATAGTGTTGAAGGGACATTGCCTTTTACTTTGTCACAACTTTTCAAATTTGATAGGAAATTTCATATAGATTCACAAGGAATTGAAAGAGCCTTTTTTAAAAATACATCTCTATTGGAGTATAATTGCTTTACAATGTTGTGTTAGTTTCTGCTGTATAACAAAGTGAATCAGCTACATGTATACATATATCTGCATATTCCCTACCTCTTGCATCTCCCTCCCACCCTCCTTATCCCACCCCTCTAGGTGGTCGCAAAGCTGCGAGCTGATCTCCCTATGCTTTGTGGCTGCTTCCCACTAGCTATCTGTTTTACATTTGGTAGTGTATATATGTCAATATTACTCTCTCACTTCATCCCAGCTTACCCTTCCCCCTCCCCATGTCCTCAAGTCTGTTCTCTATGTCTTGCCCAGGGTAATAGTGAATGGATGATTAGAGAGCTAGGAGACCTTCCTGCTTCTTTTTATTATTCTCAGAAACATTTTTCCTACCTCTCCCAAGTTTGAAAATATTTGGGAATTACAGTTTTATGATAGCCAAAAACAAGTTGTAGTAAGGAATCATAAATTTTAAAGTAAAATAGATCATTCTGTGCTGTGGAGGTATATGTGATAGGATTAATCAAAGCCTGTATTTAGGAATATAATATCTGCCACTGATATCAATCAAGGATTTGAAAAAAACCAACTGAGAAAGCAGAGAAACAGAAGGAACACATAAAAATAATCCATTTTTTCCTCACATAAATAGTTCCTATATCTCTTTGGAGAATAGCTTTATTATATGGAATAGATAAGCCTGAGGAAAATCAATAGTGAATTAGTACTATAAAGTTCTTTTCTCTTTTTTTTTTTTTTGTAAGGAAACAGGATTGGAATTACATATAAGAGGAAGACAGAGTATGGTATTAATTTAATATAAACAGGATGGTTCACAGTATTTTGTAAAGGTATCACTTTACCAAAAAAACAGCCTTATGTTGTTTTCAGTTAAACTCTGGGAAGGAGGGATCTGAATGACATTCGGAAAGCCTAATCTAATAGTAAACAAGAAAGACTGTGACATCTATCAAAGCTTAATGTCCTCCATCATAATTCTTGTCAGTGTATAAATCATTGCTGTTATATATGTTAATATGTACGGTGCAAGACAGAGGCCTGCAGTCTACTTCCAGTATTTAGTTTATATAATATGGAAACTTGATAAATGTTCTGTGGTGGCCACGCACAATGGCTTAGATATAGCTTGGGTCACTAATAAACTAATCTTAACATTCCCCAGTTGGGTGGATACTGCCACTGGTCTTACAGGTGCATTTTCATAACTAACCACTGGAGGGAGCTATTGGCATAGCTAAGGCACACCTGCAGTACCTCCTTTTTTTTCTTTTTTTTTTTAAAGACCAGCTATGCAGCTTCTTTCATGGCCTGTTTTTATTATCTCTTTCTCTTACATCTGGGCTTAGAATCCACGATCCCTATGATTGTAATAAGAACAGTCAAGCTTTGAAGATAGTGGACTTCTCCTACAGTGTTGACCTTAGGGCACAGCTAGATGTTTTTAACCTCAGCGGCTTTCGGACTGTACAGATCCTGGAAGGACAAAAGATCCTGGCTAACTGTTCTTCTCCCTACCAGGTAAGTGTAAAACAAGCTTGAGCAAATATGGAGAGGGTTTCTTAATCTCTTTCTTACCTAGATAAGCCATGAAAGCTAGTGTTTACTGATATTGTCTCTCCTGGAACAGATGACCTAGTTTTCAAATATCACCAAGTCAAGCAAAATGTACCATTTTTCTGTCACAACACTGAAGAATTTACACATACACGTGCAGACACATGACTAACTCAGTAACCTAAGTGTCAGGGCCATTTCTACCACTTATCTGTGTTGTCTTTTGTAAATCATTTTCTGTGATCTTCTCTGTAAAATAAAGATAATAATCAGCTATGTTTACATCAGAATTCTTGTGAGGATTAAATGAAATAATGTATATAAAAAGGACATTAGGACAAATATAAAGTGTTTTATATGGTGGCATTATATGCAGAAATCCCTTCTGACTCAGCTCTGGATATATGGCATTTTGCTGATTGAATATGTAGCATAGCCCTGAACTAGTCATGTAGAACACATTTAGATCACAGCTGGAGTCCATGCAAATTTAGTAGGTGTACAAATTTGAATTTGACAGTCCAGATATATTTGTCTTCTTTTGTTCTAGGATAATTCCTAGAGTTGGCTCTACTGATCACTTCTTTGGGGAGTTTCTCTCTTTACTGTAAGGATAAGGAACAGTCTACTAAAATGTATGTCATAAAATAAACTTAGCTAAGCACTATGATACCTGTCAACCTCCTACATAAATAAATTGCCATGATAGTAGCAGAGAATGATTTTAGCTGATGGTGCTTTTTGTGATTTCAGGTAGATCTGTTTGGTATAGCAGATTTAGCACATTTATTATTGTTCAAGGAACACCTGCAGGTCTTCTGGGATGGGTCCCTCTGGAGACTTAGCCAAAATATTTCTGAGTAAGTATTGGTGATTTCAGGGTCTTTGCCTGTCCAAATAATGTTCTCTTTATCTTGGGTGCTCTCTCTGCTTTGACAGCCTTGGTTTCTTAGTCCAAATGCCATGATTTCATTAATTTTAACCAGTTTTCATTAGAGTATCAGTGGAGCACCTTGTGCAGGACAAAGGAATTGTTAATTAAAAATGGGAATCAAGCTATTCGGACTTCAGGACATCATTCTGGACCTAGATGTATCAAAGACATATAAACCGTGACTAGAGTATGGAAGCCTCTGAATTTAGAAGGCTTAATAGAAACATTTTATGAGAATAATTTTCTAACCAATTGGTGTTAGTCTTATGTCCCTTTTTAATAGCTTTTGTCAAAAGTTAATAAGCATCTCTTGAAGAAAGTTAAATTTCTAAACTGCATACTAATTTTAGGCTATTATTTATTTAATGAATGGGTGAAACCAAAGCAGAGAACTGAATCTCCTTGGTGAGGAAGTAAATGCTCTCTTAATAACAGCTGCTTGGTCTCAGAACCTTAGTACTCCCTCAAGCCTGCTCATAATACTTATTAA
Organism: Physeter macrocephalus; assembly: GCF_002837175.3. Taxonomy (NCBI): domain Eukaryota; kingdom Metazoa; phylum Chordata; class Mammalia; order Artiodactyla; family Physeteridae; genus Physeter; species Physeter macrocephalus. The sequence goes on along the minus strand of NC_041224.1, from coordinate 98,130,612 downwards.
ATATCCCATGTTCTCCCTTACCTTATCATAGCTATTAACTTCACAGAATAAGCTTACCAATCTATCACTTACTGATACATTCTTTGGTTAAAAGAAAAATCAGTGTTGAAAATTTAATACCCCTTCACCTCCATTTTGCCCTCCCAACAATTGAATTGTATTTTTTTCTTTATTTAATTCAGAATTTGGCCAGTCTTATTTGTCTCTAACATGTACTTTCAAAATAGGTTTGAAATATAATGTAAGGCATATAGGATAGATTCAGGTTATCTCCAGTTGGTTATGGTCCTAGGTGGGTCTTACACAAACAGAAGCAAGTGGGGTCAGGTGGGGTTTCCTAACAGCCTTGCCTTATACAATAATAGAAGCTTCTCTGATCTTTACAAAAAAAGGTGCAAACATCATAGACTTAAGCAGTAGTTACTTCACTTGAGCTTAGGATTCTGAGAAGGTTGTGAAGATAATAAACCACTGGGCGGGGGGAGAGAGGAAGCTGTAGTCTTTCTAATGACCTAGACTTTAGGAAAGTTAGAAGAGAGGAGACAAAATTTGTCTTTCTTCTATTTGTAGAAGAGAAATGCTGCATCTTAGTACATGGAGGAAATTTATAGATTCAGATGAAAGATTTTCTTTCCCTTTATGTGCATTATATTACGGCTTTCCCCACTATGGTAGTCTTTTTTCTTTTTTTTTTTTTCTTTTTTTGTAGTTTCACCTTGGGTTTTCAAAGGACACTACTTGAATGATCTCTAACCCTAAAGTTAGGTATTACCTTAAATCATGTTGGTGCATAAATGTACCACTGAGTTAAACACAGAATGAGTTCTAACTCCTATATGCCTAATCTTGATGAAAATGGTTTTATATATTTTTAGGCTAAAAGGTGGTGAACTGTGGAATAAATTCTTTGTGCGGATTCTGAATGCCAGTGATGAGTCCACAGTGTCTGTTCTGAGGGAACTTGCAGCAGAAATGAATGGGGTGTTTGACACCACATTCCAAAGTCACCTGAACAAAGCTTTATGGAAGGTAGGGAAGTTAATCAGTCCTGGGGCTTTCCTCTTCCAGCAAGATAGGCAGTCAAGTCTCTAGCACATTCCTGCCTAAAACCAATGGTGGTACCGTGGAACACTGGACCTGTATATGCTATGATTTAATTTAGGTACACTACTAACACTTTTCTGCTTTTTGGTAGAAGTATATTTCTAGGTAACTGGCATTTTCTACTCAACAAGGTACCTCCTCTTGGCCTTGTCTAACTTTAACAAAGAACTGTTTTATTCTAAATGGATTCCATATTAATGAGTACCTTGTTGTCATTTAATGCATTTGTCTCAACTTTTCCTTGTGCTTTTCCTGTTTGTAATTTGTGACCTGTACCCTTATGATCACTATGTATTTTGTAAATAATAAAATAGTATTTGTTAAATATGTGCGTCTAACATCTCATCTACTTTTTGCTAACTAAGGTAATAAATGGCCTGATTTTGCAGACAGGAGCTACTTTACCATGGAAATGTATATATTCTAGACTTGGAACTGTTATGATAGGATCGTAACGAGACACATTGCCAACCATTCCTTTAGGTGTTCCTGACCTTCCACTAAATGGTCTAGATTGAAAAGCAGATAAAATGGTTTACACAAGGCCAAATTTTCTTAAATTTCAAGGGGCAAAATTGTTTGTTTTCATTATATTTTAATGTTTTCATTTTTATCCACCAAGCCCTTTGGTCTACTTATATAATCTAGCAGTGCTGCTGCTACTCGGTCTCTTGATTAGGGCTGTGCGAGTTAGAAAAGAAAAGGTTTTGAATGGGCTTTAGCAACCTTTCAGAAATGGAATAATTACCACTCTTTTACATGCAAAATGACTTGGTGGGGGCACGGTTAATGAAGGAATAGAAGGAGATTCTGTTTGGAAGATTTGAAAAGGCAGAATTTTAGAATAAAAAGATGACTTTGAAGCATGGAATCATTTGGGAGAGAATAGGTCTAAATGAAGTATTAGACTGCTAAACAGAAGCATGAATTACACCAGGTCTTGGGTATAGGGATGGAAATTGGTAGAAAAGGGCAATGAAAATTAACTATTCCATATCTAAATATCAAAATTATCAAATGTGCCTCTATGCTGGTGCCTGATTTTTTTTTTCACTCTAGTTGTCACTGTTACTGCTGATTGCTGGAAAGCAGAAGATTCTAAGTATATCTCAGCTAAAAATATTTAAGCATATATAGTTGAAGCACTGAAACATGACTTGGCTCTGAAGGATAATCAACTTAGAAATTTTTTGCTCTTAACCAAAATATGATTTTTCAAACATTTTCATGTTTGCTTCTCGTACAACTAAGGATATGAAATTATATATCTGTATCTTTTATGTAATCGAACCCATCTACCCCTCTGCTCTCCTCTCCTCACTTCTCAATCCACCTCTTTGACACATAAAGTCATTTGAGGCTGGATGGTAAATTTAGATTCTTTCTCAACATAGGTTTAGCTACCATCTAGTGAATTTTTCAGCAACCTTGACAGCAAGACTGACAAACTACTGCTCTATGGATAAAGCTTTGATTCTGAAAGTCCACTCTGAGGAGAGGGAGGAAAATCTGAGGAAGCTAATTTATTAGAGAACTTGCAACTATTTTGCTACCTCTTCCTCCTTTCCCCATCCCCTCCAATCGTGACCTTTCTTTGTAGAGGGGAGAAAATAATACCTGACCAATTAGGACCTATGATGTCTTCGTTTTCTCTTTGCCTGAGCATTAAACCACAAAGCGGGCACATTTCCGTTTTCCTTATATTTTATGTTGTTTGTCTTGGGAGAAGGAAGCGGAAGCCTCTATTTGTTGGCTGAAGCTTCAAATGGTTCTTATTTCTTGTCTCACTAAGGCAGAAATAGCATAACGATAGACCTGAGAAAAAGAACATAGCTGAAAAGACAGGATCTTCATTTTTGTTTGAAAAGAGACCATGCAATATATAGTGCCGCACCATTCACAAAGTGTACATCCACTAATCTTCTACCACTGTTAGAACCTTCATCCCCCTGTGACAGCTGTACAAGAAACCTTCCACCCAAGTCAGAGTGCTCTAACTGATGCCAAACCTGAATCTGGAAATAAAAAGATTTCCTTTAGCATTAGGACTTTAGACTATTAGTTGGGCTATTATCTCAAGGTAGATAAGAAAGCCTTTCAGAGGGTTAGCACAAAGCACTTTGAAATGACTTGTGTTCAGGCTAAAATCTTTAAGCAAAGACAGCAAAGAAATGCTTCTTGTCTGTTGCATTTGGAAAAGAGGAATTCTTCCTCCAGCTGCACCAACTCTTATACCAAATTCACTTCCAATCTGGCTCATAAAAGTAAGATTTCCCTAGTGAGGAAGATGCGTTTTTAAAAAATGTTTTAATATGGCAAACTTCGACCTTAATGAGGTTCTTGTTTCCACCAAAGACACAAGAAGCTATGAATATTTAATAGGATAAAGGTGGCATTTCAGAAAACTGGTGTTGAAATAATGAATTAGAGTTTGAACTCTATCACCAGCGCCACCACTAGTTCATACAGCACCTTTGTGCAAATTAGAAAAAGGCCCCTTCCTCTAGCGGATTCAGTACCTCCCTGTGCACCATAGCTTGACTGGACTTCAGTCCCCACTTACCCTCTCAACCTGGTACCCTTGTAAATAAATTGCACAGCCATATGCAGTGGTCTTTCCTGTTTCACAGCTTACCTGCAAAAAAAATTTTAGATCAAAAATGTTAATGTAAAAAACTGAAAATATAAAATAGTAGATGCCTTTGTAATTTTTTGTCTGTGACATAACACTAAGATTTATCCAGGAAGATTGCTATTTATTACTATAATAGATTAAAAAAAATAAAACCTAACATAGTCACCTGTCTCTCCCCTCCCCCTCAAAAAAAAACCTTAAACACAAACTAGGAAAAATTACTTGCCACACGTTTGCGTCATTTTTCACTTGCATTATCTCAAGGTCTCATAACTAGCCTCTCTGCTTCCCCTACCCACCTCCAGTCAAATCAGAACCCTCCAGTGGCTTCCCATCTCACACAGCACAAAATCGGAAGACTTCTCACAGCCTGTAAGACCCTACCAGGTCTAACCCTGCTATTCCCTCACCTCTTCCCTGACTCCTCTTTTCCTTGCTCACTCCACTGTAGCCTGCCTACCTCCTTTCTGTTCCTTAAATATGCCAACTAGTTTCCCTCTTTATGAACTTTTTGCTTTGTTTCTTCTGCCTGGAATGTTCTTTCCCATAACTTCACACGGATTACTCCCCTACTCTCTTTCAGATGTCTTCTCAGATCTCCACCTTATCAGAGGCCTTCCCTGGCTATTCTGTACAAAATAGCATCCCATACACACACTGATGTTCTGCTGTTACTCTCTCCCTCTTTACCCTGCTTTATTTTTTCCATAGCATATATATATATATATATTTTGTTCTTCTCCCCTGTATCCCACTACTAGAATTTAAGCTCCTCAAGGGCAAGGATTTACTTTGTTTCTTGTTTTAACCCCAGTGCCTAGAGCACTGTCAAAGCACTATTTTACCTAAGGTACAAAGAACTCTCTTAAAAAATTGAAAACCAGTAGAAATAGACAAAGGGCATGAACAATCCACTAAAAACATTTTGATGGCCAGCATGTGAGTTGTTCACTCTCATTCCTAATTAAATAAAATGCAAAATAAACCTGAAATTTTCATCATTCAGATAGTAAATGGTTGAAAATTGTGTTTGTGAGGGTGAGGGGAAATAAGCACTCATGTTATTAGTGGGAGTGCAAATTGGCACACTATTAGGAGGTGATTTGGCAATGTTTATTTAATTTAAATATTCATTCCCTTCAGGTGAGAAATTTTTCCTAAGAATTTATCTTAAAGAAGCATTGGCACAGATGCTCAAAGATAAAGCACTGTTTGTAACAGTTGTCCTCCCTGCTTCCAAGGCTCATTAGTCCCAGAGGGATAATCCATGTGATAGACCCTGGGAAAAGAGGAGTCCTGGAACTAATGCAGAGGTGAAGTCAGACAATTTCTGTAGATGGCAGGGATGCCTTGGCATTGGTGCCAAGAAGATTGGTGCCCAATATTCCAATCTGGCATGAGCCTGTAGAGATGGCAGAACCTGAGTTAGGCTTTGAAAGTTGAATTCCAGACATTTCAGCTTATGTTTAAAAAAAAAAAAAAAAAAAAGCTGAGGGGAAAAAGTGGTTGCCTTTGAGGAGAGTAGGGTGGAGAGGGGAACGAATAAAGGCTTTTACTTTTCAATTTGTGCATTTCTGAGCATTTTGAACATTCTGATTACTTTTTTTTATGTCTATGGGATAATCTAGGCTAAGAAATTATGGGCTATGGTTTTGTCATCTTTTCCCTTCTCTACATTAAAAAAATAAAAAGCCTAATATGTGTTAGGTGTTTTTATAGTGGGAAATTTGGGAGATTTTATCATCCAAATATAAAAGCAAGATTAATTTGGAATTAAAATGAGAGCGTGAAAACAGTTTTAAATTATTGAAGATAATCTATCTAAACTTCTATTTTTAGTATGCTAAAAATTCATACATGTTCAAATGTTTTATAATGTTTCTATTCAAGGTACGCTTTCTAAAATTATCATCTTCCTACTGTTACAACTTCCTATGTCTGTGAACAAGGCATTGAATTACAAAAAACTTGACTTTTTTCAAAACAAAATACATTTTATGGCTTTCGTATAAAAACTTGAGTTTTCCACAAACTGACATTGTATGATTAAGAAAGGAACAAACAATGATGAACTTAGGCTAAATGTCTATAAACATACTTTTTTCCCGTCAAAGCATACTACTTCCAATAGTCTTGCTCTTTAGAGGCTCCTGCGTCAGACTTTCAGCTGCCTAGCAGTGTTGTCCACTAAATTCAAATTGGCTTCTCCGTGGGGAGCAGTGGTTGCCCAGTCACACTGCTAGTTCTCAAACCCCTTGTGAGCAAAGGACTCTGTGTCTATTAATTTTATATAGTCCTAGAAATTAGTAGTGAATTAAATACGTAGTGAGTTTAAAAAATAAATAGTGAATTAAAATGTTGGAAAATAGCGGCCACAAGTTCAAAAATTAGCTGTATTAGAGTCTTGGTGAGGGGGGGAAAAAATCTATCCTAGGCTGTAGATATGCCTGGAATCATAATCTCACTTTCATTTCTAGTGTGTCACTTTGTGTATGTTTCTTTAACCTTCTCCTGTAATCGACTGCTGACCTTACATCACGATACACTTCATTGTACTGTTTACTCTTTTCAAAATTAAATGTTATTTTCACAGGTATGTTTATTCCATCAAAATGTGTACTTTATTTTCTGTGTGTGTATAATTCAGCCTCACATTCATTCGAAACAGTTACGTGAGTCAGTGTATACTGCAGTTTCAAAGTAGTTTAATCTTACTGGCCTGGTCATGTGATGCGTTTTATTTAATTGCTTCAGTCCTGCAATTAACAAAGTGAGGATGGCATTTCATAAAAACAAATACCCGTTAAAATCTGTGAACAAAAAGACGAACATACATTTGCTTTTGCATTTTAAAATAAAATTGAAAAATAAATCTGGTAATGCTAGAATAAAGTGATAAAAATATTGACCAGGATGACACAGTTCAGTGAGACTGGCTCATTCCAGTAAATGAGACAGCTAAGGGTGAGTACATGTGTGGTACAGCAAGTCAAGGAGTCCCAGTGAATCTAGGGGATCAGGCAGACAGAAATAGGAGCTAGGCAGAGCAGACAGACGTTAACTAGCATTGCTGGGAGAGACCTTCCTGATGAACTACCCTGTCACTGAACAGATAAGGAAGCCACTTGCTCAGGACTCGCCCAAGCAGGCACATCCAGAACCCCACCTAGCTTGTGGACCAGTGGTGTAGGCCACTGGGGCAGCCCCATAGCACCTGCCTGCATTGTATCATCAGTTGCCTTGGACAGGTACATGTACATGCCTTACCTCTCTAATTCAGCTGAGCTCTTTGGGACAAGAACTGTGTCTTTTTATACTCTAGTTACATCTTGCATGTGGTACTCACATTATAGGGGGTCAACTTCATAGGCCCAGGGCCTGCTAGAACCTCCTCAGTATTGAGATGGCCCCTTGCCTATGGTGCCAAACCAAATGCTAATAACATGGTTAGAGATGCGCCTCTACAGCCAGAATGCCTGGGTTTGAATCCTGGCTGTGTGACAATGAACAAGTTAACTTATCCTCTCTGAGCCAGTATTGTCCTCTATGAAATGAGGATAACCCGAGTGCCTACTTTACAAAGTTTTGAGAACTAAATAAAGCTTTTAGTACAGATGCTTGTAGATGTTTGTATTGATTTAGTTCTAATGTGGTCTAAAGTTCTCTAGAAACCTCTCGAGTAGATTAGAATCCCAGCTAGACTGGAGACTTACTGTCTTTTGAATTAATTTACAGTACAGAGTACAGCTAAATCTATAATATAATAAAGGTGAAAGAAACATGGTGTTCTCTAATCTAAGGGGGAAATGAGTTTCTACTGGGAGTGACCTTCAGGAAACCAAGTATTTGTACTTCAAGAAGACAGTCTCAAGATAAGCCAGGTACCAAGCTATCAGGAAGGTCCATCTAGTCCCATCTTCAGCCCACAAGGCTGTTTCAGTCCGAAGGTGGTCTCTGGCTCGCAGCTCTCTGCTGCTTCTGTGCCATGTTCAGAGCACAGGAATCTTAAATGCTGCCTCTGGTCCTGTTTGCTCTGACAGTACGTAACAGGCAGGTCTTGCTGCCCACATTAGTGGGAAGCAAGATGCAGATCCCTTCCCTCTAGCCACCTGCAGTTGTATCTTACTCCTCTCCCCCACCAGGGGAAGCACTTTCTGGCTTAGGGAGCAGGGTCTACTCACCCCATTTAAGGCCAAGACATTTAGTCTCTTCCTGAGACTCTTGCTGCTAGAGCTTAGGCTTTCAGAACTATTTCTATATTACCCTCTGCTACATCCCTCTCCTGAGCCAATGGATAAAAAGTGACCACTTGCTTAACAGGAAAAAGGAAAGACAGAACATAGGAAGCCCTATAAATTCGATTCATGAACTGGAAAACCTGGGCTCCAACCCCAGTTCTGCTCCATACTGGCTTCTTGATCAGGGCAGGTCAATCTGCCATCTATAAATTAGTGCTGAGGCTTCTACCCCAAAGGGCTGTTGTGAGAATTAATAACACAGTATAGTTGCTAAACATGAAAATTTCATGGCTCCTGGCAAGCAGTGGATTTGTCTCTATCTGCCCAGCAGCCAACCCAGAGCCGGGCACAGGAGGCAGCTGGAGCTGGTGTAATCCATCGTGGAATCTAAGCTACAATGGAGATGCCTGACATTCTTATTCACTCAGGCCTCCAGCTGCAACCTGTTGACTCCTGTTTTATTCTGTTGATACATGTTCATTTACCCGCTTCAGGACAGCAAATAATCTCTTGGAATGTGGTAAAGATGTTTAGCCAATGAATGTTTTTAAACTCTACTGGGGCTCCACATTTAATGACAGGCACCATGAAGGATATAAAGAAATGTAAGGCATGCTCTCTCCCTTCAGGGAGTTTATAATTTAGTTAGCAGAACAGGATATTACAGGTTAAAAGCCAAGAGAATATCGAGAGAAGTAGTCAAAGGACATCTTAAGGTAAGGTAGATGGAGCAGATGTGTTAGGACACTGAAGAAGGGAGGGTCAGCATGGGTTAGGGTGTCCTGGGAGCCATCAGGGCATGGCAGGGATTGGAGCTGGTCTGTATCTGGTAGTTTTCAGCTGCAAAAGTCAGAAAATCGAAATTAGCGTAAAAGGTAAGAATATCTGTTATCTCACATAACAGCCTGAACCCAGCAATTCATGGAAGACCCATGTTATTTCCACCTATTCTGCCATCCTCAGCATGTTGGCTTTTGTCCTCAGGCTGGTCCCCTTCTAGAACCCAGTTGGCTACCACAGCAAGCTCAACAACTTGGAGCAGCACAAGGAAATTTTTCCCAAAAACTCTCCCAGCAAACTTGCACTCCTGTCTCGGTTGTCACATGCCTAGGGCCTAAACCAATCCCTGGCAAAAGGAAGGGAATTAGCAAGATCGGTTTAAACTAATCAAGATTCACCCCTAGGGCTGGTGCTGGAGAGGGGCCCTTCCCTGAGCACACAGGAAGGAGAAGAGTATACATCCAAATAAGTTGGGTTTCTTCCAGCAAGTAAGAAGGGACATGAGATGGATTTAGAGAGGCAACCAGTAGTGTCTGCTGCATGGGTGGTGCTGGGAAGAAAAAAGGCAGAACTTGATAGGAAAATAGCATCCTGGACTCTGAAACAGATTGCCTGGGTTCAGACCCCTGCTCTGTCACTTAGTGACCTGAGCAAGTAAGTTAACTTCAGGAGGTCTTCATTTCTTCACCCTGAAATGGGATAGTAATAATTCTCACGTAGATTGTAAATTTCATGAGGACAGAGACTTGTCTTTTTCATGAAGTTATCCCCAGCACCTAGCACAGAGCTTTGTACCCAGCAAGCACTCAGTAGATATTTATTGAATGGATTCGTTAATTGGATTGTTGTGAGGATTTAATGAGTTATTGTGTGGCATAGGCCTAGCACAGTGCATAGCCTATAATATGTGCTCAAGAAAATGAGTTTTTAGCCAGTCATTGACACAGTGGGAATCCTCCATATATGTCCTTTTGCTGTTTTGCCATCACATGTGCTGCCAGATTTATCACTAACCCTTGCTCATTGCAACTGAAGCTCAGGTGTGGCAGGAAGGCTCTGCTCCTGGGGGACTGGGCCTGGACTTGCAAAGGCCTGTGTACTTGGGACTCTGCAGTTTGTAACTCTGCTCTGACCAGTTTCTGAGGCAGCCCTCATGTTACCATTAACCCCTCAGGGTCAACCCCCTAAAGCCCCCCAGAGACCAGCCTAATTCACTTCTAAGGCTATATGTGCCACAGTGAAGAGGGGGCACCCATTTCCCTGACAGAAGGCTTTTCTTTTTCACTGTGTCTCACGTGAAGTTTGAACTGTCCCAGCCAGTTTCTGCTAGTCCCTCCTTTTTCCTGGTCTGACAGAGGGGGGCCAGCCCCTCCCATTGAGGCAGCTCCCAGGAAGGCCCATCTATGGGAAATGCTGCTGCTGGGCCTGCTGCCAGCAGCTGAACTTCTGGGCGTTGAGGGCTGAGTCCCCCCTGAAGTCTAAAGGCCTTGTCCTTGTGGCACAGCAGTGAAAGACAGCCAGAGGCAGCACTCAGCCCCGTCAGAGCATGTTGTGGCCAGACCCCAACTGAGTGGCTCCCTTCAGCCGTCTGTGCAGTGTCTCCCAGAAACAGTAATGCCAAAGCTCCCCAGGGAGTTCCCGCCTCGGCACAGATCCTGGCTTTGCCACTTCCTAGCTGATTTGGGGAAAGTTATTTAAACACTCTGAGCCTCAGACTCCTCATCTGTACGATTTGGGATAAAAACAAAACAAAACAAAACAAAAAACAAAAAACCTTGGTGTTTTGAGGATTCAGTGAACTAACAGGTGGAGAGAGCCTAGCCGTCCTATGCCAGGAACATGATGCCAGGAACATGGTGAATACTTGATAAAAATGTTTTCTTCTGTGGCCACCTCCATCTCATGAAACCAGGAGTTTTCACAATTCCATAGACCTGGTTCTGGAAAAAGAATTCCATTCCCTATTCACTTACTTGAAAAATCCTGTTTCTCCAGAGAGGAAACCCTGGAGGTTAACCACAGACACCCTAGCGAGGGTCACTGTGAATCCTGATGAGATTCAGGTCTATGCTTCCCTCCCTCATGTCCCCAGCAGCGTTGTGACAAACGGGGCAAGAAGGGAAGACCATACGAAGCGGTACCCACCTTCTGCTTCCCAGGCCATCTGCTAACACTGCCATCTTCTCTGGGTCTGTCTCCCCATTGGCCACGACCCTATTACCCTTTCTTCTTGCTTCCCCCAGTTGCCCCAGAAGCCGGGGTACTGTGGGGTGGAAGCATGGGGGACGCTAGACCAGCTTCTCAGGGAACAGTCCCTGTCTTCCCTCAGTCTGTGCCGCGGCCCTTTGGCTTCCTCCCCACCTCCCCTGCCCATTAGCGTGCAGGCAGATTCTGCGGCCCAGCCTGGGCTTACCGGAAGGCCTCATCATTCCCTCTTTGCTTCTAGGCAGAGGGCCAGAGTTGGGCCTTCTGATCAAGGCCAGAGGGACAGTGGCAGGGCAGCAAGGCCGTTGGCGGGCAGCAGTAGTAACTCCTCCTGGGCTTTTCCAATTTGCTTTTGTTGAAGAAGAGTTCCTGGAGAAATTCCCTAATACGCAGCCCGGCAGGCATTCCTACTCCATGGAGCGTGGTGGAGAGAATTCTGCCAGTCACACTCTCGGCCCCCTGCCAGGAGTCTTCCACACACCTTGCCCCGCTACCAGAGTACCCGATTACCCTGGCTTCCCTGCCCCCCTCCACACCCACAGGAGGGAGAAGGAGCAGGGCAGGAGGAGAGGCAGAGAAGGGGCCCAAGCATCCCTGTCTGACAAGGCCCTGATGCTTCCTTCCCACTGAGGACCACCCCAGGACTCTACTGGTCTCTCTTCCTTTTGCTACCAACACCTTGGAGGGTGGGTGGGTTCTCTGGAGGCATCTGCTCCCTGGGAACCCCACCTGCCCTGCGGGAAGCCATTTGGGAAAACCTCTTGAAGGAGGGGCCCCTGCCTCTTACCTGGAGGCCCAGGGCTGAGGAGCACCTCTGAGGTAATACCAGCCCTGGAATGCAGGACACAGACCCCAGTGACAATACCTGCTCCTTTATACCAGCCCTTCCTTTCTGGAGCCTGCCCCAGCTTGGGATGGTAGGGGGTGAAGGCAGGCAGATCTGTTCCTCCCTTCCTGGCCCTGCGGCGAGAGATGCTGACGAGTGTAGGCAGGTGGAGACAGGCCCACACAGCCGTCAGAAAGGCCTGTGTGAAGCTCCCTCTATACACACAGCACAAGGGGGGCGGGAAGTGTGGGGAAGAATCTAAAGATCGAGAAAATGTTGGCAGTAAAAAGGCATTTTTCCCACATGCTGGAACCCTAGACTTTGTTTCTGAAACTTGTTATTCTTGAGGAAAGCTGGGGAAGCATTCGTCTATGAAAATGTGAGGACTTCGCTGTTAGAGGGCCTTTCCAAACCCATCCCCAGACGATTTGTTTAAAGCCATGCAGTGGGACATTTCGGTGTAAGCAGTCAATCCAACGGAACCTGACTCACCAAAATGGTACAGATGAGGCAAGTTGCTTTTGAGGCTTTAAGTATATCTCTATTTTCAAAAGCAAAATGGAGAGTAAAGTGAAAGACTTGAAGTAATTGTAAAAACACCATTTTGGCTGATTCACATGCTGCCACTTCCTGGGAGCCAAGAGTAAAAGGTAGAAATGCCCACGGTGACAGCACCGCTGCTGCCTTGGACTAAATTACAGATACATCACACTCGGGGCTTGACCTAGAATGGGCTGTGTGGGCCACAAAGGGAACAACGGGCCTGTGAGGAGGAAAGCAGAGTTGCAGTCCCGACTCTGCCTCTAATTTCCTCTGTGGCTTTGCTGAGTCACTTAATCTCTGGGGGCTGCAGTTTTCTCACCTGCAGAAGGCGGGGCAGGGCTGACGATTCTAGAGTCCCTTTCAGCTGTGATTCACTGTATTCCAAGTCAGGGTGACCAGAGCACAGAACCGCTTCACGCATTCACTCATTCAACAAAGTTTGCGAGGGCATCTACTATGTACCGGGCACCATGCTGGGTTTCCTGCCCTCGAGAACGCAGCCTGCTGGGATTAGCAGAGGTGACTCTGCTGGGATAAGGAAGGGCACAGGGCATACCACTGGCCCAAGAACACAGGCATCTGGCCAACTGCCTCCTACAACAGGCGGCCAAGCCTTTTCAGGATTTCTTCCATTGGCTGGCAGATCCCCCTTTTCTACAACCTGTGAGGAGAGGGATCTAGGTTGGCAGGTATCCTCACCAAATCAAGAAGCCATGCAACATGATGGTAGAGGAACGAGTTCCAGTCTGTGCAGGCATCAGCTTTCAGAAGTCCCTGAAGACAAGACTAACAGAATCGACAATGATGGATTATCACGCTCAGGAATTTTAAAGGATGAGAAAAAGTAGCCAAGACCCATGGTGACCCTTGGCTGGTTTTTGGCCTCCAGCACCCTAATCTTCTTCCCCATCTCATGTGGGTAATGGGAACACTCGACCAGGCTACCCGCCCCTCCGCCAGGCCAGAGGTGGACACGCGACCTGAGCCTCCAACCAGACCCCCCCTGCTCTTGGACCAGGTGCCGAGGTGCATCCGGTGGAGCACGTGGTGGGAGAGCCTTCCGTCCAGGTGGGGGAAGCGTGGAGACTGTGGAGTTAGGTCCGATGTCTAGAGACCTCAGGGCTGCCCGGCTTCTGTCCTGGACTTGATTCTCCAGACTTCTCATCAGTGCTGGGAGTTAGTTACCTAATGGCTGTCAAAAAATCCCTTTCCTGCTCAAGATGGCTGGTCATTAGAAAACCTAACTGAGTTTTTACGATTAACGCCACATGGTCCAATGCTGTGCAGCTCAGTCAAAATGTCTATGTGTGCAGCCTGAGACTGTTACATGGGAGGTGACTGGAGTCATGGTTTGGAAGACTGACCTGCTGCTGTTTGGTGTATGGATAAGAATGAGTGACAAACAGCACAGCCATGAAGCTGAAAGCTGAGAAGAACACTGATGTTTTCTGAGCTCTCAGGATGAGCAGTTCCTGTGCCAGGAGCTTCGTTCATTTATTTCCCACAACCCTGTAGGCAGGTGAAATCATCCCCATTTTATGGATGAGGAAATGGAGGTCCAGGTGATTAAATAACGCGCTAAAGGTCACTCAGCTGAAGAACGGTAAAGCTGGGATGTGAACTCAGGAGGAAAAACTCAAAACCTGGTCTTTTAACCAAACACCACGTTGTTTCCCTATGGAAGCAAATTCATGAAAGAGTTTTCAAAAACAACGCGAACAGCTTAGTGCCACCTTGGGCTGGGGCACGAGAAGCGTCAAGGGGAACGGTGGGTTTCCATCTTGAGCAGCATTGGGCACTGGGGCGGGAACTGGCAGCTCAGGGTGGTGCCTACACTGGGGCAGCTGTGACTTGGGCTCTGGAGTGAGCATTTCCAGGTTGATGGTCAAAGCCATGGAGAGGATGGTGTTCCAGCTGGAGTGTGGGCAAGTGTAGGACAGAGGAGCAGGGGCCGAGACTGGGCTTGGGCACTGGGAGAAGAAAAGGAGCCAGTGAGGGGACAGGTGGGTCCAGGGACCGGGAGGGCACTGTAGAAGGCTGAGCTCTGCCTGGCCCCTGGGGAGCTCAAGTTCCCACTTGCAAAGGCCCCTGTTTCTGATCAGGGTCTGGGAAACAAAGGGTCCCTGCCGACCCCGAAAGCCGGTGCCCGTGCTGCCCGCCACCCCCTGCGTGCCGCTTTCTCACCCTTCACAGCAAAACCAGCTGAGACCCCTAAAGGCAAGCTCAGCCAGCTGTGGCCGGGCAGCCAGGTCCCAACCCCGAATTCCGAATCCTGCAGCTCTGGGGGTGGGGAGCCTGGGAGGTCTGGCTTCCCAGGGGCTGAGGGAGGCTTGCACTGAGCTGGGCAGGCAGCCCTTCCCCCCACCTCCCCCTCAGTAAAGGAAGGCAGGAAAAAAACGTGTTTTTATAAATAGCTCCAGCCCCAGCTGATTTGTAAATTCAGTGGGTTTTTTTGTGTCAATGACATCACCCTCCTCCCCATGGCAACCTCCGACGATATCAAAATTGCCAAGCAACGTTGGAGCAGCTCGGCGCCCCAAATGAGAGCGGGTTGATGCCTGAGGATTTAATGGAGAAATCCCAAAGTGAGCCGAGGTGTTCCGTGGAGGAGGGGTGGGCGGCTGGGGTGGAGGCCAGAGCCCGCCAGTGCCGCTTGCCAGGAGCCCTGGGCCAGCTGGGGCTCCTTGGCCATGCTCCCTTTGACAGCCTGCTGCCGGCAGCAGGGGTGAGGGCATCGCTCCCCGCCTGATGTGCCAGGAGCCAGGAGCAGCCATCCAGGTGACTAAGCCGGCCCACAGGCACTGAGTCACTGCTGGCCTGGAGGTTTCTTCCTTCCCTTTTGCATCTGATTATTTTGGGAACTGGAAACTTGGAGCTGCACCTGAGTTCCGCCCCTTCTAGCTCTCCCCTCCCTACCTGGGGCTCCAAGGAAGATGGGACCTGCCACGAGTCTGCCGCCACCTGCTAAGGATACGGAAGACGCTGTGGGGGCCTGAGGGGCCGGGGAGAGATGTCAGCCGGCAAAGTGCAACAGCAGATATGATGATGAGGCTTCCTGTCCTCTGGAGGTGTCGGGAGAAGGGGAGTCTGGTCCATGCTGACTGGCGTCCTCCCGGGCTGGCTTTGAACTCACCTCCTAAGGGATATTTCTGTAAATGAGCAGCTCCTAGGGTCAGAGTGGCATTTGGAGAACGAGGCTGGATTGGCTTAGGCTGTCCTGGGCAGGTAGGTGGCTCTGCGCCGGGTGTGGCCCCATGTGTGTGTGAGAGGAGCAGGTGTGTGTGCGAGAGCGGACCGCAGGGGAGCTGGCCGAGACTGGGGATGAGGGATTTGGCAGCAGTTCATCCTGACTGATGCTGGGTCCGCCCAGGCCCCAAGATGGGTGCTGTGGAAAAGGACACCAGGCGCCTGACCTGAGCAGGTGAGGAACAGCTCCAGCTCAGACAGACCCAGGCCCCACTGAGTCCACGGGACAGAGATACGGCAGGGTGCCAGGGTAGGGGGTGGTCCAAGGATGGAAGCCAACCCGCCGGGGGCACCGGACGATGCTTGGGCTGCCTCTTCTGACAGCCCTAATCACTAAGGCACTAAGGAAACAGCTTCCTACCAGGAATTCTGTCCCTCTCGGTGCAGTGCCCGTCAGCACCTACGTGTGTCCTCCGCCGAGCTCTCACGGGTGCATCCCTGGGAAGGATGCTGCCCAGGGCTCCACTCCCCCATACTCAGGACACAGCGGGGCCGCTGATTAGGCTGGTGCTCAAGCCAGCACCTCGGACCCCTGACCCCACAGGACGTGCTCTGATGTGGGTCCCCCGCCTCCACACCAGTGAGTAAGCTGCTAGAGGGAGAAGGCTATGTACCCACAGAGGCAAGACGACACCAACCAGGAGGCTTCGGGAGAAGCGGCTGGGCGAGAAAAGCACTAAGCACTGAGGTTTTCTTTTTCTGTTCCTTTTTTCTCTTTTTTTGCCCGAAGGGAGTGCCGCTTCCTGGGCTAGAGGCAAGCACCGGCCTGCAGCAGGGAGCTCGGGGCCCAGAGGACGGCCAAGGTAAGGTCCCTGCTGCCACGGCGGCGCGGGCCTCCCTGGCGGGGTGGGGTGCCAAGTTGTCCAGGTTGCCCACCATCTGGGACAGGGCGGGCAGCTGTGGGTTCCTGGGCTAAGGAGCCCCACACCCCGCCCAAACTGCCACTCCCTTCCCAGATGGATTTTGAAGCACCCCCATCCAAGCTGGCCTCTGGCTCCCTGGCCAGAGAGAGATATGCTTATTTCTGCTATTCCTGCCTTTAACTCCCCTTCCTGCTGGGCCGTGCCAGTGCCACCGGGACGCGCCTCCAGGAGGCCCCACGGCCTCTGGGACACTCCCCTCATGTGTGCATCCCACAGATATTTATGGAGCATCCGCTGGGTCCCGGGATCCAAGTCACACCCCTGTGCTGAGCTTGACTTGGCACAGATTCTGACTCTGAAACTCGGCCTCAGGCCGGATTCAGGGGGTTGCCTGGCTGAGAGCACCATGTTTCCTCACAGACCTGACTCCCCTGCGGTGTTAAGGACCTGGTTGCCTCCAGGGACGTCAGGCCCAGTGAGCTCGGGTTTCTAAGGCACTGTGGCCCCACCAAGAAGCAAGGCTCATACAGTGTAGTTTGCTCTTTCCCTGGCAGCACACACCAAGGTTGGAGGGTCCTGCTTGGGGTCTTTCCCTGAGTGGTTTTGGTGGGAACCGGGTTCCTGAAGTAGAGGATGAGCTCTGGGCTGCATGGGCCCCGGTGGGCCTGGGACTCGGCCTCACAGAAGCTCATCTAGCTGAGAATAAGGCCTTTGGGCCAAGCAAGGGGTCCTCTCTGCAGCTCAGGAGTGACAAACCTGGGAGCCCTGGTGACCAGGGTGCCTAGTCACGAGGCTTCGGCGCCGGGAGCAGGCTTTCTGGGGCCCCTGATTTGGGTGGAAAGCTCTGTGCACCTGAGAGTGGCCACAAGAGGAGAGTGTGGTGGCTGCATGGACCGTTCGGTCCCCCAAGGATAGACATTCTTGGTGAGCGGAGCCCCCTGGGATGTGCCAGGCACAGGGAAATGTGCAGGCAGGTCTGGGGCCTCCAGCCTCTGCAAACCCACTCTGTGCATAATTCCCAAGAATGACCAGGAATGCCCCCTGTCCTGGAAGAGCCCATGGGACCAGAGTCAGGATGAACCCAAGTGTCTCCCACTCAATCCCCATACCTGGCTCCAGGAAGAGGAAAATGGGGGTATTTACTAGCCGTGGGGTTACCAGCTGTGGGCGTATTCCCAGCTCCTGGAAAAAGGCCACTCCAAGCCTGGCGGTGCCCCGTGTATGCAGAGCTGAGCAGCAGCTGGTGCCCAGCTGGGGACAGAGTGGCAAAGACTGGGGAGCACTGGACAGACAGCAGGCCAGCAGGGTGGCAGCTGGCTGGGCCAGGAGGGAGCCAGGAGGAGAGGAAAAGCTCAGGGAGGGCTCAGGACGAGGGCTTTCTTATACCTACCGCCTCGGTGGGAGGGCCAGGCAGGGCGGAGGCGGAGACCCTGAGAGACCTCATTCCTCACCCAAACGGCCCCATAGGCGCCTGTGCGCGCTGTGTCCTGGGCGCAGAAGGCAGGAAGGACTCATGGGAAGCTGACCTGTGGCTGGAAGTGGAGCCCTTCCTTTAGGATGCATTCCACACCTGAGTGGGAAGGAGACTCGGGCAGCAGGAAGGCTGCTAGCAAACCTCATTAGCAGGCCTTCTGCAGCCTGTCCCTAAAAGAAGTGGACTAGCCAACAGGTTGGAGTAGAGCATGGAAAATGGAAGCTTCGGAAGAGCTCTCAACTTCCTGAAGCGTGGCTGACCCTCCTGCCCGGGGTGAACAGGCCGACTGGTCCTGGGAAGCTGCCCCTTCCAAGCTCAGCCCGAGGGCCCACTGGGGGCTAAGGTGAGAGGTGTGAGGTGTGGGATAAAGGGGGACTTGTCTTTTCTGGGCAGGGTGTGGGCTCTAGGCAGTACTAGGTGGTGGCCATTGGCACCTTGTTCTGGCTCACTCGCTTGCAGGCAGGGAAGAGCTATGGCCTGACTACGGAGTATCAAACACTGGTGGCAGGATGGGGGCAGGGGTGGGGTGGAGTGCTGGAGCCCTTGCCCCAGGGGAACTTACAGGCTTCAACAGAGCAGTGGAAAGGAAAGCTGAACAGGACAGACTTTCATACCCTGGGGAGAATTAGCATGGAGGCAGGGACCATTCCCTCGCAACTGCAAGGGGCCACATCAGCCCCAGCAAAGGGACACTTACACTGGCCAGCATTTTCTATAAAACCTCACTATTACCCACCAGGCAGTGCAGAGACTTTACAGGGGCACAGTGATGACCTTTTTTTACACCTGTGGTTTCTCTGTGGTAAGCTTTCCCCCTCGAAGTGCTGCCTCAGTCAGCAAACACTGGCACCTTTTGGCCTGGCTCGGGTTTGCCTGAGTTTGCCAAGCACTTGGGCCCCAGGCCTCTGGCTAACGGGGTGAAGGCAGGGCTGTGTTCTCTTGCACACTCAGGCTGCCCAGGACCTGGGGGCGGCCTCTGCGTGCTCAGAGAAGCAGGCCCAGGAAGCTCAGGTCAGCTGGTTCATTCGTTGTTCTGGTCTCTGACCCCCGTGCACCCGGAACCCAGCCCACTCACCCCAGGGCAAATAGCAACGAACCAGTCACCTTGCTCAAGGCCCCTGCCGCTTGCCTGTCTGCCAGGCTCCTGAGGCTCCTGAGTGCTGCAGCGGTGGCAGCGGGCTTAAAACCGGGAGGACTGGTTCTCTGGTTCAGTCCTGTCCTGGAGCCTCCAGCCTCCATTTTCCTTCTTCTAGCTTCGAATGAGCCTCCATATGGAATTGTGTAAGAAGGCACAGAGAGTGCAGGGAGCCGGGGACCAACTGTGCATCCAGAGCACGGTCTCGGGTCAGTGGGAAAGAGCGCAGAGGAGGAAAAGGGCTGCCCTAGAAAGGAGCTAGCCACCTTGGATTGCTGTAGTACATTCAAGCCAGAGGGAGGCCCAAAGAATGTTTAATGCAGCCTTCATAATTTCATAGAGGGAAACAGAACCCAGAGAAGGAAAGTGGGGTCCTAAGATCACAGAACTAACTGGTGACAGAGTCAGCTTCAGGCCTGGGGGGGTCCTCGCTTCCCAGTCTAGGTTGCCTTTCCATCAGCAGTATCAGCAAACACACCCCCAAGCAGGGACAGGTGAGAGCTGCCAGGTAACAAGATGGCTTGAGAGAGGCGGCCTGGTCTAACACAGTAGGAGGACAGGTCCCCTTACTCCTCTGTGCCTCCTGCCCAAACAGGAGTGGGCCCTGCCCACCCCCAGCCCCTGCATCTCGATGGACCTGGAGCCCCAGCTCAGCCCACGCTTATTTGGCAGCACCCCCCAAGGAGAGGCTCGGCCCACTCCTGGGACCCGGCCACTCTCTGATAAACAGATCCAGCTAATTTGTAAATGGATAGACTCAAATTCTTGTCCCAGGAAGCATTTTACATTTTAAACATAAGCCTGTTAATGTCTTAAGCCAAAGGAAGGGGTAATGATGATAGTATCTAGGAATGAAAGAGATTCTGGGGCAGACCCTGAGCAGGAGGAACACAGGAGACCCTTTACCTCAGGTGGTCTTTTCACCAGTTATATACCATGACCCAGGCAGGAATTTAAACGCCCACCATCAGAGGTCAGATCCCAGAAGCAGGTGGCCTGTTGTCTGTCATTTGTCTCCCTGACCCCAGGCACGAGCTGACAAGAAGTCTTTTATATTCCACTATAGTGGGTTTTGCTGGAAGATGGTGTGTCAGGGATCAGGCAAGGTGGAGAAAGGTAGAGGTCTCGGACCCTGGGGAGGGATGGAGCCAGACCCAGGGGCAAGAATGCAAGACCAGGAGTTAGCAAGCATGCTGGGCTTCTGTAGAGGAGAGGATGGTCAGACAGGAGGAGGGGCTGCCTCAGACGGTCCATCATCCCAGCAAGAGCCCCTGGGGAGGGCGGGGCAGTGCACACCAGGACCCTTTGCATCAGTGTTCACATGAAGTTCCCGCAGGCCCAGCCCAGGGCAGTCAAGGTGTGGTCCAGAGATTAAAGAAGGAAAGACCCTGAGAAGGGATGGCAGTAGCTGCCTGCCCCACCCCCTATCCTAGGACCCTCTAAGCATAGCCCAGCCCAGCCAAGTGGCAGTTAGGTCATGCCTTCTAACCCAGGGCAGACTCAGAAGGTGGAGTTCCACAAGCTCTGCAGTAAGTTCCCAAGAGGCCACATGGCCCAGAGCCTGTGAACTCCGTGCACTTAGAGCTAAGGTGTTCCCCCCAGACGGTTGTGGATGGGGCTTGGGCAGCCAACATCATGCTTCCTGAGACTTTCCTTCCCTGGACTCTGGCTGGAGCTCTTACCTGGTCTGGCGCAAGCCTTCCACTCCCCCAACTCACCTGTCCTTCCTGAAAGTCAGGCCCTGGGCTCCAGGGCATGGGTGCCAGTCACAACCCTGCCCTCGCCTTAGACTGGGGGCAGCTGCTGGACGCTCAGAGCAGAGAGGAAAGGACAATGAAGGGTATCCATTCAGGAAGCTTCCCAGCTGTCAGTTCTGCCGGCAGAAATGCCAGCCAGAGAGCTAAATTGCCAGCAACAGACAGTTGGATGGAACTTTGGAGCCCATTAAGAGCAGGGGCTGCAAAGTGATCATAGTGAGAAGATATTAAAGGAATTCATCATGTCTCTAAAATGAGTGTCCTTAGCACAGAGGTAGCTCTTTCTGTTGCCACCCTCCCCAGCGTAGCTCATGCCCCCATGCACCCGGGAAGGGTGCCACAGCTTGCCCTGCCCCTGCTTTAGCTCCTTGAGGTGGGTGGACAGTGGCTTCTGCATCTGGGTGGCTCACCCAAGGTCACCAGGTCCCTTTGGGACTATCAGGCAAGTTCAGCCGCCTGTGTCAGTTATCATTTAGTGGAGACAGGCCTATATATTCTCATTGGCACAGGAAGCCTAGTACATATATACACTTGAGAAAAAGGCAGAAAGAGGCTGGAGGCTTCTGGGTGTGGTCATTTCCTTCTGCTGAAGTTCAGGGTAGCAGAGGGACACATCTTTCCAGCGGCCAGGCAGGAGAGTCCAGTGGACTTTTCCCGAACACCTAACTGGGCCCAGATGGTGCTGCCAGCTGGAGCTGGGGTTCTCTCTCCAGGATCTGGAGTGGATAGACCTGTTGCGTTGATTTAATAGCAAGTTCTCCTGGAAGAACCCTTGGATTCTGTCCCCATGGCACACTAAACTGGACTCCATTGCTCCCTGTGGCAGCTGTGTGCACGCATGGCGTGGGGGAGGGGAGTTTCCTCCTTGGTCCCTTCGGCAGCTGTGAGGGCCGAGGGCCAAGAACTCTCACCCTGTTTGAGGGTGCTGGTCCTTGGGGCCCCTGTACCCCAGTGCTCTAGACCTCATCATTCCACCACCTTCCCAAGGGAGAGGGGCACCCTCTCCCCCGTTATACACATCAAGAAACTAAGGCTGAGACATGCTGGAAGTCTAGAAAGGCAGAAGGGCTCCAGTCCTGCAGGAGCCCATGGTCTCTGCAGCTAGATTCTATCTCCTTCCTGCCTAAGGACCCCAAGGGCTTAGCAACCTCAACTTTCTCAATTCACGCTCCCAGACCCTCAGAGGTTCGCACCTGCCTCCCAGCCCCATCAGCAGAGAGACGGATGGTCCCATCAGGGTGAGGGGCACTGGCCCAGGCCACCCCAAGAGCAGGAAGGGACAGGTGTGGGACTGCCCAAAAGAGAGGGGGAGGAAGGGATCTTCTCCAAAGAGTGCCTCTCTCCTAGGGCTGAGGGCTCAGGGTGAGTGGGCAGCTACCCCACTGGAGCCCAGGCCCCAAGGGGCTCCTCCAAGCAGGTAGCAAGCAGGTGTACAGCCCCACTTCCCCAGCAGTGCCTGCATGTGGGCCTGATGGCGCCTGGCCCATTCTGGGTCTGTGAAGGACAGATGGCTTGATTCAGGGACTTCGGGCAGGGTGATGGCTCATGACTCAGTGAGAGGGTGGTGGAAACTGAGGCCCCTCTCTGCCCCTCATACCCAGTGCCATGTGGGCATCCTCATGCTCTCATCAGAAATGGAGGAGGGATATCCACACGCCACCCCCGACTTCTCTGTGTCACATGACATACCCGTCCTGGGTGGCAGTCAGAGTTAGCACAAAGAGGCAAATTACCAGCACCTCCCCCACCAGCTGCTCCCAGGGACCTGACCCCACACGGTCAAGTCATATCAGACAGTCCCTGGCACCAGGAACCTCTGAGCAGTACAGAGTTAAGAGAACGGGCTGGGGACAGATACCCTTGGGTTGAAATTCTGGCTCCACCACTCAAAAGCTACAAGACCCTGAGCTGATTCCTTAACCAGTCTGAGCCTCATCTGTTT
This sequence comes from Physeter macrocephalus, assembly GCF_002837175.3. Taxonomy (NCBI): domain Eukaryota; kingdom Metazoa; phylum Chordata; class Mammalia; order Artiodactyla; family Physeteridae; genus Physeter; species Physeter macrocephalus. Next base: position 98,107,864 of record NC_041224.1, on the reverse strand, counting down.
CCTCATCTGTAAAATGAGAATAATAACAGTATAGTACTTCTGTCCCAGGGTGGTTGTGAAGACTTGAGTGATGACATGTGTAAATAGCTTAGCATGGGGCCTGGCCCACCTGAAGCATTCAATAATCAGCAGGCATTATTATTACTATTATTAGAGAAGGGCAGTCATCCAGAGAAAGGACCCTGAGGAAGCTTTTCAAGTCACAGAGCAGAAAGGTGCCAGGAAAGGATAATGTGTTTGTGTTTCTAAACCACAAGTTGATCTGTATCTTTCCTCTTTGGCCCTAACCCGGGTTCTCAGCCCTGGCTGTAGGTACTCAGATGTTACAACAGGCCCCAAGAGCCACAGGCTGAGAGCCAGGAAGTGCCTGCCCTGCCCATGTGCCCTCCCTGACACCCTCCCAGACCAGGCTGGTTGACCAATGCCCCAGAGCTGGCGGAGCTCCGAGAGCCATTGCCCATGATGAAATGCCACTTCTCAGTGCCCCTGTCCAGCACTCCTGCCCAATTTGTGCAACGGCAGTGCTTGGACAACGCCCTTGACCAGAAGGCCTATGCCAGCTGCCAAGGCTCTTCAAAGGAGGGTATGCCTGGTCCCTCTCCCTGTGCTTGGCACGGCAACCTGGGAATAGGCCAGAAGGAAGCATGTGGATGCTGGAGGAGAAGCTGTCTCTAGACTGTCCTTGCCACTTCCTGAACTGTTGTTCTGCCCCCTCCTCCTGGGCAGGGCCGAGTTGGGTGTGGATCGGAGGAAGATGGAGACGGGGGTGGGGAGAGTCACACACAGAAATTAATCACTCAGGACCCATTCTGCACATCCCAGCCACTCCAATATGCAGAGGGTCATCCAACCCTCTGCAGCCGACCCGCCGTAGACCCACCTGGAAGGGCAGAAATGTGGGGCTGTGATGCGCCCAAGAGGCCCCCTACTCTAGTCTGGTATCCACTAGGGGAACCTTTTCTCTAGCATATCTGACTGACAGTTATCTGCTTCTTGAATACGTTCAGTGATGGGGGATTCATTACCTCCTCAGTCAGTCTTATTTGGGAGTCCTGTCTCTCTCAAGGCGCCAAACGCCATTGCAGCTCTCAAAGGTGAGAGGCCCCCCAAGGTACCCTAGACTCTCTCCCTTTGGGGTAAGGAAGGGACTGGGTGTGTAGCCTTTTGGGGATACCCAAGCCTGAATTAAACCAAATTAAATACCAGTTCATTTCTGATAATATTCTAATGTTCACACTTTATTGTAGTTTAACAGTTCAAAAGTATTGCTTGGAGCTGGGGTTTTGGTATATAAGGTATTTGTATCGAAAGGAAATAATTCATGTGTGTCAGTAAAAAATAATTTAGGGTGTTGATTCTAGGTTCAATAAAGTAATGCATTTCATTCTAGCTTTGGTTCTTGGTTCATTTCAAATCCTCAGCAACCAATTCCCATACTCACCCCCCAACCCAGCACAACCTCCTTCCCATAGCCAGCATCTCCACCTGGCATCACCACGCCTTCCCCGGGAGGCTGAGGACATCAGGGCTTTGGATGCAGCCAGACAGGATGCAGGCCTGTTTGGGGTAGTGAATTCCCACTGGCCACTTCAGCTCTGTTTGGTGGGAGCCTAGAGTAAACTGTGCATAAGCAATTGAGCCTATAATGCAAATTCTTTATCCATAAATTGCACTGATATGTCTAAAGAATCCGTGAATAAAAACAATACATGGCAGTAGTGACCTCAGTAACTAAAGTTTGAGGTGCCCAACAACGAGAAAAATTCCTCCACTTCCTCCTTCGGGGCAGCCATTTGGGGTCTAGATATACTGAATTTCCATGCCTGACTCCCCTCAGCACTTGGGTGGACACAGCCCTCCCTGGGGACCTGGAAGTCTTCCCACTTCCTTGTTTGGGGAAGAGACAGACGGCTCCTGCCCTCCTCCACAGCATATAAACACAGGAGAAACCACCCTCCAATCCAGAAGCAGCAGGGCAAAGGGCAGCCCAGAGTGAGCCACTTGGGACAGCCATCCTAATCCTAGGCCAGGACACTGCTGGGGACAGCCAGGAGATGCTGACTCTGGAACCGTGACTTATCCTCTGTTTGGGGGTGCAGGGCTCCTGGAAGCTTTCTTTCCCTAGAGGTCCCTTACAATCCTGAAGCCAGAGGGCTCTCAGAACTGAGCAGGGTCTGACAAGGGAATTGGAATCTCTTTAAATCCCACTTTTCTGCCTGCACAAGGGGGCTACCCCAAGACAGCCGTAGGGCCTTGTCGCGCGATGGGACAGGACAGGCCAAGGTGGTAGGTTTCAGGATTCCAGCCGGGGTCTCCAGGGTGGGTGGGTGGGACGCACCACCCAAGTGTGCGTCTGCAGTGCAAATTAAGGAGCTCATTACACAGAGGCGCTCGGAGGACAGTCCAGGTCAGGCCTCTAGGCCGCAGCCCAGGGTCCGAGGGGCCACGTGTACGTCACAGCGGGCGGCCGGGGCCGGCACCGGAAGGCAAAGGGCCGGCGGGAGACGGAGCCGAGCGGGTAGGGGGAAAGGGTTGAGAAAGGGGGCGCCCCTCGGGCAGAGAGGCTCCTGGCCGCGGCCCCTGCGCCCCTCGGCGGCTTTTCCCGGGCTCTGCGTTCGCGGCTTCCTACCTGAGGCCACACCCCGAAATCAAACTCGCGGCAGGTGAAGCCGGCGCTGCACAAACATGTAAGCGCGGCCTCCCCTCGTTGTTCCCGGCGCCTCCCGGCGGAGGGCGGGTCGGGATCCCGCGGCCTCTCCCAGAGCTCCGGGGGCTTCCCGCTCGGCAGGTGGGTGCCCCGACCACCGGGGTGCTGCGAGCCCTGCCCGGGTAGGGGCCGGGACGGGGGACAGGCCTCCCGCACGCGCGGCTCCCGGTTCTCGGGTGTTCATTCCCCGAAGTGCGGGGCCGCCGGCGCGGGCCGAGGGGAGTCGGCGGCGCCGGCAGCGGACCTCGCTCCGCGTGGGCGCCCGGCCCTCGCGCCCAGGCTGGCGGGGGGCTTCGTCCCAGAGGGTGCCTCACTCGGGCGGCCGAGGCGGGGCCGGTGGCCGCGCTGGGTCGGAGCTAGGAGAGCAGAGGGGCCGGAAGCGCTGAGCCCGCTGTCCCCTCGTCCCCGTGCGCCCTGCGGGGAGCCCGCCGCCTCCGCTCGCTCGCACCTGAGAAGGTGGCTCAGCCGGAGGCGGGCGGCCGGGTGCGGGGCGAGGGGGGAGGTTCCGAATGCTCTGGATTCCGGCCAGTCGCGAAATCCGCGGGGACACTTACTACATCGGTCACAATTAATTTCTGACCTGTTTCCACCCAGGCCTCGGAGGACTGGCCCGCGAAGGTCCTCAGTTCCTTCTCCTCGGTGCCTGAGAGCTCTGCCCACTGAAGAGTGAGGAGTCCGGAGAAAGAGGAGGCAGGGAAGGCGGCCCAGAGGTGAGTAGCCCATGGAGGGTGTCCAGGGGCCCTCTCGGGACCTCTGTGAGGGACAGGCTGGGACAGTGGGCGGGCAGGTGGCCCTCCTAGGCTGGCCCGTTCTCGGTACTGTTAGGCAGTGGTCCCTACTAGGTGCCATTTCTCAGTCCTTAGTGAATGTGCCTTGTTACTTCACCCGCCTCGGCCCACTGGAGGCACGCATACGGCTTCAAATGCCCCGCCCTGGCTCCTGGCCCATCCTCCTCCTGTCCTCCTGTCTGCTGCCGGTCAGGGCCGAGGCAATGTCACCAAGGCCAGTGCACTACATTCTTGTTTGGGAAAGAGGCTCCCAAACAGGAAGGGCAGGAGCAGGCCCAGCATCCGTGCTGAGCAGGCCAGGAGGCAGCCCCAGCCAGAGGTGCTGCTGGGCGGATCCCAGCCTGCCGTCAGCTCATTCCCCAGCTGTCCAACCTGCTAAAATCTCTCCAGCTTTGCCCACACCCAGTGAGTGGCATCCACCCTGGGAGGGAGATGCTGCTGGGAGCACCAAGGGCTAAGACATGAGGAGTTCCCAGGGTGTAGGCTGCATTTTCTGTATCTTGCCCCATTCTGGCGCGAGCTCTGCTGTGAGTTCTCCTCAGGCCATATGTAGGACAGTGGTAGAGAACACATTTGGAACCAGAAAGAGCTGGGTTCGAATTCTGACATTTTGCCTTTGATTCCTTAAGCAAGTTGCTTTACTTCTCTCCCAACTTTAATGTCCTTATCTATAACATGGGGGTGATCATGCCTTCCTCATAGGGCAGTTGTGAGAAGTCACAATGAAAACTGATAAAGGAGAACAGCCCCAGCAGGAAGCTACCTGCCTAGCCTCCAGTTTGGGGAAAGGTTAAGCTCCCCGAGCCCTCTTCTCTTGGAGAACTTTGAGAATGGTCTGGCTGTGTGGCAAGAGATTATGGAGGACATTAGAGCAAAGCAATGGGAATAAAGTAACGGCAGAGGGTCCGTGCAGGGTGGGTAGTAAGGTGGCCCCAGAGAAGGGGCCATTTCTGGAAGGGAATCCCGCTTTGGAAGCAGAAACATCAGCACGCTCTGTACACATCACACGGCTTCACCTGTCCATAGGTGACCCTGGACACACTGTTACCACCTGCGCAGCCTGGGGCAGAGAGAGAGACTGGCTTGAGGTTTCCAGTCCTATCTCTACCCAGAGTAGTTGTGTGATGTGGGGCAGGTCGTTTGACTTCTCTGGGTGCACTAGGCATGGTGCAAGAGCTTGGAGCTTGGGTTTGATTCCCAGCTACACACTCACCATATCAGACAATTACTTCTCTCTCAGCCTCGGTTTCTTCACTTGTAAAATTAAGCTCATAAAACCTACCTCGTAGAGTCGTGACCATTAAATGCACTAGTGAAAGGCGCCTAGTACAGTGTCTGACACATGCTAGGCACTTTATACACGTGTATGTGTAGGTTCCCTTTCTCAGCTCCTCCCTCTCCCCAGTCACTTGCCATTCTTAAAACGCACCCAGTAAAACAGGTTTGGCCCGTGTCACTGCAGTATTGTGAACTTGGAGTGAGGAGGGGAACAATGTAGTGATACAGAAAGTTAAGGTCTGTAAAAACATAATCTCTTTGTGACTAGGGGACTTAATCCTGTGACTTGGGGACTCTGGAGATTCTTTCTGGCTAGGCACTGAGGACTCAGTGATGAGGTCTCGAGCCTCTATATGTGGAAGCTGTTGAAAATCTGGGGTAGTGAAGAGGTGCCTGGTCTGCAGCTCTCCCAGTCTTCACTCCTCCCTTGGAGATTATGCCATGCCCAGGACACCCCAGTGCTGCGGACTGGGGAAGCGGTTAGGATTCCAAGTACGGCGAACAGAGGTCAGAGGGCTGCTCTGGCTTGAGCCGCTGCTGGACAGCGGCAGCACAGCACTTGCAGGCTGGAGCTGGGCCCAAAAGGCAGGCCAGAGTCAACACTGACCTTCCCTGGCCGGCCAGCCTAGCTCTTCGGCCTCTCATTCAGCTGGAGTGTTGACACAAGTGATTGAATGAGACTTATTATCATATTCTTTTCAACAACAGCCCCATTATCTTTCCCCTGGGGAGTCACCGGGACCTGTAGTGTGGGAATGACAACAAGGTGGGGAGCCGAGACATTTTGGCGTGTTCTGTGCACCGTGCCCCCTGCCCTGCACACTCAGCTTCTCTCTGGGCCACTCGGGTGCGTCAGAAGAACCTCAGGGGACTGCTCTACATCCCCGGGATGCTCCACACTTCCACACAGCGGCCCTGGGCAGATCTTAAATAGTGCCTGTGGGCAGTGGCAGTAAGGGCCACAGCCCTCAGGACCCATCCACAGCCCTAGGACCCATCCACCCTACAGGGGACAGCTGGGCAGAAGAGCAAATGAAATTCTCTTCAGGCCCTTCCCCTGGTGTATTGCTAGGGGACAGGAAGAGTGCTGGGGTGCCACCTCTCATGTCACGTGAAGAGGGCAGATGGCAGGCCTGGACCCCTGGTGGAAGCTGAGGGAGGACGGAGCTCAGCCCCACACGAAGGATGAGCTGTGAGGGGACAGAGAGACAGAGGGCAGGGGCCTCCGAAAGGGGGAGGAGCCCCCCATCACTGAACTCATTGGAGCAAGGCGAGCAGGGCGTGGACCGGCTCCTGTCGGGAATGCCACCGAAGGATTGAAAATTGGGCAGGGGCGAAGGGGAGGCCATAGCCCATCGGTAAGTCCCACAGGTGGGTGGCGCAGGTCAGGGTGGGGTCTGGCAACATCTATTTGGAAAAGCCAGCTGAACTGCACGAGAGCAAGTATTTTGTTTTGTTCACCATGGTCCCCAGAGCCTGGAGCAGAGCAGATGCACAACAAATGAATTTATCAAATAAGTGAATGAATAATATAATTTCATATTTAAACAAACTCCAGAAACTAAAATTTGCGAAAGATCTTCCTAGCTGATGAGAATACTCCAATGAAAGACTGGCTTCTGTCCAGGATAATATCAAGCAGGGGCCTTCGAGGCACATTCCTCTTCAAGGAAGGGTGTGGGATGACGGTTCCCAAAGGGCGTTATGAAGAGGTTGGGCAGCAGACCTCGGGGTCGGGGTGAAAGGGCCCAGCCCTGGAGGTGGCAGGGTCCTCCACCAGCCCCTCTGTGACTGGATGGTGGCAGTAGTGGGGGTACCTTTGTAAGTGCTCTAGGACTCAGGGGATTACCTCTATCTCGATGTCACAGAGCGTCTTGCGTGGGTCTGAGAATGACAGGCTGGGGTGGTGGGAGGTGACAGCTAACTGCAGCCTTGTTCACATCTGGATCAGATTAACAGGGGCATTCCCCTTCTTTGCTGCTCCACTTGGGCAAATCACTTAATCTCTCTGAACAAGGGTTTCCTCATCTGCATAACGGGTACAATAATAGGCCTACCTCACCGGCTTGTGGCGAGGATTCTGTGTGTGAAATGCTCAGCCCAGAGCCTGATGCTTATACTAGGCACTCCCTGAGTGACAATTACTAAAAATACCCAAAACAGCCCCTCCAACTAGGACAGATGCTGTTTCCTTCCTCACTGTACCTGGAGAAGCTGGCAGAAGTGAATAAGTCCATGCCCCTGTTGGCCCCGGAAACGCTGAGGCTTAGAAAGGAAGAGTGGGCCAGAATCACAAGCGGAACTTAGGAACGCCACGCCCCAGGTCCACGCTGAGCCCGCACTCAGCCCTGACAAGCCGACCGTGCCTCCCTCAAGGGGAGCCTAGGCACGCACCCCACTCTCACTCTCTGACCCTCAGAGGGAACAGGGCCCCAGGTGCAGCTGCCTTCTCTCTTCCCACTCGTCTGGAAATGGAGGGGAATCCCACCAGCCTCATCCTAACAGTTTACATCCCAGAACTCACACAGCCAACCAAATCCTGCTCCCCTCAGAGTGGCTGCAAGCTCCTTCAGACTTGCTTTCTGGGAACCACCTTCCCAGCCTGTAGTGCGTTCTTGTGAATCCCTTCAGTGGGCTGAGTGTCCTTTCCTTGAAAGGAATTTGATGTGTGGGAACAGGCAAAACTCACTGGAAGCCGGGTCTAGGCGGCAAGGCAACCTCGTTGGACACCAGCTCTTCTGGTGAAAAGCAGAGGCCACAGGTTAGGAAGACACTTGATGCTGGCCCAAGATGGGCCCCAAAGTTGATTCCCAAGAGGACTTCTAGAAGTCCTGGAGCACGTCTGCAACAGGCAGTTTCACTCCCAAGGGTCTGCCACAAATGGCAATGCTCACTGGAAAGTCTGTGCTCTGGTTTGAGGTTTAAGTGCAGACTCATTTCTCCATGGTTCTGGTTGGGGAACCAACAGCTTGGTGGCCCTGGAGCCCCAGGCCCTGGCAGACGGATGTCTCCTCCCCCAGAGGAAAAGCAGTTTGAGGGGGTGACCCACCCAGCACAGCTGTCTGCTGTCCCTGTTGTAGACCCTGGACCAGCTGAGCCACAGTGCCTGGTCTGGGGGCCCTCACCACCCAGACCCCATGGCACCGTGGAACACTGGCATCAGCCACAAAGCTCTGCCCACCACTCCTCAAGCCAGGCCTGCTGGTTGCCTGACTTGAGGCTGAGACCCTACTGGGGGGACGTGGACCTGTGCTGGAGAAAATACTCTCCTGCTGTTCCTGCGGCTCTTTCCATGTGTGCCAGGCCCTGACATCACAGCTGCCAAGGCAAGCTCTTTAGAACACCGCACCACCACCACTGCAGGGCAAAAAAAAAACCAGACAAACAAGCCCTGGTTCCAAACAAAGTAAGGGTCAGCCTGCAAGTCAAGACAGCGCCAGTCTCCCTTGGCCTCTGACTCACAGATCAGCCCAGGAAAGAACCTAGTAATCTTGGTTGAGGGAGCTGGCCCTTGGCCCATCCCCTTCTACACGGACTGCCCAGCCCCCTTCCTGTTCACAGAGACCCCTGGGAAGGAGATTAACAACAGCCCGAGTCCCTCTGAGTGGGCATGGTGGACGGAGCAGGGCTTTGGAACCAGATCTGGGTTTAAACACCAACTCGGTCATTTCCTGGTTCTGTGACCCTGGGTAAATTATTCAGCCTCCCTGAGCCTCATCTGGATTTGTAGATAATAATAATAGCTCCTACCTCCCATGCTCGTTGTGAGGATTAAATTAGTTGGTGCTTGGAAAGGGCCTAGCATGTAGTAGTAGGTGCTCAAGAAAAGTTACTTCCCTTTCTCTCTGGAGTCTCCTGCTCCTCTGACATGATAGTCCCACCCCTCAGTGACCCCAGGCCTGTGGCTCCCTGAACTCTCCCACCAGCTCCACCCTCCGTTTTACTGGGTGTGACAGCATTTCCTCCAGAAGCCTCTGCCAGGAACTGACCTGCTCCCCATCTGCCAGGCTCTGGCTGGAGGAAGCAGCCTCAGCAGGAGCTGTGCCGGGGGTGGGGGTGGGGGTGGGGGTTAGCATCACTGCCTCTGGCGGGGGGGGGGGGGGGGGTGGGGGGGGGGGGGGGGGGGGGGGGGGAGCTTCCTTCTAAAGCTGGTTGGGGCAGGGCCCTCCCCTCCCCTCCCCTCCCCTCCCCTCCCCTCCCCTCCCCTCCCCTCCCCTCCCCTCCTCTCCCCTCCCCTCCCCAGTGATGGGCATCCTTCTCTGGTCCAGTCATGGGCCAGCCTGCTGGCTGGAAGGTGATGTCCTCGGCCATTCTCAGAAGAGGAATGTTCAAAGCATTCCTCAATCGTAAAGGTGCATCCCAGCCTGAGAAAGATTCCTCAGCACCTCCCCACACTGCGTTGGGGTGAGGTGTCAGACCAGATGGGAGGGGCTCGGGCAGCAGAGGTCACTCTGAGCCAGAGCTGGCGCCCTGCCTCTGCCCATTTCTACTTCAGTGGCCAAGGCCCACATCATTTCTGTCAGGCTAAGCAGAAGGAAAGGCAGGGACTGGCTCTCTGAGGGAACAGTATCCTCCTTCCTCCTCCAGAGTACCTTCTTTAGGGAAAGCTCTTCCACTAGGTGAGTGGAGTGTGGATGCAAAGAGGTGGTGCTTCTCGGATGGCAGTTTTAAAGGCGGGCATGGCCTGATTTGATTTAACCTCACGGCCGACTCAGCACCCCCTCTCCCTCAGCCCCGAGGTCCTTGGGCTTGTCAGAAGGCGGGAAACTGGGTGGAAGATGGAGACCTAGGAATGGCAAGTGAGGGCCCCTGTCTGCGCATTCGTGTGTGTGTCCAGGACATGGAGCTGGAGGGATGCAGGGGATGCTTGGGTCTCAGGTGATTGACACCCAGTGACCTGGCAACATTGCATACTTAAGTGGGTGAGTATCTCTTAGGAAACTCAGTGCTCGTGGATCAGTCTTTTCTTTATTTAAAAATATTTTGTTTTCTTTAGAAAGGCAGCCCGTCATCTTTAAGGAAAGTTCAGAAGAGTAGAAAGATGGGGTAGGAGGAAGTCACCTGGAACCCCACCAGTCAAACACAACAACAATGAATATTTTGCTGTATTTCCTTCAAATATTCATTATATTCATACTGCATTTACAGATTAGTCTAGGTGAAATCTTTAGAAAGAATTTCCTACTCCTAACCTAGGCCTGCTTTGGACAAAGAAAACCTTGATAGTTTAATTTGTCCTCGGGACCTATGGGTGTGGATAGGTTTGGGCCCCAGCAGGTCACGGGCTCCAGGAGAGCCCATCAGATTTGGGCTCTCCATAGTCACTGGGGCAGGGGATGGCCAGACTAGGGGTTACCCTCTCTCCTGCCCCCCACCATCACTCCCACCAGCTTTATTATTTTTAACTTTCACATTTAGATCCAATTAGTTTGGGGATATGATATGAATTCATTTTTCCATACTCCTTTTTTTTTTTCATATGGATATCTAATTGCTTCAGCTACATTTATGGAAAAGATCATCTGTTCCCTACCATATTGCAGTGTCACCTTTGTCATAAATTAAGTGACCTTATGTGAGTGGGTCTATTTCTGGATTCTCTCTTCTGTTCCACTGGCCTACTCATCAGTCTTTGTGCCATTTTCACACTGTATTAATTGTGGTTGCTTTATAATAAATCTTGATATCTAGTAGTGTAACCCTCCAACTTTGTTCTTCAAGATTGTTTTGACTATTCCTGATTCTTTAAGTTTCTCTGTACATTTTAGAATCAGTTTGTAAATTTCTACCGAAAGAAGTATGCTGGGATTTTGACTGAGATTGCAATAACTCTGTAGGTTAATTTGGGAATAATTGATATCTTTATAATATTGAGGCTTCCAATCTATGAACATTCTTTATTATCTTTAATGTTTGATATTTTTCAATGTAGAGACCTTGCGCATCTTTGATTAGATGTATTCCTAGGTATCTGATATTTTTAATGTAAAGTGGGAAAGGGTGTCTGAGGGGTTTTTCCCTAATAACACTTCTGACAGCAAGTGAGAGGGTTTTTCTCCTCCTGAGATCATTTCTCCAACTCTCTGACACCAACTGGGTGTTCAACAATTCAATTTGATTCTGACACTAACTACCTGGATTAGCACAGACTCCTCAGGCTCAGCCCCACAAACTGCCCCCCACTTTGGATTCCGGTTACAAGGCCCAGGTCCCCGTACCTCTGACCGGCTGGCTAATAATTGAGGTTCCCACGACCCCCTCCTCACATTTGATAATTTGCTAGGATGGCTGGTGGAAGTCAGGAAGGCACTTTACTATTACCAGTTCATTAAGATGCAGCTTAGGAACAGCCAAATGGAAGAGATGCCTAACGCACAGGGCAGGGTATGGGGGAAGGGTGCAGAGCTTCCATGCCCTCCCCAGACGCGTCACCCTCTCAGGACCTTGAGGCGTTCACCCGCCCTGAATCCTATCTCAGAGGGGTTTTTATGGAGGTTTCATTAAGTAGGCACAATTGATTAAATCATTGGTTACTGATGATTAACTCAATCTCCAGCCCCTCTTCCCTCCCCAGAGGTGGGAATGGGGAGGCTGAAAGTTCCAACATTCTTGTCACTCTGGGGATTCCAAGAGTTTTAAGAGCTCTGTGCCAGGAATGGGGGGCAGGCAGGGTGTGGGGTATACAAAGACCAAACGTCTATTTCCCATTGTACCACAGAATCTTTTTTTAAATTTCATTTTCTATTTGTTTGTTGCTGGTATGCAAAAATACAATTTTTTTTATATTGACCTTGAATTGGGGACTTCTAAAATTCCCATTTAATCCCAAAAGTTTGTATGTAGATTTTTCTATGTACACAGTCATATTGTCCCAGGCAGTGTTGGCCTCACCGTGGTTTTGGGCAAGTCCTGGCAGCCTCCCTTTAGGTGTGGATTTCCCGCTAGCTAAGTGGCTGGCTCTGATTTCTAAATCTCTACTCCCCCTCCCCCAAAGCCTGAGCTCAGTTCATTGCTTCTGTCAGCTCTCCACCTCCGCTGTAACCCCTGGATCCTAGGACTCTGCACTGTCCTTCTTTCTCCTCAGGCCCTTCCTGCTGCCTGTGGGAAGAACTTATTTTGGAATAGCTGTTAGGGTGGACTCAGGAGGGGCATCCCAGAGTCATGTAGACCATTTGCTAAAGATGCTTTCCAGGAACTTCCCTGGCAGTCCAATGGTTAAGATTCCATGCTTCCACTGCAGGGGGCGAGGGTTCCACCGATCCCGATCCCTGGTCGGGGAGCATGCTGCGGTGCAGCCAAAACCAAAAAACTGAAAAAAAAAACAAAAACAAAAAAGATGCTTTCCCTGTGCATTCCTGCAGCAAACTCTGGGCCTTTGGGTGCGGCCAGGGAGTTGGGGCCAGGGATGTTCTGGTGGGGGGAGAGGGAAGTATTAGCCACCTCTTTTGCAACTCTAGGCTGTGTCCCTACTCCTCCAGAAGGGTTTACAGAGTGGGGAGGAGAGTGAAACCATCAGCTGAGCTAATCCAGAGATAGAGGGTCTGTCAGGACAGAACTGCAGAACTGAGACTCTTCTGTAGCCAAAGACTACAGGGAGGAAGTCAAGCTTTACCAAGCCATGAAAAGTCTATGTCGTGGAGAGGTGACGAGGGCCCCAGAACGAGAAATCAGGCATGACCCCTGCCAGGTGACTCCCGAGAGGACAGGAGTTGGGCATCACTGCCAGACTTGGATCTGCTCACGTTCTGATGTCTGCAGGGACCTGAGCTGAGAGACAGGATGCACGGAGAGGTAACATAGCAAGAGAAACAGCCCCTTTTTCCTGGGAATTCGCTCACTTAACACTCCCTAAACTCTGTGCGTTATTTTTTATTAACCGCATTCTATAGATGAAGAACGCTGAGGCTCAAATCATTTAGGTAACTCGCTCAAAGTCTCCCCAAATTAGTGGAAGACTCCCTGCAACTCACCTGTAACTCAAACAGTTATATTTCATTCCAAAGTCCTTGGTCCTTGGGGCTCCTGCACATGTGGCTTTGCCTGGTGGGAATGTTTGGTATATTTCCTGAATCTCAAGGTCCCAAAAAGTGGCTGCCATTCCAAGAGGTATGACATGGATTCAGATTGATTCATGCTTGGTGAATGCCTAGTGGAGAGACTTGGCTGTTTGAGCCCCCTGCCTTCCCGAGTGGCACCAGCTGCCTCCCAGATCTGTGACCTGCTCCAGAACCTGTGAAAGTGACCAGGAAAATTCTCTCTCCGGAGCAGGAACAAAAAGAGAGTGCCATGGCACAGATCTATCCAGTTCTGTAGATAGATGAATGATCCAAGCATTCGATTCAAGAAACAAACGTGTCTTATTGAAACAAACCTAGAAGTGACTTTTTCAGCTGACACAAGAGCCCACTGAGTGTCCTTAGGCACCCATCGCCCCACACAAATGCACTGAGCTATTCTGAGCCACTTCAAATACAATAGCATTCTAGTGGGTACCCCCAACCCTGTCTTCTATGTGGTCCCAGCCCAGGGCTCCCTGTAGGTGAGGCCAGAGCAGCACTTTGGAAGAGTCACTTTGCCTCCTGGGTCTCCAGTCTCCCTCTCTCAGATCTGCATGCCGGTGTCACTCAGAGCTGTTGTTAGAGCTTAATAGGGCCTAAGGCAAACCCAAACCAGCAAGGTGAGGGATGGAGGTTTGACTGCAGGTGATGTTTTGTACAATCAGAGTTCTGAGACCAGAGAGAAGGGGACCCAGAGGGAGGTGGGCTTTCTCTTCCTGGAGAGCTTTTCCCCTAAGATAGCTGCCCTCACCCACCCCAGCAGTGCCCTTAGCTCAGGGCCTTTCCAGAATTAGGGCCGAGTACCTGGGGACCATGAGGGCCCTTTTAGTTTGGTCCCTGATGGGGCAACATGTCTCTGAGTCAGCAGCTTGACTTTTTATGAAGTTGTATGTCACATTAACAGTTTTTGTTTTTGAACCATCCTGGGACAAACCCGAGTTGACTGTGATATAAAAGAAACAAACAAAAAAACCCCTTTAACGAACGATTGGATTCAATTTGCTAATTTTGTTTAGGATTTTCATTTATGTTCAGAAGTGAAATTGGTTCAAATTTTCCTTTCCTTTTACTATTTTTTTTTAATTTATTTAATTTATTTATTTTTGGCTGCGTTGGGTCTTCGTTGCTGCACGTGGGCTTTCTCTAGCTGCAGCGAGTGGGGGCTACTCTTTGTTGCAGTGCGCGGACTTCTCATTGCGGCGGCTTCTCTTGTTGCAGAGCACGGGCTCTAGGCACGCAGGCTTCAGTAGTTGTTGCTCGCGGGCTCTAGAGTGCAGGTTCAGTAATTGTGGCGCACAGGCTTAGTTGCTCTGCGGCATGTGGGATCGTCCCGGGCCAGGGGTCAAACCCGTGTCCCCTGCATTGGCAGGCGGATTCTTAACCACTGCGCCACCAGGGGGCTTCCTTGTACTATTCTTATCTGGTTTAAGAATCAAGATCATACTTCATAAAATGAGTTTGCCAGCTTTCCTCCCTCTTCCCCACCCCCCTTTTAATTCTTCGATGGTGGAATGTTAATTGTCATGGACTTTGGATCTTATAAAAACACACCCCCAGGGTCTGCCTCCTCAGCAGGGGACTTGGCGCAGATGAGAAAACAGACACCTCTTTTCCTCTTTTGTAGTCTGTGTTGGCTTATTTATGGGGCTTTTGCTGCTTCTGGGACCGCTCTGCGGGGAGCTAGCCATTTCCCTGAGGGAGTAGGCCTGAGAGGTGGGCCGGTGCAGGGGGTTGAAGCAGGGGAGGGAGCCTGGGGCCCCAGCACCCACTGCGGCCACCTGTCCTTCCCGGGGCCAGGCTCCTGTGAAGCCCCCTCTGGAACTCAGTCTGACCCTCCCCACGCAGGCACCATGTTCCGCAAGAAAAAAAAGAAACGCCCTGAGATCTCAGCCCCACAGAATTTCCAGCACCGCGTCCACACCTCCTTCGACCCCAAAGAAGGCAAGTTCGTGGGCCTCCCCCCACAATGGCAGAACATCCTGGACACACTGCGGCGACCCAAGCCCCTAGTGGACCCTTCACGCATCACCCGGGTGCAGCTCCAGCCCATGAAGGTGAGGCGGGCATCAGGGGTGGCGGAGGGGGAGGATTCAGACCATCCCCCTTCACAGAGGGCTGCTGGCAAGACCACACAGGCACCTGAAGAACCACCTGATTACCAGCTATCAATTAGCCAGGATGTCTTCATTCCCTGCCTCTCGTTCTCTCCCTGGGTGACCCAGGGAGGGGGATCCTGGGGAGTCCCTCTCCACAGGGTGGTAGGGTTACCAGATTTAGCAAATAAAAATACAGGATGCCCAGTGCAATGTGAGTTTCAGATAACAAATAATCTTTAAGTATGTCCCATGCAAAATTTGGACCTGCAGCCCCTGTGGGGCTGGGGGCTCTCACAGACCCGGGGGATTAAGTTATGTGGGTCAGGAGGGGTTGATGCAAGAGGCTGATAGGGGTTGGGGTCAGGGTCCTGTCAGGGTTTGGAGGCTGCAAAGCCAGTACGCGTGGAGGAGAGCCCTGGACTGGTGCGTGTCCCTTGGAAGGCCACACACAGATAGAGCTGGAGAACGGCAGCGGGCCCCAGGCAGGGCCTGCAGTCTCCCCAGCTCCCAAAGGTCAGCTTGCCTGCACCATCAGGCACGCTGGATTGAACGCCATGGCTACTCACCTGTCTGCCCTGCTAGACTGTGGGCCCGTGAAAATGAGGCTTCTCCCTGTATCCGTCCGCCAGCACAGGCCTGGCCCGCTGTGGGCCCTGGGAAGGGGCTAAAAAATTGAGAATAGATGGATGACCCAGCAACCGAGGTCCATGGGTGCTCCTCCCCGAGGCCCCCCGGGGAGGCTCTCTGACCTGGTCCCCACCCAGCGCCCCCTCCCTGCCATGACAGGAGGCTCACCACGCTCTTCCCCCTCCCCTGCAGACAGTGGTGCGGGGCAGCGCGGCGCCCACGGACGGCTACATCTCGGGGCTGCTCAACGATATCCAGAAGTTGTCAGTCATCATCAGCTCCAACACCCTGCGCGGCCGCAGCCCCACCAGCCGGCGGCGGGCACAGTCCCTGGGGCTGCTAGGGGATGAGCAGTGGGCCGCCGACCCGGACATGTACTTGCAGAGCCCCCAGTCTGAGCACAGGGACCCCCATGGCCTCTACCTCAGCTGCAACGGGGCCGCACCAGCAGGGCGCAGGCACGTGCCATGGCCCGAGCCACAGAGCCCGCGGGTCCTGCCCAGTGGGCTGGCCACCAAGGCACAGTCCCTGGGCCCCACCGAGTTCCAGGGTGCCCCGCAGCGCTGCCTGCAGAGCTCCCCAACCGGCACCTCGGCCTCCACAGCCGCGGGCAGGCGGGGGCCCAAGGCTGCCGGGCATGGCTCTGAGGAGGCCCGGCCACAGTCCTGCCTGGTGGGCTTGGCTGCAGGCAGGCCGGGAGGGGAGGGCAGCCCCAGCCCTAAGACCCTGGAGAGCAGCCTGAAGCGCAGGCTGTTCCGAAGCATGTTCCTGTCTGCTCCTGCCGCCGCCCCTCCAAGCAGCAGCAAGCCAGGCCCTCCACCACAGAGCAAGGTAGGTCAGGCCGCGGCCCCCTCTGGGGCCACTCTTGACAGGGCAGGGAGCCTGGCCCGGCAGCATCCACTGGGGACACAGGCCCTGCCCGGCCTTCCCCACTTACAGGGTCGGGTGGGGGAAAGCATGAGGTAAACAGATCATCAGCTGAGGATTCTACCCTGAACCAGCTGAGCCCTCGTGCTCCAAAGGCTTCGCACGTGTGAGTCAGATGTTGCAAGCCAGGTCGTTTTCCGGGGGCCTCTGAGGGGCTATGGTACGCCTCAGCTGACATTCCTGCCCTCTGGGATGTGTCTAGGCGGACCACACGGGGAGGCAGGCACCCCTGAAAAAGCAGCACCTTTAACCACAAGCCCAGACCCTCCCCTGCCCCCAGTGCCCAGCGACCCCACCCAGGCCCCAGCAGAGGTAGGTGCTCCAGCCCCGGGGGTGGGGGGCAGGGTCTCTCTGGCTCCCTTTTCTGATCTTTTTTCTTCCTGGACCCCCAGCTTGTCCCAGTGCTCTCCTGAGGTCATGCACAGCCTCTCTGCGCTGCTTCTCCCACAGGCTTATGTTACCCCTTCTCTAGTGAGGATTCTTCCCTCCCTCCCTCCCTCCTTCCCTCCCTCCCTTCCTTCCTTCCTTCCTTCCCTTTTTCTAGTAGTTCTTGCTTTGTTTGACATTCCTGTAATTATTTATTCTCATACTGTGTGCCATATGAAAAGCTAGAGGATTGAATTTGCCTGGGTCTGGGAGCAACAGGAGAGCTGACTTTTGGCGTGTGACAACCCTCAAATGCACATATTTTTCTTGTAAAAAAGGAAACAGTGAAGGGAGCCCTAGTGGTGACATTTTTTGGCAGGCCGAGGAGAACATTTTTGCTTCTTACATGCCCTGTGACATCCTGTCCGTGGTGACAGTAAAATCCTTTCCCATTTGGCAGATGAGAAGACTGACTCAGAGAGCGTGGGACAACCCCCTGGTGTCGCGAACGAGTCAGCCAAAGGTGGGAGGGAAGGCTTTTCCATGAAGGCATCTTTTAGCTCCTCCCTGAGGGTCCGGCAGAAATGAGCTTAGGCTGCAGCACAAGGGTTGTAAGTCTCACCTAAGAAACCACCACCGACAGCGGCATGAGTAATGGAGCCCCCCCTTCCTGGATGGCGTCAGTGTGTCCAGCCCAATCGTGGAGGGGCGGTGGGGGGTTGAGGAGTGGCCTGGACCCTCAACCCCATCTAAGTCACTGCCAGCCCAAGGCACCCAGGGAAGGTTCTGGGCTTTGTGCCCTCCAGTCCACACTGGGACAAAGGACGGTAGGCTGGGATCCCCTGTGGGGCAGGGGCTTTAGGGAGGAACAGATGAGACGTGGCTTGATATGCCCGTGAGAAAACATGAATGCCTGTGAGCCGAGGGGTCTCTGGAAAGCTGTGCCCCTGGGGAGACATTCCCCAGAAAACTAAGGTGGGAGCAGGACACTG
The DNA here is from genome assembly GCF_002837175.3 of Physeter macrocephalus. Classification (NCBI taxonomy): domain Eukaryota; kingdom Metazoa; phylum Chordata; class Mammalia; order Artiodactyla; family Physeteridae; genus Physeter; species Physeter macrocephalus. The sequence continues at coordinate 98,090,026 of NC_041224.1, read as the reverse complement.
CACCCTGCCAGGAAGTGCACTTCGAGAGTCCTGCTGGGGTGGGGGGTGGTTTCAGGGATTTGGAGAAAGGGGGTGTCAAAACTGGTATGCATGGTCCTGGGCTCCTGCCAGCACCCCACAGCAGGGGGCAGGCCAACCCCCCACCCCTGCACACCCCCATAGCACCTACTGTGGGCCACTGCTGCGGGCTGTACAAGGTCACCCCTGCACCTGAGGAGGCAGGTGGTGCTCATCCGGGGCTCAGAAACACCACAGTTCCAAATCCAGGGGAGCGGTTTCCTTCTTGGCCCCCTGGGCACACCTTCCTAGATGGATGTTCTCAAGCCAGGCCTCTGAAAGGTGGGGCCGAGACTGTCCCACAACCGCTCTGGGCCAGCGCTTCTCAACCCTCTACTATTGACGTTTGGATCAGATAATCCTTTGTTGCAGGGGCTCTTCTGGGTGTTGAAGGATACTTAGAAGCATCTCTGGCCTCTACGCACTAGATGCTAGTAGCACCCCTCAGATGGGAGAACCCCAAATCCCTCCAGACATTGCCAAATGTTCCTTGAGGGAAAAAAATCACCCCCAGTTGAGAGCCACTGCTCTCAGCAAATTACCATATGGTTGGGAAGCATTCAGTTTCCTCCTCCTCCCCCAAGGCCTGGGCCCTGGGAACCGAGACCAGGCCAGCAGCCAGCCCTCCGCACTCAGCACATCCCAGAGGTTGGCTCTGAACACTCACAGCAACTCCTAAAGAAGCAGTCCATGCACTAGTGCCCTGGGAGGGCAGGCCACCAATGGCCACAGCGTGCCAGGTGTGGCTGCGGGAGGGTCTGTGACCCTAGAGCTCTTGTACTCAGCCCCAGGCAGCTTGGCCTGCACTCACTCGCTTTGGCTAAAGAGCAAAAGGAGACCTCAAGTGGGGACAGAGAGGGAGATATAGAAGTGGTCCCACTTAGCGGCAGAAAGGCCACATCAGAAAGACCTCAACAATCAGCAAACCTTGGTTAAGCACCTACTGTGTACCATGTACTCAGTTACATGCCAAGGATCCCCAGTAGGACCACTGCATAGGGATCAGAGGTTAAGCTGACCAGGTATGAAGTCTGGCCTTGTCCCTTACTGCTTAGTGACTCTAGGCAAGTTACTTAACCTCTCTGAGCCTGTTTCCTCATCTACCAATGTAGATAATAATATTACCCATGGGCTAATAAAACAATCCACAGGGCTATGAGAATTAAATGAGATAATGCATTTAAGGCCCTTGTCAAAGTGGTAAGCCCTCAATAAAATGGCTTTAGTATTTCTTAAATATTATGAAATGGCCTCTGCCTGGGCGGCACTAACAGAACAGCCTCCCGAGCCCACAGCTGGAGAGCCTGGCCCTGTCTTCTTAGCCTGGGAAGGGAACATGAGGCATCATTGTAACTCCATGTACAACTCTTCTTTCTAGTGGCTTCCTGCCCAAGAAGAGGCCTCAGTCACACAAGTAACTCCAGAATTAATCCAGAGCCCCTAACAATTAATTCCACCTTTTGTCCCCCTTTCCCTTTCTTGGAGTGGTTTAACACGTTTCATCTGGTCCTTTCTTGTGGTTACGTTAAGTAAAATCTCCCTCCTTGTGGAGACAGGCAGCAAGGCCCACAAAGGGACACTTGGGACCAGACCCTGCTGAGGTGAAGACCAAGCCTGGCCCGACCACCCCCGTATCCTATGTCCCATGTCCCAGGCCACGTCAGTGCTGCCCACCCCCCGCCCCCCACGATCCGTCTGCCGCTTCCATCCACCTGCTGCAGCCTCGGCCCCTGAGCTCAGCCAGCACCTGCGGCAGGGTCTCCACAGGGGCCTTGACAGCCGGGGGAAGCAAACCCACCTCCTCAGCCCCTCTGCATGACTTGTCCCCACCCTCCCCGTATCCACTCATCCTCAGAGCAGAGAGCTCATGCAGGAGGCCGGGAGGCCAGAAGGAGAGGGAAACTGTTTTACTGCCTTCCTTAGAAATCCAGAGTGGAGAGAGGTCAAGGGCCATGAGAGCAATCTCAAGAGCAGCTTTAGGAGCTTTTCGGATCCCCAGTCTCTGCCCAGCCCCACACAGATGCTCAGAGAGCACATTTTCTGTGTTAGGTCCATGCCTTGCAGGCCAGCAGGCAGCCTTTTCACAGAGCCTTGGAGGCTGCTACCGGGTGACATCTCATGGTCCTTCAGCCCTGGTTGTGGCCTTACAGCCTTGGTGGTGGCCATGCTCCCTCCACCCCGAGTCCCAGCCCTCCCACAGGCTCCCCAAGGCCATGGAATTACAGAGCTGCTCAAATTGTGGTCCAAGGTTCCTCTCACATCAAAAGCCAGGGGCCTTGCTAAAATGCAGAGTCCCTGCCCTAGGGACCTACTGAAGCCATTTCCCAGGCCAGGGAATCTGCATTTTATCCAGCTCCCCAGATCACTGTGCCTTCATAGAGGAGACTGGGGCTCAGAGAGGGGGAATGGCCTAAGATTCATCACAAGTCAGAGTGGAGCAGGACTGGAACCCAGGTCCTGACCCCCCAGTCTGGAGTTCCCACTTCTCCACCACAACAGAGTAGGGAACGGGGGGTGAGGTCGGGTGCTGGTGCTGGCGGGGACAATCCATTTCCTGCACAGATGTGCTTGCTGGGTGGGGATAGAGTAGTCCCGGCAGTCTCGGCAGGTTTTCCTGGCTCCCTCACCTCGAGGGCTGAGCACGAGCCAGGCACGGCCTGGCAGAGGCTGGAGCACACTCAGTGGGCCTGCGGGGCTGGGGGTGGCAGAGCCTACCACAGCATGGCTCTCTGCCAGAAGAGGCACCGTGCACATGCCCGATCCTAGGCAAGGCCAGGGACTGGGATGAGGGCCCTGAAGTCTAGGGGGGAAGGGGTGCTGAAGAGGTTGAAAAGGCTCTGGCTGAGCCTGGTAGCGCCCAAGGCCCAGATTCAAGCAGCCCAGCCCAAGCTGAGTGCTTGAGTAGATTCCCTGGAAGCTGATTCCGTTTTGAGGATGAGGACCAGCACCCTCTGGGCACCTAGACAACCGCCTATGAGATGGGCTCTGAGATGTTCCGGGAAGGTCTCTCTGCAGCTCCTCAGGTGTCCCCCGTTAGGTCGCATATGACCCTCTCCAGGTGGCCCTTTTAAACATACACAATCCCCGGGAAGGGTCCTGCTGCACTTGGCCAGCTCCTTGAGGAAACCCAGGGATGGGACCCTTTCCTGCTGGGGCTGCCCGGAGGGCTGGGCCTGAGCAGGACTCACTGGGGGCCCAGCCTGCAGCTCAGTTCCATCTTCCCTCCCTCTCTCCCTCCTTCCCTCCCTCCCTCCCTCCTTCCCTCCCTGCCAGAGACCAGAAAGATAGGCCCCCTGCCTTCTCTTCCTTCTTGGGGGTCATCAGCCAGGAGTTCCATGTGGCTAGTGGAGGGGCTGCTCTGGGGAGCCCTGAGGAAACCCCCTCACCCCTGGCCCCAAGGCTTGGGTTTGGCTGGACCTACCCTCCTGATTCCAAATCTCTCTAGCACCAGATCCCCAGCCCAGGAGACACCTGAGGACCCCCCAAGATGGTAGCATGGCTCTGTGGTCCTCTGTTGGGGACCTAATCTCACTGCACAGACACGCAGACTCCCCGTTGTCAGGAACAAGCAGGACTATCAGACGGCAGCCGTGGCTTCCCTGCCCTCTCCTGGGAGTCAGTCACAGCTGCCTCGCCGCAGCCCCCGCCCCTATGCCCAGGGCCTCTTCTGCCCGCATGGGCCCTTGGGTAGGGTAGCCACGGTTGTGAACGCCTCTGACCCAGCTTGCCTCCTGGTGGCCTCCCTGGGGTCTGGCTGTCAGTCACCCAAGAAAGAAATACCGGCCCAGGACACCCCAGGGACTCGGCTTTGTCTTCGCAGGAAGGACAGTGTGGATATAAAGAGCTGTTGTTTTGTCTGCTCACCTGGGAACACTGGGGGTTGACTTCTCAAGCAGGACTATGGTTTGGCTTCAGCTCCATTTGAAAATCTTTGCTTGCAGCACCTCCCACATTAGCCTGATGCCCAGCCCGGCTCTGCCCAACCCTGCCAGTGTCCAGAGGTCACGGCAGCCACCCCCTGCCTCTGGGAAGGGTACTCCAAATGCTCCCACAGCCAAACCCTTTTCTGTTTCTTCCTTTCTCCCTGCAGCCCAACTCCTCTTTCAGACCACTGCAGAAAGACCACCCCTCAAGCCTGGTGGCCAAGGCCCAGTCCTTGCCCTCAGACCAGCCCGTGGGGACCTTCAGCCCTCTGGCCACCTCGAATACCAGCAGCCCCCAGAAGTCCCTCCGCACAGCCCCAGCTGCCGGCCCTCCTCCAGGACGGTCTTCACCGGCAGGCTCCCCCCGCACCCGGCATGCCCAGATCAGCACCAGCAACCTGTACCTGCCCCAGGACCCCGCAGTGGCCAAGGGTGCCCTGGCTGGTGAGGAAACGGGCGTTGTGACACACGAGCAGTTCAAGGCTGCACTCAGGATGGTGGTGGACCAGGGTGACCCCCGGCTACTGCTGGACAGCTACGTGAAGATCGGCGAGGGCTCCACGGGCATCGTGTGCCTGGCCCGGGAGAAGCACTCGGGCCGCCAGGTGGCTGTCAAGATGATGGACCTCAGGAAGCAGCAGCGCAGGGAGCTACTCTTTAATGAGGTGGGAGGAGAGGGCGTGGCGGGGCATTTGGGACGGGCATCGATGGCGGAGGCAGGCTGGACGTCTGCAAGCAGGGGCAGTGGGGAGGGTGCCCGGCACTCAGGCGTCCCCTCCTGCCCCCAGGTGGTGATCATGCGGGACTACCAGCACCTCAACGTGGTGGAGATGTACAAGAGCTACCTGGTGGGCGAGGAGCTGTGGGTGCTTATGGAGTTCCTGCAGGGCGGGGCCCTCACGGACATCATCTCCCAAGTCAGGTGGGCAGCTGGGAGGGCTGGGACCCAGCGCTGGTTGCTCCCGCCACTGCCCTGGCAGGGATATTAGGCAGCCTCAGGCCCGGATGATTGGGGTGCCCTTCACGTGGTCCTGAGCCACCCTGCCCACCCCCATCTGTTCGGGTTAACAGACCCAGGGGTCTCAGGGCGGTGGGGAAGACACGAGGTCTCCAGCCTAGGCCCAGGCCCGTTTCCACCAGGGCTCTGGCCTGACTGGGCTCCCACACACATCGTCCAGGAGCTGTGGGGCCCCCTACCAGGGGCACCTACTCTGCCCAGCCCGTCTGCCCTGCGGCCCCGCCAAAGCTAACGTGCTCTTCTGCTGGTGGCCCTGCCTTCCCCGTCCAGGCTGAATGAGGAGCAGATCGCCACTGTGTGCGAGGCCGTGCTGCAGGCCCTGGCTTACCTGCACGCCCAGGGTGTCATCCACCGGGACATCAAGAGCGACTCCATCCTGCTGACCCTCGACGGCAGGGTAGGGCCCTTCCCAACCTGGCACACCCACGACCCCACTTCATGGCTCCTCCTCCTAGTTCGGCACCCACTCCCCTTTCTCCCTCTTACCCCAACCCCAGGTGAAACTCTCGGACTTCGGATTCTGTGCACAGATCAGCAAAGATGTCCCTAAGAGGAAGTCCCTGGTGGGAACCCCCTATTGGATGGCTCCTGAAGTGATCTCCAGGTGTCTGTATGCGACTGAGGTAACGGCTCCCTCCATCACCCAGTCCTCCCAGAAGAGGCTTGGGAACACATAGCTCTTCTACTTGTGGTCTCCTCCAGAGCCCCCCACCCAAAATAGCCCCGGTTGTCAGGTTCCCACATAGTCAATACCCTACCCCAACGTCCACTGCCCCCTTCCCACTCTTGGTTGGGTCTTCTCTGGCCTGTGACTTTGCTGCCACAAACTGGTCCCCAAAATGCTCTCCCCCAAGCGCAAGGGCAGGTTGGGGTATGGCCAGGCTCCCCCATGTGTGGTGGCCTTTCTAAGAAAGTGGCTGACAGCTGTGTCCCTGCAGTCAGTGGTCACTCACGCAGGTTGTAGCTGACCACAGGGAAGGTGACCAGGAAGGAGGCCGACTCACCAGGGAAACCTGGGACCAGCTGCTCCCCTCCCCCTGCAGCATGTTGCTACCTAGGGACCAGACTCTGGCCAGTGGAGTCAGGGACATTCTCCTCCTGCAGGTGGATATCTGGTCTCTGGGTATCATGGTGATTGAGATGGTAGATGGAGAGCCACCCTACTTCAGTGACTCCCCAGTGCAAGCCATGAAGAGGCTCCGGGACAGCCCCCCACCCAAGCTGAAGAACTTTCACAAGGTCAGTCGGTACACAAGGTATGACCCTGCAGGCCCCATTCTTCCTGAGGCTTCAAGGATCAGAGTCTGGGCTGTCAGGCCCAGCCTCTCCCTCCCACAGAAACCAGAGGGCCCGGGCTCCCGGAAAAGGCTCCTCTTTCTCCACACAAATCCCGCCCCTTGGTGTGGAGCCTAGTCACAAACTCCCATGGTCACTCCAACAAGTTTCCACCTGCAGACAACTGACAGGAGCCTGAAAGAAGGGAAAGCAAGCCCGGCGGGAGTCCCTGATGTCCTGGGAAAGAATCTAGAGAAGTTAACTGAGCAGTAATGCCTCTACCCCATCTGTCAGGGGAGGCATGCCAAGGCACAGTGTTCCCAGTCCATCACAGAGAATTGGCTTGCCCTCCATCAATGTACATCCTAACCACATCTGAGCCATTTTTCCCTTAAAACCAATCACTTAGCATAAGTGACCTAATTCAAGGTCCATCCATGTAGTCACAAATAGCAGGATTTCCTTCTTTTTATGGCTGAATAACATCCCATAGTGTGTGTGTGTGTGTGTGTGTGTGTGTGTGTGTGTGTGTGTGTGTGTAACGCTTTTCTGCCAAATCCACCCAAACCCACAGTCCTTACCTGTGGGGCACCCCCTGCTGGTAGCCAGCTCAGCACAGGGCTGCAGAATGGCACTGCCATCTGGTGGCCAGAGTGAGAAATGTCCCAGAGGGTTGAAGCTCAGTCTCTTAAGTGCAAAATAGTTCTGTAGCCCTGCTGGATGGGAGGAGAGACAGGAAACACTTTCTGAGACAGCTGGTCCTTGGAACCCACACTCCTGACCCCCTAGACTAGCAGATATTTCTAATTGGCTAATTCCCCAGAGGATGCAGCCTTCCGTTACAGCCTAAGACTCAGCCTTATCCCAAAATATTGACTCAAAATGAACCAGGGTAAGCCCTTGACTTAGACTCTAAGGCTTAGAGAAATAAAGGAATCTTCCTTTTTCAGGTCCCACTTTGTTCTTTTCTATTTTTCAAAACACTCCTTCCTCCCTGACCTCTTTTTTTATCTTCACTAAAGCCCTATGTAGCAGACAGGGAAAGCACATTTTATCATTAGCCCATTTTACAGATGACAAAACTGAGCTCTAGAGAAAAGTATAACTTGCTGGAGATTAGGGATAGACCCAGGACTGGATCACTGAGTACCAATCCCGTGCCTCTTTCCACAGAGCCTGAACACTGAGAGCCCTGAGAAGCAGCGTGGTGCGTGGGCTGTATTTGGAGCCCAGCTCCCCAGCTCTCCTGGTATCCTAATTCCATTGCTCACCAGCACCCCCTATAGGTGAACTGGCCACCTTTCCTGGACTGATGCTGACTTTCTTTACCTACCTGATAGTCCAGAAAGTACTGAGCCTGGGAGGAACCAGGAAGTAAGAAATAAGAGAATTTAAGACTTTCAAATGACAGTGGGGCCAGGCAGATTGGGTCACCCCAAAGTGGCTGCAAACTGTGGCTTCCTCTCACTGCCCTGCCTCCACAGGTCTCCCCAGTGCTGCGAGACTTCCTGGAACGGATGCTGGTGCGAGACCCCCAGGAGAGAGCCACGGCCCAGGAGCTCCTGGACCACCCCTTCCTGCTGCAGACGGGGCTGCCCGAGTGCCTGGTACCCCTGATCCAGCTCTACCGCAAGCAGACCTCCACCTGCTGAGCCCAGCCCCACAGTGCGCCTGCCACCTGTGCCCACAGGCAGGGGACACTGGGCCACCAACTTGCCAACAGGGCCTGGCTGCCTGCCTCATTCTCTCAGTATTCTCTCCAAAGATTGAATGTGAAGCCCCGACCCTGCCCTCCTGCCCCTCAGCCCACTGGGCCAGGCCGGACCTGCCCCTCAGTCACTTTCCCTCCCAAGAGTTCCCAGTTGCCTTTGGGATGATGGACACCCCTTCTGCAGGATGACCCTTTGTTATTTGCACAGGGATATTTCTATGAAACATGGAGACCAGTGCTTCTGGCCACTGTGGCCAACACAGCAGTAAAGGCTGCTGCAGCTTTTTTTTTTTAAGTAGTAGTACACGAGCATCCCAGGTCACCCAAGAGGCAGACTGCCTGTCTTCATCAGGATGCTTGCTGTTCTCAGCTCCAGTTCCAAATCCTGGGGTCTGGAAGGTGTTTATTGCCTGATTCCATCTTCCTCCCTTGTGTCTGACTTCCTGAAGGCACAGTCCCACCTGCACCTGCTTCCCGACCACCCTGTGCTGACAACACACTCCCTGCACAGCCCGCACCCAACTGTGAACAGCCTGCTCAGAGGCCGTGAGGGGGAGGGGAATTTTCCGGGTGAAAGAGGAAGAAGGCAACTGGCGGTAAAGTGGGCTCACTTTACAGGATGCGTGTGTGTGTGTGTGTGTGTGTGTGTGTGTGTGTGTGTGTGTGTGTGTGGTGTGGAGGAAGGTCACCCACGTCTGTCTTCGGTTAGGCTTCTCCATCTTCTCTCCCATTAAGCTCTGCTCTGAAGGTGACCTGCTTCCTTGGCCTGGTTTCCCACCTCTTAAGTCCCGGGGTTCTACCTGACCAGTGAAGAGGTCTGTATTGAGTCGAACACATCCTGGGGGCCTGGCCGGTTTCCGAGTTTCTCCTGTACTGTGGAATCTGAGAGCCAGGGACCAGAATGGTGAGGGAACAAACTTGTTTTACCTGTGAGCTTCATTTTAACAACCAGGTCATCGGGGACCCGCTGTTCTTTTGTGTGCTTGGGGGACCTGTTCTTTTCAAAATCCTGGTCTGGGGGAGGTGAACCAGCTCCCGATTCCATCATGTCACTGGAATGGGCACCCCATTTGTGCGAACCACCTGCCCCTAGCTGCCTCCTCAGACACCTGTCTCCTTGTCCTCCTCCCCTCCCCACCTTCAGGGCTGTTGTGAGACAGGGAATCCCAGGGAAGAACTCCAGGTGTCTAGACCCTATCTAGATAATATTTTTAGATTCCTCTATCCCTAGTGGCCTGCTTTGGGGCAAAAAAAAAAAAAAAAAAAAAAAAAATTGCAAGGACTTTTTTTTAAGGGTCAGAGTTTTAAAAACAAAAGCATTGTCCCTTTTGTGAATTGTTTGCACTTGTGCCTGTTTTAAATTAAACTGAGTGTTCAAAACCTCTGGCCTTCCTGTTGCCCCCGGAAGTGGAGCCAGGCTGTCTTCAAACTGGACACGCTGTAGTAGGTGTCCAGGGTGGCCCTCCCTCCTCCCTGCTGTGAGCCCCACGACGGTCATTCTGATCCACAGAAAATCCTACTCCCTGGTGGCATGTGGGCCTGAAATGAGGGCAGAGAAGAAGGGAAACAGGAAGTGAAAGGCCCTTGGGACTGAAAGAGCTGAGAAATAGACAGGGCTCCTTCCCAGGGGAGAAGAACCCAACCGGAAAGCCAGGGCCGTGGGCTGTGCTTACTGGCGCCACAGGGGCTCTGGGGCAGCCACCAGGGCTGATGACCACTTTCTGCAGCAGCATCTCCCGTTTGCTTCCTGCCTGCCACCTCCCCGGAAAGTCAGAGGCTGCTCTCCTCAAACTGTCCGTAGGAAGTGGCCTGGAACTGCTTCCAGTGAGAAAGCAGTCTCTGCTTCGGTTCTCAGAACAGAGGGCGACCGTGAGGAGCTGTGAAAGAGCGCAACTGGAAACCAAGAAACCTGGGTCTTTAAACTTCCAGGTCTGACACTGATTCCAGCACTTACTTCCTGAGGTCTCATTCTACCCCCTCTCTGTCAGGGTCACTGAAACCTTCTACCCAGGAGCAAGGAGTCCTGCAGACCTCCTCCCCACAGCTCCCCACCTAGACAGCTGCCCTGGTCTAAGGGCCCCTGTCCCACCAGCTCAGCCAGAAGCAGCACCTGAGTCTTACCTCCAGGAAGCAGCCGCAGTGGGCTGGGCAGGGATGGAGGCTGAGGGAAGGCGGAACCTCCACCTCCCAACCGAAGCCCACAGTCAGGAGTGATTGGCAAGGCAAAAAGAGGCCAGTTCTTGCAACTGAATAACACTGGATTTATTAACTATTCTTTTGAGCTCTAAGAGTCCTTCCACTGCACAGTGTCATTCCAAAAGCATGTGCGTATGTCATTTAGCCTCACACACAGACCGGTTCTGAGCTTGACCCGAGAGTACCAGCTCCAGTGGCACAGGTGACTTCACAATGACGAAAGCAACAAGAATTGGAAAACCAAAATGTTTAGAAAAGTCTCTTCTAAACCAGATTGAGCTCGAGGGGACCCCAGCCTCAATGCCTTGGGGCTGACAATAAGAGGAAGTTCAGGATAGCGAAATGTGGTGAAACATCTAAGTTCTGCACAGAGCTGGGCCTGGTAAGAAATCTGCAAGAACAGCAAGGCAGTCAAACACACAATTCAGTTCAGACAGGAAAGATCTGCTGTGGTTTTTTAGAAACATCACTTTCAACCACCAAACCCTTGGCAATTCCAGAGAGGAGCCCTCATGGTTGTTTATCCAATAAAGAGGGCCCAAGGTGATGTTCAACCAGAAAGCCCCATGTCAGCAACACTTGAAACATGACAGCACCTTCAACACAACGTGCAACCCAGACCCATGTCTTCAATGTGGTATTTTGAAGAAGCCAAAATACTTGTATTCTCACACCATTAACATTAAACTTCATAAAAATTAAACACAGTTGGAAAAGGATAAGTGAGCAAACAAGGATCAGAAAAAAGGGGTTTGCACTTGGGGCGTCCAATTACCACCCATCCCACCCCAGATCCTCTCCTTATGGCTTTTCAGGCGTTTTTCAGAACTTTTCAGTTCAGCTGCCACCCAGACAGTGGGACTGAGGAGAGGCAGATATTTGGGGAGAGAAAAATGGGGGAAGGGCAAAACACCCCAGAAACGAAAGCAAATCGCATCAGAAGAAAACAGTGCATAATCAGCAGGTCTCAAGGTTCAGAAATCGTAAGGGACGGGTTGGAAGCTCCAGTTTCTCAGAAGACAGCAGGAGCTCTCTATATGGAGCCTTAACCTGGAAGATCTTGGTGTCCTAAGTAAAGGGTCTGGGCTCCTGCTACTCCAAATGCGAGTTTTTTGTTCATTGTCCCTCACTTCACTGCTGTGAAATGACTTCAAGTATCCGGATTTAATACTCTACAAGAGGAAGAGGATTCCATGGGTAAGTGCACAGGGAGGGAGAAGTACACAGCGGTGGCTCAAAATAAAACCACAAGGCTGAACTCCGAGCCTGGGCGCAGCGAGAGCGCAACTTTGCCACCAGGGGGCACCAGAGATCACGTCCAGTGTCTGGGCCCTCGCGGCCTCGCGGACCCTGGAGCGGTGGAAGCATTGGGGAGGTGTGTGACACTTACACGAGGCCGGCCCCTGATCACCCATCCCTCACCCCAGGCCCAATTTCTCATCACAGGTCATTCTCGCTCTGGGCAATTCCCCTAGAGTTATTGGTGAGAAACCTTCCGTTCTGCAAAGATGAATAGATCGACGTCTTGAAAAGACCCCACGGCCGGCAGCTGAGGGGCTGCAGGCTCAACCTTCGGGGTTCACAAAAAACTCCCCACGCGCCGCCACTCCACGGGCTGGGCACACAGGTTCGTGTGCTGGCGCTTCAGCAGGATCCTAGGGCACGCGATTCGCCAGACCCCCTCTCGCTAGGCCGGCACAAAGATGAGGGCGGGGGCGGGGAGGGATGGGGACGAAGGGCCAGGCTAGGAAAGGGCCTTTAACCACCTCTCCGCAGTTGCCTCTGACTCACTAATCTGCCCAGTACTGAAGCTGAGCCGGGCCTGCGTCCCACGCTTTGGGGCGGAGGCAGGGGTCCTTGGTCTCGAGCTCTAGCATCCATCATCCACCCTGCTCTCCATTAACGGCCCAGCGAGAAGCAGGAACCGTTTAACAGCCCTCTTCCAGCTCTCAAAGGAGTTTGATATAATTTAAACCCGGACCTGCGGCTCGTGTGGGCTTCAGACTCCCGCGCGCCGCCGCCTTTAACGTGGCAAACACTTCAGTCAATTATCCCCCTCGCGGAGCTTCTATTTAAAGAGACATTGTCAGGTTCTTAAGCCTCGGATCAGACCCGCTGCTTTCTGCTTCACATACAAAGACTCAAAACACGAGTTCTTTGAGGATTGGAAGAAATACAATTAATCAAAGCCTTCGCAACCGTTCCCCCCTGAGGGAGCACCCACGTGCAAGACCCGGAGCTGCGAGGCGGTGGGGGCGGGGGAAGTGCTAAGTCCTTTCCATTTCAGGCTTCTGAGAGTGAGAGGAAATAGGCTCAAGAGCCCAGAGCTGCACTGGGCAAGGGGGGCGAGGAGGGCGCGTGAGCGGGGTGGGGGGGAATGACCCCACCTTGTCGATGAAGTTGAATCTTGGGTCTGCCTCTGGCTGAGGCAGAAGGAGCTGGAACTACCCAGAAGCTGGTTCAAGGGACAACTTAGCATTCCTGCCACCCCCAAACTATGCTTTCAATGTCTTGAGGCAGGAGTTTCTCCCCCCAAAAATTTAACCTCCAGACTCCTTCCCTCCCGTTCAGAAAGGCTCCGAGGCCCATCTCCAGGCTCCCCTTCTCCATCATGCCAACACAGGGGAAGGGATACTTAGGTCATGTGGGGCATTACTGTCAGCATCACTGGGGTAGAGGGGCAGGGGGTGGGGGGTGGGGGAGTGGGAGTGGGGTAGGGAGGCTAGGCCTTTGTTCTACAGGACAGCTCTTCTGCCTGCCTGGCTGACTAGGGTGTGGGAAAACCCGGCAAGGGGGAGGAAACCCGGCAGAAGCCTGAAAGACGCAGGAGTGCGCCTTAGCGCTCAGGGAAGGGGGTCTAGCTGGAAAGTTGTAGCCTATGGATCCAGTCTTCTACTCCTTGCTTCCATGACAGGAACGGCAGGCCTTTAGAAAAGGTGAGAGACTCGGGCAGGGAATACCAACAAGCACAAAAAAGAAATAAGATAGGGGACCGTTTCGGAGAGAGGGGGAGAGAGGGCTGAGGGAGGTCTCACCTTGGCAGTAGGGACAGGTGCTAGGATCTGGGGGTGGGAAACTGCCAGGAAAGTGAGGGACCTGGGAAAAAGAAACCCCAGTGGAGCAGAGAGGGGAAGGTGGGGGGAGCAGGGCTCGGCCTCGAGGCTGTTTACGGCTGAGCGTGCAGCACCACGGCCTCCGTGCCCGCCTGCCAAGGCTGAGGCCCAGGCACCGAATGGGGCAGAGCGTTGGGCTCTAATTCTGGGCCGCTCTCGGGCCCAGGTGCCTCCCCGACCAGGCTGGGGATGTCTGGAGCTGTGGAGCGTCGGCGCAAACCCAAGCGGCCAGAGCCGGGGCCGCCCTCGGGGTGGGGGCTAAGGCCGACGGGGGCTTGCACTAAGGTTGGGGGCGCTCCCTCCAGCACCTCCTGTGAACGCCACCGCCCAACGCCTGAAGACTGGGGCGAGTGTGGTTGGGCCATCAGGGCTCCCGCCCGCAGTCGAGCCGCCTCCTCCTCGGTCACGGCACCCAACGCCAGGCTCATGCTCCGGCCCAGCTCCGGCCGCTCGCTGCCCTGCGCCCGGTACCGACCGAAGCCCTTACCCCCTGAGCCAGCCTCGCCGCCGTGACCATGGCCGCCGGCCGCTCTAGCAAAGCGCGCCAGGAGAGGCCGCGGTAGGCGGCGGGGGCTGGGTCTTCGGCGCTCCGGGCTGGGCGCGGGAGCCGGACGGCCAGGGGGGCTGTCGGAGTTGGAGCCCCGGGCCGCGGCGGCGGCGGCTGCGCGGCCCCAGGGCCCGGTGAGGGCCTGCACACAGGTCCCGTGGCCGCGGGCGGCGGCCAGTTGCAGCGCCGTGAGGCCCGCCCGGTTGGTGCGGTCGAGGCGCAGGCCGAGGCGGCGGAAAGAGCGCACCAGGAACTCGAGCACCGCCCCGTGGCCGCACGCTGCCGCCCACATCACCGGGCTATTGCCCGCAGAGTCGGCCGCCTCGGGGTCGCCGCTGAACTGCACCAGCAGTTGCACGGCGTCCAGGTGGCCGCGCTCGCACGCCAGGCTGAGCGCCGTGCGGCCGCGCTCGTCCCGCAGGTTCACTGCTGCACCCTGCTCCAGCAGTAGTCGCACAAAGCGCGCGCGCAGCGCGGGGTCTGGCAAGCCCACGGCCACCATGAGCGGCGTGCGGCCCTGCTCAGCGCGGCAGTCGATGATGCTGCGGTCCAGCGCATCCAGCACAAAGCGGGCCAGGTGCACTTTGCCCGCCTGCATGGCCTCCAGGAAGGTACGCGTACCCGCTCGGGGGCACAGGTCCTTGGGCTTGAGCATGGCCTCGGCCGCCGCGCCCAGGCGGCCCGGCAGCTCCGCACGGGGGCGCCCCTGTTCCTGAGCCCCGCCGGGCTCCGGCCCCCGCCGGCGCTCGGGTATGGCTCCCTCCGCGCGTGGGCGGCTGCGGCCGAGGGTCCTGAGGTTCCCACTCTGTCCTCCAGCTGCCCCGCCGCTCCTGGGCCGCACGCCCGGCGTCTCGCTGCTCCTTCCCTGGGCTTCCCGCCTGATGGTGTAGGTTGCTCGCTACTCCGGGCTCCGCGCCTGGCCCGCCACAAGACGACGGGAGCCCAAGCTCGGGCCCCTCCTGACTCTCCCGCTGCTTTCCCAGTGTCCGGCGCCCCTCAGTCCGTCGTGGCTGGGAGCCGCGCCGCTCACCCACACCCGGGGCAGCACCGCTCCCCTGCTGAGAAGGTGGCGCCCGCCGTGCGCGCCTGCCTCTAGCCCTGGCGGGGCGCGCCGCTCCTCAATCTGCCGGCGCCGCTCCTCCGCCTCCTCCCCTCTCGCGGGGGCCGGGCCACGCCAGGGCGCTTGCTCCTTACTTGGGGGGCTTGGCGGCGCGGGAATCGCCGCCCGCATAGATACCTGGTTTTTTAGTCTCGGGGGTCTGCATGGCAATGGCTACTCAGGAAGCGGGCTGAGCCGTCAGGGCCGAAACTGACGGGGCGGCGGAGACCGCCCCTGACCTTCACCCACCTCTCGGTGGGCCACGACGTCGGGGAGCAGCTTCTCCTCCGCGCTTCCCTGGGGCTGCGGCAGCGGGGGCGGGGCGGGGGCTGCTCGCAGGGGGCCACATGCACCCGACCGGGCCAATCCCAAAGTCACAGTCTTCTCTCCCCACCCTCCGCCCCCACCGTAGTCAGTGCCCGGGGCTCCTTAGAAACTGGCGGGACCCTGAGCCCGTCCGAGAAGACGAGGGCTGCCCCCATCGGTGCGGCTGGAAGGAAATGGGACCCCATGAGGGCAGAACTGGACCATAAGCGAGCTGGGGGTGGTGGCGAAAGGCGGGCGGGGAGTAAATCACTCCCCATATCGGGGAAGGGGGGGGTACCTACGCTGCGCGGGGTTGGGGGCCCTCAGTCTGGCTGGGAACCGCCACTAGAAGTGTAGCGAATCACGCACGCACACACAATTGTTCCTCCCGCACAAGCTGATTCGGCGCGGGGGTGGAGGTGGGGGAGTGCGCTCTCGTATCTCGGACGTCTCCAACCGAGACAACGCGCCCGCCTGCCAGCTCCCGGCGGCTGAGAAGCTGGAGGTGCGGAGACGCGGCGACCGGAGCGGGCGCCTTAAGATCCGGGAGTACTGCAGCCGCGTTAGCAACTCCTCGGCGCCGCCTCCCCGCTGTTTCAGGACCCATCGCCACCCCGGAAAGAGCGAGGGACATGCAAACCTCCCCCAGGGTCCCCGTCTCTCTCTTGAGCACAAAACCACCCCCAGACCACAGGGCTCTGACCTTGACCACTAGCTGAGCCCTTCCGAGATAAGAAGAGAGCACGAGTCAACAGAGTGTGAGAAAACTATCGCATCCCCTCTCCCTCCAGCCCGCTGCTCCGCCCTGGGTGGGGGTGCGGGGAGCAGGCCTCGGAGGAGGGGAGTCAGAGCACCTAAGAGCTGCAGAGGGTGGGAAGGTGTGTAGGGTTGGAATGGATATTTGTGAAGAAAGACGTGAGTCAGGTATCGACTACAGAATTTACTGAGACTTTTTGTGAGCTAGGTATTGTGTGTTCCCAGCCGTGGGAAATACAGAGGCGGAAATTCGGTTCTGGATGGAAGAAACCTCCCCTCTCAAGCGGGAAAACAAGATCGGGACATAAAAAGTCGAGTTTATCGCCTGGGGGCTGAATACGTATGTTAAATACAAAACGGAGACAGTCCCTGGAGGAGAAAACGGAGTTGTGGGGAAAGGCGGACTCTAGGGTCTTCTGAGATGGTCTTCAAGGATGTGTGGGATCTGGCTGCTAAGAAGCAAGGGCACGTAAGCAGGAAAAACACCTTTAGTGCTGAGGGCTGCTTTAAGGGGTCCCTTTATATGAAAGACAGGAAATTAAGGGAAGAATAAAGGTGTCCTCAGCCTGGGCAAAGCAGTGCCCAGAAGCTTTGCAGCAGGCTCTGCCTGGGGAAAGGTATGGGCAAGGAGAGGATTTGTCTCTGGGAACAGCCCGTGGGCCCAGATGGGGGAGTGGCAAAGTGGGCACATAGCTCTGCACCCTGAGCTTCTCACCTCTCTCCAGCTCCCAGGCTTCAGGGATGCCCACATGGCATCGGGGCCAGCCGTGAAGCAGGGACTCCCACTTCCCTCTCTCCTGGGCAGAGCGTGTGACGTATGCCTGTGCATACATTCACATGCCGTGAAGCCCCCCCTTCTTACTTTTTGCACTTTTTAATCCCCCTACTCTGAGATCTGCCACTTTTCTCTCATGGTGTCACAGAAAGGGCACAGTATTTGACAGCAGAGTTAAGTCCCAGCTTGAAGGCATTTACTACTAGCAGTGTGGCTCCAGGCCTGCATACTCTCATCTGCAAAAGGAAGCCAAGAACACCAACCCTGCCTGCTGCAAGCAACAGCAAGCTAGAGAGTGTCAGGGAAAGAGCTGCACAGTTATTCAGAGTGCAGAAAGCCCAATCCCACCCCCAGACCTGCGGGCCCCACCTGGGGTATCACCTGGAGTAGGAATAGACTCGCCAAGCCTAGTAAGGACGCAGGAATGCTCTCCTTGTTTACTCAGGTAGCAGAAGAAAGGTTTTCTTCTCTTCATGACTCAATTTCCCTTTTCTGCAGCATGAAGGAAATTGCTTTCTTCTCTTCTTTCTCTGTTTCCAGGGTTAGGGGAGGGGGTATCCCAGGAATCTGTGTGGCAGGCCAGCCCAACAAGCCAGGCAGTGACACCCCCAGGTGGAGGAAAGAAGCAGCAGGAACACAGAAGGGGCACCGGCCCCTCCTCCCTAAGCCAGCTCAGCCTCATTTTTGTCCTTTTTCTCTGTGGTGGATGGAGAGAGTTCCAGGGAAGAAGAGGAGCTGAATCAGGGCCTCACCCTGTCCCGTCAGAGTGTGCTGTGCTGGGTACTCTCTGGAAGGAGCGGCCGTTCCATTGCCCCAGCTGGTACTACCAACCCAGCCAGGCCTGTGGTGGGATGGGGGGAGGGGGGGCAGTGCCACATCTCATGCCCTAAAGCCTTTGCTCTGACTTCCCAGTGGGCTCAGCATGTTCTGAGCAGAAAAGAAATAGCAACGATGAAAAAAAAGCTGAGACTCTGCTGCGGAGCACCGAGGTACCAACAGCCGGAATTAGAAGCTGTCGCTTAGGGAGCTGAAGGCTGACAGGCGATGGAGCTGAGGCAGGCAGGGGGCAGGCAGGCAAGCCACACTCCCCTCCCCTCCCACCTGCGGAGCCTCCCCCGTGCAGGCCCCAGGCTGGCAAAAGGGCTTCCTCCCAGAGGCGGCTCAGGTCTGCAGTCTGTCACTCTGTCTGCAGCTGCCCCCCTTCCCAGGCCCCCTTCTTTCTTCCTCAAGTGTCACCAGCCCCCTCACCCTGTCACGTTGCACCAGCTCAGCAGGGTTGGGCCTGGTGGCACGTGGCTGGGAGATCCAGAGAGCTGGGTGGGGGGGTGAGTCAGCAGGGGACTCTGGCGTCTGAGTCAGCAGTGGGATTGGGAAGGGGGTAGGGACCCTTCTCTTTACGCAAAAGGTGAAACTGAGGCTTGCCAAGTGGATAGGGAAGCTGGCCCCAGCCCCACAGATCTGCAGCAGGAGTGGAAGCCAGGTGCTCTTCCCTTGCTCTAGAGCCCTGAGGGAGGGCATCAGTTCTTCCTCTGCACATCCCCTGAGGCCAGAGATTAATTCACGTCCAGGGCCCAAGAACTATGGCATTTTCCCAGGGGCACCCTGCCCTTTTTCCAGAGGACAGAAAGCAGGGAGGTGGGTATTTGCCCTGTCCTCCTGGGAAGCCCCCAGCCTGCTGTGCAGAGGCCTCTCCAGGAGGAAGGATTGCATCCTCTTCCCCATTCCTGGGCTTCTCAGCCCCAGACTGGAGGCCTAGAGACTCTGCCCGGCCTGACTGAGGGGCAAAGAGAAGGCAGTCTTCTACCCCTGAACGGTCATTGGTCAAAGCTGGGGACTGCCCAGTGGGCCCTATTTGGCACTGGCTCTGGCTTATGCCCCATGCCCAGGTCAGTGAGTTCCTCTAGGCCTGGATCCTCATCCCTGTGAGGTTCTACCCCTGGGTTGGGGAGGAGATGGGGCAGCTGAGTGCTCAGCTGGAGTGCTGAAGACAGGGCACTGCCCTGGGGTGTAGGTGTCCCGCCCTCCACTGTCTCCAGTGTGTATGCAGGCTGACCAATGACAGGCCTTACTCCTGTGAATGCGCAGACCCCCTAGCCTCACCCTGCAGCCAGGGACTGCTAGCATCCCAGAGATCAAGCCCCCAGAGGGATGGGGGGAGGGGCTAATGGCATTTGCTATAACTCTGATAAGAAAACATCCTCTTCCCAGAATCAACGCCCACCCTGCCTCTCCAAAGCCAGTGTCTGTTTTCATTTGGGATTCGGGACTATGTCAATAGGTGCAGTGAATAGCTGCCCAGAAGCCTCTCTACAGCCTGTGTTTGGGTCAACCATAACTGCCACAGGAGCCTGAGACTACGACCACTCTAAGTCTGCCTAAAGGGGACCAGGTGGCCTGAAAGCTTGCGACTCCCCAAGAGGGTGGGGGGCACCTCTGCAGGA
The DNA here is from genome assembly GCF_002837175.3 of Physeter macrocephalus. Lineage (NCBI taxonomy): Eukaryota > Metazoa > Chordata > Mammalia > Artiodactyla > Physeteridae > Physeter > Physeter macrocephalus. Next base: position 98,070,809 of record NC_041224.1, on the reverse strand, counting down.
GGCTCTTCTGCTCCAGCCCTGAGGGTGGAGACAAGGAAGGGCCACATCTAGTGAGCAGTGGAGCAGAAGGGTGACATCATTTTCCAGTGGTTGTGGCATCAGGGCCGGCAGACGGGGAAGTGAATCCTCTTCAAGTCCAGAGGCACGGCCATTCCACTGGGCTCTAGAAGGGGCCTCATGCCCGGGTCAACTCTCATGGACTTTTTCCCCAGCCCACTTCATTTGGGGGGCACTCCACTCCGCTGCCCCCCATTTCTTTTATTTATCCTTGGCTGCGTTGGGTCTTCATTGCTACGCGCGGGCTTTCTCTAGTTGCGGTGCGCGGGCTTCTCATTGCAGTGGCTTCTCTTGTTGCAGAGCACAGGCTCTAGGTGCTCGGGCTTCAGAGTTGTGACTCGCGGGGCCTAGAGCGCAGGCTCAGTAGTTGTGGCGCACGGGCTTAGCTGCTCCGCGGCATGTGGGATCTTCCCGGACCAGGGCTCGAACCCGTGTCCCCTGCATTGGCAGGCAGATTCTTAACCACTGCGCCACCAGGGAAGCCCTGCCACCACCACCACCACCACCCCCCACCACCCCCCACCTTTCTTAGCTATAGAACAGAGGCCAGGCTTAGGCAGGAAATCTTGAGACAGGGTTCTTTAGTAGGAGTAAGAAAGAGAAAAATAAATAAACCTCATAAAGTCAGGAGAGAAAATGGTGCTGACCTTGTCAGACAGGCTGAGCGGGGGCACATGCTGGGAAGTACCCCCCAGGCCTAGGAAAAGGGGTGGCTGGGCTCTGGGTGGGAGAGTGCACAAAAGGCGGTCCTTCTCCCCTCACCCCCAGCCCCAGTTGTCTCAGTGGCCTGAGGGCCACACAGCTGAGGCAGCTTTTCCACATCAGCCTCCCATCCCCCAAGGGCAGGAGGCAGGGAAAGCACCTTAGTCTGGGATCCTGGGAGCAGCTGTCCCCAGGGAGCTGGAAGGAAGTGCTGGGAGTGTCAGGGAGCTGACAATGAGGCCAACTCAGGGCAAGCCCGAGATGGGGCCTAGAAGCCAGGGTGAGCTGCCCGCCTTATGGCAGGAGAGTTTGGAATTTGGACCTGCTTGAACTACAGGTGATGGAGTGGAGGTTCCAGGTGGCCAGGCCTAACCCTCCAGGTGAGGAAACTGAGTCCAGAGTGGCACACTAGGAAATGCAGAGTGGGGCCAGGACCCCATTTCCTGCCTCCAAGTTCATATTCTTTTGCCCTCATCAAACATGTGACAGACACTTATTCAGAGGGGAAGGGGAAGCAGGAGGAGCAGGATGTTGGCTTGGAGAGGACCTCCAGGCCCCAGATGGGCCCCAGATGGCCTGGTTCCTGCCTCCTACTTAGCCTGGCTGTTGAGAAAGGGGCTCCAGAGTCCAAGGGAGCTCCAGCTTCCCACAGCTTCACAGTGCTGGGGCCCTTTCCTCCAGGGGGAATGGACCCACGTCCCAGAGAAGGGTGAATGTCCTTGCAGAACATCCCAAGGGCATGGGGGCATCAGAGGAGGCTCTCCTGGGCATCTGTCTTCTCTGTGAGTGCATCCTGTTCACACAGCTCCCTGGAGACCCTGCAGGGCCTCTCAGGCTTGTCCTCCTCCACAGAGGGCAAGCAGGCCCTGAGGCAGGTCCTCACCGACTCCTTCACTTCCACCTCCAGGCCCTTCATCTTGGCCTCGTACTCTGCCAGCACCTCCTGCTGGAACTGTGGGGACAGCAAGGACCACCCCCTGGCTCAGGATGGGCCACCTGCCCACTCTTCCTCGTCTGAACATTGGAACCAGGAGATGCCTGGTTTGTTCAGACCTCCCAGGAGATCAGGGTGGGAGGTGGGGGTAGTGGAGCCCATCAGGGGGTCTTTCAGGAGAGGGAATGCCAACCAAGCAAAGAGATCTGCAGAGCTGCTTCATGATCCCCTGGGAATCAGAGCCCTGACCCCCTGGAGAGGGGCGAGTCCCCCACCACCACCCACCTCTTGACAGGCAGCTCCCCGGAGCTGGGTCCCTTTACACCCTGGAGCCAGGACAGCTCTGCTGTGGGCCAGGGTAGTGGTCCCCCCGTCACCTGCTTTTCCATCTCCCGGATCTGTTCCAGGCAGGCTGCCTGCTTCTCTTCCAGCTTCTCCTGGTGCCTCTCCAGGTTCTCCGTCATCTGGGCAGGAGTGAGAAACAGAGAATCAGAACAGCATAGGCAGGCAATCTGGGGTGAAATCCAGCTACAATCCCAGTCAACCAGCTGTGAGCCTTTGGACAAATTCCTTAACCTTTGAAAAACTGGGTTTTTTGTTCTGTTTTGTTTTGTTTTTTAATTTGTAAAATGAGGATAATAGTACCTGTCTTGCTGGATTGTGAAGGATTATATGAGACAGTTCATGTGAAGCACCTGGCTTAGTGCCTGCACAAGGTCAGGACTCAGGAGCTGGTAGCTCTGTTACTGTTGTTAGTAATCCCCAGCGAGCTTTAGGGCCATTCTCCACAGGGCTTTCCTTCCTCTTCTGACTCCCTGGAAGCCTGACTCTGGAAGCCCCCTTGCTTCCTCTTACCCACCCACCCCAATCCCACCTCCCCTTGGCCAGCTGGCCCATATCATTTCCATGGAGGGCAGCTGGCCAAAGACAGACTCCTTTAGGCTGGTGTCCCAACCTCTGCACAAAGGTCAGAATCGTGGATGGCCTAGGGGAAGCCCCTCCCCTCTACTGCCTCTCCCCCCATCCCTAGCTGGTGGGCCACTCTAAACAGTGCATCTCCTAAGGGCAAAGTAAAGGCCTTGGGGCCACTCCTTCCCTCAGAGAGAGAGAGTGTGTTTGGGAAGGGCACAGCTCTTACACACCTGCTTGATGACCTGCACCACCTCCTGGATGTGGGAGTTGTTAATCTCTCTCTTCAACCTGTTGGGGTGATCAGAGTTTCAGAGAGGGCAGGAGGCCCCTGGGAAGAGGTGGATGAGACAAAGTCTCCACAGGGTGTAGGCAACATGAGAGCTCCATCGTAGAACCCTCTGTGGCCGGCATGCATCTATGTCTGGTCTGGGAACCAGCCAGAGGGGTGAGCATGGGGACCCAAGGAGGATCTAAGGAGATCTTGGGAGCCCTGGGGGCCCTCTGAGGGAAGGGCTTCCTCACTAAAACGCCCTGTTCTTCAAGGCATGCGTGGGAAAGTGCAGGTGGGAATCAGCTCTCCCGAGGTTTCACCTCCCTCTTTACACACTTGATTTTCCCTTCAATTCTCCTCTCTCCTCAAATAGTGGTGGCATCTGTGTTTTGCCTAAGGAGGACATTCTCTGATCAGAGGTGACGGAAGTAGAATTAACTTGCCAGAACCAGGAGACAGGCACATCTCTGGGAAGTAAGTCAGGACCCACTTGTAGGAAGGCCCCTTCCCACCCAGTGTGGTTCCTGCTCAGCACTGGGCCTGGAGTTTGAGTCCCGCGCCTCCCCTCCAGGGCTCACCTCTCCTGAGCCATCTTGTCTGTGGTGACCTTCATCATGGCCTGGATCCGCTCCAGCCTCTTGGCCTCCAGCTTTTTCTTCATCTCTTTGGTGTCACTGCAGAGAAACAGGCATCAGGAAGATGCTTCCTGCGGCTTGGGCCCTCCTGGGAGGTAAGAGTCAGGCGTAGAAGGGAGGCAGGCATACGTCTCCAAAGTCTCCTTGAGGGTCTTCAGCTCTGCAGCCTGTTTTTCTCTGGCCAGCTCCATCATCTTGGTCATTTGCTGAGGGAGAGGAAGGACCGGCTAAGCTAAGACGGAAGAGATGCCCTTGGCTGTGCGGAGGGTGTGGGGTCGGTCGGCCCCTCGCTCCCTCCCCTCCCCCACGCTGGCACCTCGGCCACTTGCTGCTCCCTGCGCCTCAGGACACACTCGCACTGCTCCTCGCCCTGCTGCAGCAGCTCCAGCTCCAGCCTGTCCCTCAGCTCTCGCAGACGCGCGTCCGCGCCCTCGGGGCCTTCGGCCGGCGCCGCCCCGGCGGGGTCCTCGCCCGGCGGGGTCCTGCGGAGGCCATGTGGGGACAAGCCGTGAGCCCCAGGCCGCCCGCGCCCTAGCCGCGGGGGGCAGGATGCCTCCGCCCACCTTACCTCTTTTTGCGGGAGCCTTTCCCCGGGCCGAGCTTGCGGCCCCGGCCCTCGCCGCCGCTCCCAGCGCCCGGCGGCCCGAACTCGGCCCGCTGCGCCACGCCCCTCTGCAGCAGCTCCTCCCAGCGCCGCGCGCCGCGCCGCTCCAGCTCCCGCAGCTCCTTCTCGTGCCGCCGCTGCAGCTTCACGACGCCCTTCAGCTCCCGCAGCTCCTCCAGGCTGGCGGTCCGCGGCTCTGCTGGGGCAGGGGTGAGGCGCGCGCCACCCGGGTACCGCCCCCCACCCCGAGTCCCGGACCCTCCCCGGGCTCGACCCCAACGTCAGTCGGTCTCAGCAGGCCTTACCCGCAGCTTTTTTCGTGGCCTCCTCCCTGGCCTTGGCCCCGGCTGCTGCAAGAGCCAAAGGAGAGGCTCTCCGGTGCCCTCGGCTCGGCCGCTCCCGCGCCTCCCGGGGGTGGCGGTGTGGGCCCCCTGCTGCGCACTGCCCAGCCCGAGGCTTCACATGCAGCCGTTCCCTCCCCAGGTGAAAGTTTTCGGGGTTGTTTTTGTTTTTGTTTTTATAGAGAACTCCCGCCCATCTGGGATGTGCCTACCGGTGCAGCGCAGCGGAGAGGTCGAGACCCTTCCGGTAGGTGGGGGGACCCCGCAGTGCGTACCTGCTGACCCGTTGCTCGTTGGAGCCGATGCCCCATTGACCTGGTGGGCAACTGGACTCCCGAGAGGGAAGGGATTCTATGTAGGGAGAGCGTGTTAGGAAGGTGCCTCTCTCCCTGAGCCCTGGATTCTGCCCCCTCCCTCATCTTCCCACAGACAGGGTGCAGCTCGTGGGGGCCCCTGGCAGTGGACCTGACAACACAGACCTCAGGCAGGCCTCCCATGGCTTCCTTGAGCTTCACAGACTTCTTGTCATGGGCACTGAAGAACTTGATGGGATTGGCGAGGGCCACCGTGAGGTCTGGGTGCACAGGGACATGGTGGGCCTGATAAGGATATGTACCTGGGAGCCTCCCCCATCCTCACCTACGCCAGGATACCCTGTCCTGCCCCCCTCTGGAGGCTGGCTTGCAGAGAGAGGAGGGGGGATGGACAGCCTGGGGCTTCCAACATTCCACGGGCCTCCCACCTGCCCAGGTGTCAGGTACATAGTCCTTCATCTCCAGGAAGACAAACAGCGCAGGCATGGTGAGCGGCATGTTGCTCTCACTGTGCAGGCACAGATGGTGGTATCCTGTGGGACGTGACCGGGTGGCCAATGAGCCAGAGCCCACTGCTGCCCGGCACTGCTCACCAGCAGCCCAGTACTCGACACTCCTGGCTTTAGTCTGGTTCTACCTCATGTGGTTATTGTTAGGATTAAGTGAGAAAGTGTTATAAGCCCGTAAAGCATTTTAAGTGCCCAATAAGTGTCAGCTACTTGGGAAACTGCCGCAGTGGTTCCAGAGAATTAGAGACATTCTGTTGGGTGGGCAGAGTCCCCACCTCTCTCAGTTTCCTGGAGAGGTACTCTTCCTGCCCCACTTTCCCGGGCCGATAACATGACAAGGCCACCTCCCTGAAGCTGCCCCACACTCTGGACGGGATCCTGATGCTGGTCTTGGTCTCAGACCCACTGGGAACAGCAAAGAAGAACCCCTATCCTTACCAGAATTCAGGGCATTTATGGGGATGATGCGGTGTCCAAGAAACTTGTTGCCATCCTCCAGCACAGCCACCCTGAGGGAGGCCAGCTCAGGCATCAATATCTGGGGAGAGTTCAGGACAGGACAAGCTAGAGAAGGGAGAGAGTGACCAAGCTGCCCCCCTTCCCTGATTCCAGAAATCTAGGGTCAGGCAGGCTTTACTGGATTTGGTGAGGACAGAGGGCCCACTCTAAGCCACACACAGAGACATCCTAACGGCTCATGTCCTGGCTGGTCCACACAGGGCAGAGAGCTGGACATGCAGTCCAGGGCTCCAGGGGGCCTGGTGCAGACAGCCCTTGGAAGCTTTGTCAACAAGTATCCAATGGGAGCAAAAGGCCCCCGAGATTCCTTGGGTCCCTGCACCCTGGTCTGGGAGTTCACGATTCTGCCTCTAATCGTAACATGGACAAGCATGCACATACACACATGTACACACACGTACAAAACTTGCCCACAAAGTAAATTTCTGTAAACTTGATTTCTGGACTCTTGAAACTCAGGAGGGCACAGATGAGGGGTGGGGAGAGGAGGAGGATCAAGGAAATCCCTTTATGTATTTTCTCTTCTACAAGTAGAGACCAAGAACTAGGGACAGATCCCAGCCCCTACCCTGATCTAGCCACCCCACCTTTTCAAAGACAAAGGGCTCCTCCTTCCAGACAGGATTGATGGAATTGGTACTGGGTGACAGTTTGGTGCGATAGCGCCTCTTGGAGTCTCCAGGAAGGCCAAACAGCTCCACTTCCACATAGGTGCGCACACTGCGTTCTGACAGGAACTGCCCAGAGATCACCTGGAGGTTGGGGCCCACGGGAGACCAGCATCAGCTCCCCCACCCAGGCCATTCCCCAGAACTTAGGGCCTCCAGCACCCCGTAGCTGAAACATCCATTCTTGGGTACTGTGAAGAGCCCCATTCAATTCTGGCCACAGAGTAGAGGCTGTGTGGCTTAAGGGTTACAGCTAAGCTCTGGCACCCAGGGTGCTTCCAGCATTTAGGGAAGAGGTGTGGGCCTCCCCACCTCCCTCCCCAGCGAGGAAGGAACAGGGCCCTCCCCCCGGGGCCTGGGGCTCCTGATGCCCCACTCTTCTCCCCTCCCCCACCCCAGCCTCAGCCCTTCCCCTTGGTTTCCATGGGGACCAAGAGGCAGCCTCCAGTGCTGAGGAGGAGGCAGTTTCCAAGGCAACTTGCTACTGCACGAACTGGCTGGGGCTGAAGTTTTCGGGATATCAGGGGAGGGGGTTGGGAATGGAGGAGTGGGGCTCCTGTGTCTTTCTCCTCAAGACCCCAGCCCTCCCGGCCACTTGTCCACCTCAGGGCCTTGCCGTAATGGAAAGGGTGGTGGCTACCACCACGTCGATGCGGTCCACCGAGAAGGGGTTGAACTGCTTGTCCAACCGACGCATGAACTCATGCTTGAGGAGGTAGCCACTCTGCCCGTTGAACTCAAAGAGCGCCATGTTCTGCTGCATGGGCAGGTCTGGGGGGACAAGGGCACTCAGGAAGGGAGGCCCGGCTCTGGGTCTGCACGCAGCCTCTCTTTCCACATTTCCCAGCCTTTCCCGTCTCGGAAAGGGGGAGGTTGGGTGGACCGTGAGGGTGAGGGTTTCTCATGTCCCAGCCTGGTTCCTTAGGGTCTCATCTCTCAGCAAGGGCCCGCAACCTGGAGTCAGCAGGAGCAAAGCCACAACCGGACCTCAAGCTCACAGTGGGAGTTGAGGCCAGTGGAGCAGGTGTTCCCACAGACCCACTCAGGCCGAGCAGCCAGAACCCATGCCAGCACCCTGGCATCATCACAGACATACTCGTATACGTGCAGTCACATAGGCATGAGCTGATGCACTAAACGCTCACACACATGCACACGCGCCCAGAACCTAAATGAACATCAGCCGACCCCCCGCCCCCAGGTCTGTTCCAAAGACACCGCCCCCTCCCCAGGGAAGGGGTAAAGGTGGGAGGGGCAGGGGAAGGTTCTTAAGGGCCTGAGCATGCCCTCACCCATCGTCTGGAAGTTGAGGGCAACCATCTGGCAACCAGCATTCCAGAACATCTGGGGCATGTAGTTGGAGGAGTCCATGCGGGTGCCCTTGGGGTAGATGCGGCTCATCTGGCGCTTGTTGTAGCTGCCACAGGGTATAGGAGCCAGCAAAGCCACCTGCACCAGGAAGACCCACAGACCCCCTGCGAGCCCCGCCCCAGGCCTCCCCCTTCCCTCCACCCCACCAGGGACCCTGGCTACTGAGGTCTCAAGGATACTCTACAAACTGCACTGAGGACTTGGAGAGCAGGTCGTAAGCCTTGAGCTCCGTGAAGGAGGAAATGACATAACTTCGGTTCTTCTCTGTGTAGGGGAGAAAGAGGAAGGAGAGTCCGGGTCAGCCTGTCCCCTCCCACAGACTTGCCCTCCCCTGTGGCGTGGCTCCCTCCAGCACAGAGATGCCTCCAACCTAGCGTTTCCACAGAGGGCTGAGGGTTGAGGGGCCACCCCCCGGGGTGGGGAAGGTGCAGATCTGTGTGGGTAGCAGTGTGTGCTAGAGGTAAAGGGTACACACAGTGGATACATATGCACAGGGATGGGGTGTGCGTGCCAGAGTCCTAAAGGGTGGGGTACATGCCCTGGGTGGACGCATAGGGTGTGGGAAACACGCAGCGATGAGCCCGGGGGTCAGGAACGCGCTGTGATGCACAGGGAGCAGGGTGCAGGGGTGAGAGGCGCACAGCAAGGGTGGTGCACAGGATGGGGTGCAGGCTGGGCCTTCAGGGATGAGGAGCCGGTGCTGCAGAGTGCATACAGAAAAAGGTGTTCGTGTCGGGGCTGTGCATAGAGGGTGAGAGGAACTCATTGCGCGCATGAAGATAAAGGTAAACAGCATGGACGCGCTCAGAAAGGGAAGGGAACGAGGGGCAGATGTGCGCTGGCTGGATTCTTTGCCTTCCTCCCCCTCCCAGGAGTTCTCATGCCCAGGCAGCCACAGAAGGAAGCTGCAGGAGCCCCAGGCCGCCCGGCCGAGGTGGCCCTTGGTAAATGACCTGCCTGTCACCGACACACTCCAGAGCATTCTGCTTGGTGCCAAGTTCTCAGTACAGTGATGGGACACTGGGAGCCACTGCCACTTAAACATGCCTTTGCCTGGCTCTTCTGCTGGGTATTTATAAACAGGGCCCCCCGCCCAAGGAGAGGGAGGACCACCTCGCTCTCACCTCCACCCATCAGGCTGCTCTGGCGTCAGGACACGCTTCCTAAGGGCCTTCTCCTGAATCTAGCCTAACTTCCAGCTTAACCACCACCGCATGCTAACTCACGGGCAGAGGACTCGAAGGAGATGAACTTGGTGGGTTGGACGTAATTGACTAGGCTGGACATCTCCTTGTAAGCCGTCACCTCCAGGCCCGCTGTGCCCTAGGGAGAAGGGGGGAGGATGGGGAAGAGGCCAGTTCAGAGCCCAGGGACCCGGTCCCACACCCCCACCTGGAGGGCTCTGCAGTGGAGCTGGCAGAAGGGCCTCGGGGCTCCCCACACACCTCATCTGACTGCATTTTCTTCATCTCTTCTTCATCCAGGCTTCCCGACTCCTCCTCTTCCTCTTCCACCTCCTCCTCCTCCAGCTCAGCCCCTTCCTCACCAGCCCACACTGCCACATACAGCTCCATCAGCACTGGGGGCGGGGGAGACCCCTGCACCAGGCTGGCTCTCCCCTCCAGGCCCAGTCCCTCTCTCCCGTTCCAGATGCTCCTCCACGGCCACCCCCACTCCTCCCAGGCCGACTCACCTATGTCCTCACCCACAGGGACATTGGGTGGGCCGCTCCCCTCAGCCTCCCCACCCGGCTCCTGGCTGGGGGCTGCGGAACCAGTTTTCTGGTTCTTCTTGTTCTTGATGAGGATCTTGCCTCGGAGATCCTCAGGGCTGGGCAGGGGGATGCCTGGTTTCAGCTGTGGGAGAGGAGAGAGGGTCCTCAGCACTATCTCCTCACCTTCAGGGTGTAGCCCAAGCTCCTGCATGGCAAGCTACGCTCCACCTGCCCCTGGCCTAACTCTCCAGCCTCTCCTCTCATCACTCCCACCTCGTGCGCTAAACCCCTGCCTGATCCAACTTATCCCAGCTCCTCAGTGATCTTTTCTCAACTACTCAGCCTGCCTAGAACACCCTTCCCCACTCTCACCAAGATAAATCCATTCTTTCCCTCAGATTTCAGCTTAGCCATCACCTCCTCCAGGAAGCCTTCCCTGATCCTCAAGACCGGATCTGGAGCCCCAGGTGCTCTCATAGCAGCCACTGGTTGTAATGGCCTGGTTACTTGTCTGCCTCCTGACTAGAGGGTAAGTGATCTGAAGGCTGGGACTGCCCCTCTGCTACTGACATACCCCCCAAGCTCAGCACAGTGCCTGACGTGGTAGATGATAAGACCCCAGCCCCACGTCCTCCCAAATGAACCCCAGCATCCTCTGGGGACATCTGCCTCCTTAATCTGGCACCCTGCCCTGGCTCCCCAGCCCTCAGACCCAGATGCCCCACAGTGAAGTCAACTCACTGGGAACTTTTCCAGTGGCTCTGTGAGCAGCATATCCCCAAATATCGTTCGGCAGTACTCGGCCATCTTAGCCTGTTGGCGGGGTCTGCAGGGAGCAGAAGTGGGTGTGGTTCAGCAGCTCCCCTCTTGTCCATCTTTTTGTGCCCCCTGATGAGCCAGATCAGGGGCTCAAGATGTTGGGGAGGCAGGGACACAGGCAGGAGAGCCTGGGGTCCCAAGGAGATTGTGTTGAGACCCGGGAGAGAGCCAGAAGGCATGGCTAGAGGCTGGGGACAGTTGTGGGGAGGGCAGCTGCAGGTGGGAGATGGGGACAGGGTAGAGAATGAGGCTGGATGGCCTGGATACGCACGAGTCCACGTGGTTTTCAAACGACAGGATGACCGGATAAGGGGAGGTCTTAAAGGCACTTTCTGCAATAGCTTCAATTGCTTCCTGGAGGAGAAGGGGACCCCATGGGGAGGTCAGTGCTGTGCCTCCAGGCTTCCCCTCCCTCAACGGCATCCTTCCCCACTCCCCAGTTTCAACACACACATAGGATTGGAGGGCCACTCTTGGCCCTGTGTCTCTTCTTGTCCTCTCTAGCACCCACACTGGTCCAAGGCCTCCCAGCCATCCCCCATCTCTGGCCTCACTCCCCTTAACCCCAGAAAGCTCATGGCCCAGGGCCCTTCCCTAGTGCCGCTGCCACCAGCCTCCACACGAGGAGTCTCACCTTGAAATAGATGTCTGTGGTCATGGTGAAGCCGTGGGTGATAATGGGCTCCTCATCAGGGGGCTTCCCCTTCCAGCAGTCCAGCTCCACGCAGCGGCAGCCCGCCAGCAGCACCTGGCGGTACATCTCGGCAGAGGAAAGGCCTGAGAACTGGCCAGCTGAGCCAGAGGAGGGGCGAGGGGCGGGGGCTTCACTCAAGGGCAGTCCAGCTCTGCCCTGCCCCGCCCCACTCCATCGTGGGCAGCCTGTGGGCAACCCCTGCAGGGGATTCAGGGAGCAGGAACAGCCCCCGTAAAAGGAGAGGTTGGCAGTGAGGTCGCCAGGGCCCACCTGTCAGGTAGGTGTTGTGGGAGGAGTTGATGAAGTAATGGTTGAGTGGCTGCGTCATGTCGTGGTGCAGCAGCAGCTTGTCCTGGGCCAGCACACTGTTCTCTGGCCCGCAGAGAAACCATACCATGCCCTCGGGGGACAGCTGGCCTGGGAGACAGGGGTGGTTGTCAGGGCAGCAGCGCAGCTGCCAGGACCGGAGAGGACCGTGGAGGGTCAGAAGTTCCCTTAGTCCTCACCCCTCTGCACGTTGATGCCTCTGGGCTCATACTTGTCGATGAGGCCCTGCACCTGGTCAGGCCGCGCAGGCGGGAACAGCAGGGAGTTGAGCCTGGAGTCGCGCTGTTTCTGGTTGATGAATTTGGCCAGGTGCTCCTTAGTCATGTAGGGTTTGGCCTTGGCGTGGCTGCAGGCCAAAGAGAGGAGCACAGGTCCCCTCTATATCCCCTGGGCTGGGGGCGGGGGTGTGTGTGGTGGGGACTTGAACAACCCCCTTCTCCAGCGACGCTACCTAATTGTCAGCATGGCAGGTGGGAATTTTAGCCACCACCCCTTCCCCAAGACCAGCCCAGCCCAAGAAGCTCACTAGGATGTGAAGATCTCATCTATTTCTGGCCGAGGACAAAGGCTCATGAGGAAACTCTTGTAGACGGATTCTGGGAAGTCCTCGGGATTGATGGCATCATTCTGGGGGGATAGAGAGTCACCTGATGACTCCTGCCCCCCACCTTCCAGCACTAAGAACCACAGACTAGGCCCAGCCCTGCGTGAGGTGGCCTGGGGAGAGGGAGGGCTCAGGGCAGACAGAAGATCATCAAGGGCACCCTGAGCCCCCACTTTTTAAGGCCCTGGTTGCTGAGCAGAGAGCATCTTAGCTGGTTTGCTTTGCCCCTGGATTGATACTGGCTAGTCTCTTGGCTGGGACAGGATTCAAACTAAGAACGACCAGAACTGGGAAGAAAAGAGGTCAGAAGCAAGCTACCCTGTTTGCCAGAGCTGTGGGCTATCTTTTTCTTTTTAAATGGAGGATAAATTTTCAAAAAGAAGCAATTTGCATACAAACAATGCACCTAACAGTGGAACCCCAAGATGCACGAAGCAAAACTGACAGAATTGAAGGGAGAAATAGACAATTCAACAACAGTAGTTGGAGACACTAAAAAGCACGAGGAACGATAAGAAATAGACAGATTGGACTTCATCCAAATTAAAAATTTTAGTGTTCCAAAGGATGCTGTCAATAAAGTAAAAAGAATGGGAGAAAATACTTGCAAATCAGATATCCAGTAGTAGACGACTTCACACTAAAAGAAAACTCAACTGAAAGATGGGCAATGAATTTGAATAGATATTTCTCCAAAGAAGATATGCAAATGACCAATAAGCACATGAAGAGATGCTCAGCATCATTAGTCAGTAGGGAAATGCAAATCAAAACCACAATGAGGGGAATTCCCTGGCGGTCCAGTGGTTAGGACTCTGAACTTCCACTGCAGGGGGCACGGGTTTGATCCCTTGTTGGGGGACTAAGATCCCGCAAGACGGGTGGTGTGGCCAAAAAACATAAATAACATAAAACCACAATGAGATACCACATCGCACTCACAGGATGACTAAAGTAAAAAAAAGAAAAAAAAGACAGACAATAACAAGTGTTGATGAAGATGTGGAGAAATTGGAACCCTCATACAATGCTGGTGGGATTGTAAAATGGTATAGTCATTTTGGAAAACAGTGTGGCATTTCCTCAAAATGTTAAGTATAGAGTTACCATATGACCGAAGAATTCCACCCCTAGGTGTGTCCTCAAGTGACCTGAAAACATACGTCCAGACAGAATCGTTCATAGCAGCATTATTCATAATAGCCCCAAAGTGGAAGCAACCCAAAGGTCCATCAACTGTTGAACAGTTCAACAAAATGTGGTATATCCACGCAATGGAATAGTATTACACAATAAAAAGGAATGAACTACTGATACATGCTACAACATGGATGAAGCTTGAAGACACTGTGCTAAATGAATGAAGCCTGACATCAAAGATCACATATTGTATGATTCCATTTACATGAAATGTCCAGAATAGACAAATCCATAGAAACAGAAACAGAAAGTACATGTGGTGGCATTCAGGGATTCTGTGCCTTTGCATTCCATTCCAGAAAAACCCATCAAATGTTTTCCAGGATCACTCTGGAAAGTCAACCTCAGTCTTAGTTTGGAGCAGAGGCTCTGAGCAGGATAGCTAGACCGAATCTTGGACCCATCAGCTGCAAGCAAAGATGGTTCAAGGGCTCCTACCGGGATGCAGGAGAGCTGATAAATAAGGAGGACTTAGCCAAGGTGGGAACTCAGGAGGCAGGAGAAGAGGAGGGTGGATGTGACAGCCCAAGTGGTGCCCTCAGCCCAAGTGGTGCCTCTCCCCAACCCCAAGCTTGCATCCCCTGTGACTCATTGCACCAAGGGGTCACCAGCTCCGTACAGTTGAGTGTGGGGGAAGTATTCCTTCTGGGATTCATGTGGACAAGTGATCTATGAGGCCTTAGTTTTATTTATTTATAATATTCCAAATTCTTACCGGGAGAAAAGACTCCATGGAATCCACAAAGGCACTGGCCAAGGGAGGACAGGGGCCTGAGATCTACCCCCGCCAGGCAGGAACCCTGGCTCAGGGCTGCATCTGCCCAGAGGGCTCCTTTTTGTAAGTCACATAAGGCATCTCATGGGGTGACCCAGCGTACGACTTGTAATTAAAAATTACTTAAGTAAAAACAAAGGAAAAATGTTTTCCTCTTGGAGCTGAAGGGGTATAGACCGACCTGCTCTGAACCCAGGCACCTCAACCCCCTGCCCCGGTTCTGTCACTGTGCCTTGTATCAGGAACTGGTGGCTCTAGAGTGAACTGACTTTTCGGGCTGTTGGCTGGGGCTGAACTGTCATTCCTGCCCTCCCCATCCCCACCAGGCCTGCCCAGGGTGCCCTCCAGTCCAAGGCAACTCAGATGAGAAGGAGAATGCTGGGGGTGGGC
>NC_041224.1:97964610-98055949 GCF_002837175.3 Physeter macrocephalus | reverse complement strand
GGGAGCATGTCCCCACTAGCAAACTCCACTTCTGACTGGAAGTGGTAAACTCCATCCTTTTCCTCACCTGGAGCCCTAGTTGAAGGTCAGGTAACATATTTCAATGCCTTGTGAGAGAGCCACGTTACTAAACCCAGCAACTTTTCTAAAAGCGAGGAGGCTGTGGACAGCCCCCTTGCCCCTGACCAGCATTTTTCCCTGCAGCTGCCAACATCCTGGGCCATCAAAGTAAGGGCGTCTATGTGCTGATGAGTGGGCTGGACCTGGAGCGGCTGGTGCTGGCCGGTGGGCCCCTCGGGTGAGTGTGAGGCTTGGCGGGGAACTGGGCTCTTGTAGCCTCCTCAGCAGGTGGTGCCGCAGCCCTCCCCTTGGGGCCGATGGGAGCCTGTACCTTATCTCCTGGAGACAAAAAATTACCTTTCCTCTCACGTTTACTTTCTTTGCACTGAAGGCAAGTATCATTGGGTGACAGGCAAAAGGCCTGAGGAGCCACCCTGCTTAGTTACTCAGATGTGAAGCAAGACGCCTGAGCTCTAACCATCTACAAAGGGTCCCGCCACTCCACCTGGTCTCAGGGGAAGGGGCACTGGCTGCTGGGCAGTCAGTGCGGTGACTGAGCAGGGCTGACAAGGGTCCTCATGCTCCTTTTCTCCTCCCTGGGACGCCAGCTCCTTGTCTTGCAGGGCTGCCCCCCAGGCCTTTCCACACTAGCACTTGCCCCCCAACCAGCAATGGGGTGACAACAAGGCCCCTCGCCAGTGTTCTCTCCTTCCCACAGGATCATGCAGGCCATCCTCGACCACGCTATTCCCTACCTACACGTGAGGGAAGCTTTTGGCCAGAAGATCGGCCACTTCCAGGTGAGCGGAATGGTTTTGTTAAGATGTACTCTTTCGTTGGGTTCAGGTTTTTTTTAACAAATGAACAAATAGGGCACTTGCTGTGGGCATTTACTATCCTTCGTCAAAAAAATGAGTTTGAGGGAATGCCCTGGCGGTCCAGTGGTTGGGACTCCGTGCTTCCACTGCAGGGGGCCCAGGCTCGATCCCTGGTTGGGGAACTAAGATCCCGCAAGCCTCAAGCCTCGTGGCATGGCCAAAAAAACAAAAACAAACAAAAAAATGAGTTTGAATGCTTGGGGCGCAGGCTTCCTCAGCATGCTACCTGGCTTTGAAAGCTGTCAGGCAGTTCATCTCATGTCACCTCCCTTCCTGTTTGAGATGAATGAATGAGGCATTGTAGGGTTGGAGGGTGAAGGAAGCAGATTGTGGGGAGGGAGTAGCATTTTGAGTCATGCTTTCTGGGCTGCGGGACAGTCGGTAATGAGGGTCATGTGAGTGGAGGGCCAGGTCCACAATGCAGCAGCAGCTCTCTGGCCTTAACTCCAGACCCGCTACCATGTCTGTCACCCTAAGCAAGTCCCACCTCCTCTCTGTGCCCCGGGTCCCCGTTCCTGGCTGTCAGGTTGCTACTGCTGACCTGCTTTTGGTAACTAGGGAATAATTCTGAGAGGAGCGTGTCTCTAGCACACTGACCTGTGGGCTCCCTTTGTGTGCAGTTGATGCAGGGGAAGATGGCAGACATGTACACCCGCCTCATGGCCTGTCGGCAGTACGTCTACAATGTCGCCAAGGCCTGTGATGAGGGCTACTGCACTGCCAAGGTAAGGACTGGGCCCAGAGGAGAGCGCACCGGGGCAGGGGTGGTTGCTGGGCCCCCTCCCCGCCGTGTGGCCCTGGCGGGGGCCCTGCTGACACAGAACCTCCTCCCACAGGACTGCGCTGGGGTGATTCTTTACTCAGCCGAGTGTGCCACACAGGTAGCCCTGGACGGCATCCAGTGTTTGGGTGAGTGGCCCCCACTCCCTACTCCCGGAGCCTGTGGCTCCTCCCCACTCCTCACCCTGTGCTTCAGCTGAGCTGCACCTTTAGGCTCCTCCTGCCCCAGTTACGGGGAGGACATGGAAAAGCAAAGAAGAAAAATGCCAGAGGCCACAAGTTGCTACTGTCCTCAGTAGTGCCCCGCTCTCACCCTCCCAGCCTGGTCCTATGGACACTGGGAAATGGGGAAGAGGAGATGCCTCAGAGGTGGAACAGCCTCACTTCAATGCCGCACAGTGGTTAAGAGCACAGGCTTGAGCCAGACGGCCTAGGTTCGAATCCTGGCTTTACCACTGACCAGCTTTGTGACTTGTGCAAATTATTTCACCTCTCTGGGCCTGGCACCCAGTAAGTGCTATGCAGTAGTTTCTTGTCCCCCTTCTCCATGTCTGCCAGTGGTTCTCCCCTACCTTTGCCTGGCATCCTCAGCACTCTGAGTGGACTTCCGGCCTCCTGTCCACCCTCCCCACAATTAGGTAATCTCCACCCCATCCCTCTCACCACCTTTTTTTTTTTTTTAATTTAGTTTTGGCTATGTTGGGTCTTCATTGCTGTGCACGGGCTTTCTCTAGTTGCAGCGAGCAGGAGCTACTTTACGTTGCGGTGCGCGGGCTTCTCATTGCGGTGGCTTCTCTTGTCACGGAGCACTGCGCGGGCTTCTCATTGCGGTGGCTTCTCTTGTCACGGAGCACGGGCTCTAGGCGCGTGGGCTTCAGTAGTTGCAGCACGCGGACTCAGTAGTCGTGGCTCACAGGCTCTAGAGCGCAGGCTCAGTAGCTGTGGCGAACGGGCTTAGCTGCTCCGCGGCATGTGGATCTTCCCAGACCAGGGCTCGAACCCGTGTCCCCTGCATTGGCAGGTGGATTCTTAACCACTGCGCCACCAGGGAAACCCCTCATCACATTTTGCTGCTTCTCTTCAATCAGCCTCTCCTCCTATAGCCCATTTCTATGTATTTGATCTTCTGTTTGCTCTCCTTGCTTTGCCCACTGCCCAGCACTTTTCCTGTGGTCCTTTCTCTCTGCCCAAACCATGGCTGCAGGTGGCAATGGCTACATCAACGACTTCCCCATGGGCCGCTTTCTGAGAGATGCCAAGCTGTATGAGATCGGGGCTGGAACCAGTGAGGTGAGGCGGCTAATCATCGGCAGAGCCTTCAACGCAGAATTCCACTAACTCCAAGACCCTTCATCCCCTTTCCCAGCACCTAGAGGCCTTTCTCTGGAACGAGAGACGCGGCAGCTCTTCTCCAGGCAGGCCCTGCCCACCGGCCCAGGAAAAGCGTTTAGCGGCTTAACATGGACTCCTCAGGAAGCATGCTGACTTTTCTGGGGCTCAGTGGGAGGGCTTTGGTGGCTCTGCGCCCTTGCTCTCTAACTTCAAGCCTGATGCCCCACCCCCGCTCCCAGGGTGGGCACCTTTTTTCCTGGTGAGCCTCTGCCAGGGAACCCTCTGCTCAAGTACACCAGAAGCATTGCCCCTCTCCTTAATTTGAACTTGGTCGTCTCTTTTCTTTCTGGGGAAAAATACCCCCCAAACCTAGCCTCTGTTTCTGCCAATTTCTAGAGGCATCAGCTCTCAGCAGCTTGTGAGTGGGCACCCCCTTTGCAGCAGCCCCTCCATCCCTCATTCTTTAAGCTGAAATCCTACCACTGGGGTAGAGCTCTGGGAATAGGCATCTCAGAACACCTGTGCCACCCAGAGTCCACGCGGGGGGCAGAGGTCAGCTTGCTCGTGAAGGACGGGGCTCAATGCCTCCAGCATAACGCTGCCACCGCCACCGTCCAGTCCTGGCCATATGACAGCCCACAGCTGACTGGGCAGCAGGCCTGGGTTGGCTGGCTCAACTCCAGCCAAGGCTGCCTGCATACATTTCTCTGGACACCCTATGGCTAATTTTGTTACAACTGCACAGTGGCTGCTGCCATTTTGTATTAAACATTTCGTGAAGCAAACCCATCTGCTTCTAAACTGGTGTTTTGGGGGAGAAGCAGTCTACTTGCTACTGCCTTCTGTCTGGCTCCAGCCCTATGTCCTTGGAGAGTGGCTGGTCCAGGTCCTGCTTCTGGCCCTTCAGCCTGCTCACTGGTGATAGGGGACACAGGGGTGGAATCAGCCCTTAGGATAGAGATGTTCTCAACCTCCCTTTTCCAGATCTCCCAGTGATTTTTTTAAAGAAAGGAGGGAGCGGTAAGAGTCTTGGAGCTAGAAGGAAGCTCGTAAGTTTCTGGAAACCATCCCCATGTTTTTTGAAAGATCAAGACAATTTGATTTTCCCAAGGTCAGAACTGGAGCTAGAATCCAG
The DNA here is from genome assembly GCF_002837175.3 of Physeter macrocephalus. NCBI lineage: Eukaryota > Metazoa > Chordata > Mammalia > Artiodactyla > Physeteridae > Physeter > Physeter macrocephalus. Next base: position 98,051,764 of record NC_041224.1, on the reverse strand, counting down.
ATCAGCAGAAATAGGCGTTCTGAGAATGCCAGCCTGGGGCCCTACTACATGGCCGCCTGGATGCACAGTCAGAGTGGGACAGTTTTGGGTTGTCCCACCCCATCTAATTCCCTAAAAGAGAACTGGTTTTCTTGGCCCTCAGCCCAGCGGTGCCTGTTCTGACTTTTGGTCCTGGCCTATAGCCAAGAGCTGTTCCCAGCCTGATGCCTGTGACAGGTGGAGTTATAGCTCCTTACCAACCCCAGCCCAGTCCTATCCTGAGGGGCTTGTGGCCCTGTCCCTTCACTTCCCCACCGTGCTCCCTACTATGTTGGAGATGAATGTGGCTAAAATGGTGGTCTTGCTGGTTATAAAGTGTAGCTGGAACGAACAGCCTGAAGACGTTCAGAATGGGATGTTTCATCCAGTCAGTGTGGGTAACAGCTCTGCCACCAACTTGGGGAGGATGATTATTCTCCCAATGCTATATGTGAAATAGGAATGTTATAAAATAAAGCCAAAAAAGTGTAGCCTGAGTCATGAATGATGGGAGAGCAGGGGGCACCGGTTCTTGGAATTTGGGGTGGTTTATGTGCATTGTGCAACTCTGCAGTACCAGCTGCCAGCACCACTCCTTCCTGGGGCTGCCTCATTCCACTCCAATTTTAGGGAGGTCACTATCAGCCCAGCTCCCCTGTTGACTACCATCCCATTCTTTGTTTTCCTACTGCTTGCCCCGTCAGATGGCAACAGAAGCTAAGGTAATGGTTTTCCAAGTGTGGTCTGGGCACACCCTTTATCAGAATTTAGCAACCTGTAAAAAACCTAGATTCCTGGATGGGCCCCAGACCTAATCACATCCCCAGGGGTAATTATAAGGCACAGGCAACCTTTTAGAACAGCTGATCTGAGGCCTAGAGGACACGCCTCCAGAGGCCTGAGTCCTAATTCTAAACCCGTATAACCTGGTAATGAAAATTCCTCACCTATATAGACCTCTCAAGTCTCATACTGACATATTAGCTCCTTGATCCCGACAACCCGGTGCCGGAGACAAGGTTACGCAGGCCCCGCTTCCCGAAGACCGGTGAGTTGCCCACGGTACCCGAAAAAACGCTAGGTGAACCAGCCACGCCCAGACGTGGAGCCAGCGCTGGCGTCAGCTAGGCGTTGGGGCTGAGAAAGGGCACCTCTTTTTTTATCTGGGGGCGGACGCCCAGTCCACGCCCCGCCCGGCTAACCCAGGACCGTTAGCCGCGACCCCCAGCCTAGGACAGGTCCAGGGTCCAGGGTCCTCCCTCTGTTTCCCTCCCGCGAGGCGCCGCGCCCGCGGCGGAGCCCGGCTCGGGCTCGGGCGCGGTTCCGTGGGCCCTGCGTGGAGCTCGCCTGACCCCTGCCGGCCGGCCGCCGCAAAGGCAAGGTGCTCTGGACCGGAGGCTCCCAGTCTCGTATTTCAGGATGCACAGGGCTCAGCGACGTTCTCTTCTGCCAAATGAGGACATTAAGGAGGGGGGCGGGGAAGCCGGCTACTCTCTATCTGTATCGTTTTATATGAGAAAGGCCACTTTTAGCAATTAAAAAGTAGAAAGGACAGAAATTCAGAACAAAGGCCAGGGTTTTTTTTGCTGGTGAGGGGGGGGATGTTTGTTTTATGTGCATGGGTTTTAAACTAGGATAGTTTAAAGGCTTATTTAAAATCAACAACAACAACAACAAAAACTGCAAACCCTCCCCTACGCCCAGTTCCAGGATGAAACTCCTTTTGAATCTTTAAGAGATTTCGTTTGGTAATTCACTTCATGCCTTGAAGTGATATGCCGACTTATTGATTGAACTGCAGATGGATCTTTCAAGTGCACACATTTAATTTATAAGAAGCCCACTACATGCCTCATTTCCACAGGCCAGCATCTGGGGGCCCTGGAATCAGAGAGTTCAGAGCCCCATCCATATTCCTGGCTGTTGCTGCCTTTGCCCACACTCCTCATACCCAGAACCTAGAGCCACACTAGTTCCAGCGCCCTGTGGGACACACCTGGTCACTCGGCAGGGAGCTGTTTGTGAAGCTGGCCTCTCCTACACCCACCGACCCACCCACTCTCAGACACAGCTAGCCTGTCAAAATAGTTCTTGGATCCACAACAACCTGACAACTTGCCTGCCTCCTTCCAATCCACACACCTCAACCCTTCCTCTATATTGAGCCAGAGTAAACTATCAAGCCCCTAAATACTTCGGTGGCTCCCACCACCTATAAGATCTAAGGTTTTGCAAGGCAAATATGACCCTGATCTGCATTGGCCTTCCCCTCCAGCTGCTCCTCTCTGCATCCCTGCTGAGTACTTGTGTTCTGGTTGCAAACAGTCCTCGTGACATTGTTTCTTACCCTGCGCCTTTGCTCCAGCTGATCCCTCTGTGGAGGATGTCTTAGCCCTTCACCTTGTTCTTGCTTCCTCATCCCTAAAGCCTCAGTTCAGGGGCTGCTTCCTTCAGGAAGGCCTCCCTTCTCCAACCTTTCCCACTCGTCTGTCGCCATCTCACCCATCCTGAGTGGGGCCCCTTCCTGCTTCTCCCTGGGCATATTTGCATCAGTGGGCTTTCCCCACTGTCGTTTTTATCTCATCTGTGTCTGTTTCCCATGCACCAGGCTAAGAACATAAGGGTCAGGATTGTGACTGAACTGCCTTTATATGCTCACCATCCAGCACAGTTTCTGGCACATAATAGGTGTTCAACAAATGTTTATTGAAAGTGCAGATGGGAGGTCATGTGATATTTAGCTCACATTTTCCAGGTACCATAGTTATTTGTATACGTGATTACCTCTGTATACAGTACAGATCTTTGAGGTCAAAGACCATTTCTCACTTATCTGAACACTCCCAACAGCACCCAGTGCTCACAGTAAGTGCTCAGTGCCTAAGTTCATGCTGAATGAGTGAAACAACAGGTGGGCCAGAGCCCTGGCCTAATCCTCAGAGTTGGCAGAGACAGCAGAGCCAGCCGGCCTCGCCTGGCCCTGCATCCCCTAGGCCTTCCCACCCTGGAGTAGCGGGGCCCAGCTGCAGAGGGGAGGCCCTCACCTCCCATAGTCCTCTGGCCCCCCTCAGAAATAGAAAGGAACTGTGATGAGGGACCCTGGCCCCCCTCTCTGCCAGCTGAGGACAAGTGCAGGGGTTGGATACAAAAAGAGGGCAGAGTCAGGGCACACACCATCCTTTTTTTTCTTGTATAAAACATAGAGTATATTTAGAAAAGTATATAATATGCATGTATGCAGTGTGAAAAACAATAAAACAAACTCCTGTGTACCCAGCACCCAGGCCAACGAAGAGAGCATTCCAAGTACCTTAGAAGCCTGTGTGCCCCTCACTGACGCATTCTCCCCAGAGGAACCATGATCCTGAATTTAGTGATAATCCTCTCCTCGCATTTCTTTATGGTTTTCTACCTGTGTGTCTCCCTAAACAATATTATTTCGATCACCTGTTTAAGCTTTGTGCAATGGTACTCATACTAAATATATTCTTCTGTGTCTTGCTTCTCTGGCTCATCTTTGTATAGTTTTTAAAGATTCATTCACGTTAATGAGTGGAGCTTTAATTTGGTTACTTTTTTTCTTGTATAGTATTCCATTCTGTGAAAATACTACAATTTAATTATCCATTTTTGTGTTGATGGACATTTGGGTTGGTTCCAGTTTGGGGCTACTCTAAAACATTCCATATGTGTCTCCCAGTTTATGTGTGCAAGTCTCCAGGTACACTCCCAGGAATGGGATTTCTGTGTTTGTAGGGTATACATGATCAACTTTACTAAGTAATTCCAAACTGTTTTCCAAAGTTGTTGCGTGGCCTATATTTTTTAGAATGATGCCACCAGAAGTGACCCAGGGCAGAGGTGGCATGCCAGCCCCTGGGCCAGCCCCATGAGCTTCTTTTCAGCAAGAGGGGAAAATCAGACAACAATCCCTGTCCAGGCCTATAAGCCACAGTCAACAAACCTTTATGGACAAGCTGAGAACCATGCACTGGGCCAGCATTGGGTTAGTACAGACCAGTCACTGTTGTGGCCTCTCCCGTTGCGGAGCACAGGCTCCGGACGCGCAGGCTCAGCGGCCATGGCGCACGGGCCCAGCCGCTCCGCGGCACGTGGGAGCTTCCTGGACCGGGGCACGAACCCGTGTCCCCTGCATCGGCAGGCAGACTCTCAACCACTGCGCCACCAGGGAAGCCCAGAGAAGGACAGTTTTGTTTCCACTTACTCTTCCAGGCAGCCCAACACAGCTTTGCCCTGGAAGACATGGAAGAGTATGGGCTAGACAGGTAAGTGGGAGTTTTCTTGGAGAGAGCAATGATATTCCAAGCCCAAGGATATCTCAGCACAGGCAGTATCCTCCCCCTGCAGAGGACAGGGGATCAGTGGAGGAAGTACAGAGGGCTGCTCTTGCCAGCAATAGACAGAGGGAAGAAAGAAGAGAAAACTAGGGCTATGCAGGGAACCACAGAGATAGGCACATCTCCATCCAAACACACCTGTGCCGTGTGCCCACTGGGCAAACACGGGTGCACTCATACAGACACGCACACGGCTGCACGCACCAAGAGACAGGCTGTTAGACGTGCCGCAGGAGCGGAGGCAAGGAGCGTGAGCTCGCAGCTGCCAGAGGGAGATAAGCCCAGCACTGGGGGCCACCTGCCTGGCCCGCCTTGAGAGTCCCCCCCCCGGCGCATCCGCCTGGGCTCCAAGAGGCAGCCTCTGCAAAGCTGAGTATTTTCAGGGCAACACAGGGCCCACCCCAAATGCTTGTTCTATTTATGGGAACGGAGTAGCAGAGTCTCAGTCCATACCTGAGTACCTTGCCTGATGCTGCCAGATTGGGCAAGGTTGGGTATACAGTAGGTCCCTTTACTTGCTGAAATAAAATTATTTACTTGAATTTATTATGAGATGAATTAAGATCTAAAATCGGAGGAGGAGGAATCTGAAATGAGAAGAGGCTAGGGAGGTGAGACCCGATGTCCTTCATAACTGCCCTGCAGCCTACCCAGCCCTTTCTTTCTTTCCAGACTCCTGCTGTTGGCCCAGAGTGGAAGGGTGGGGTTGCAGCCATTGCAAAGTTGTTCATTAAGACTGGAGGGATGGGAATTTTGTATGACTGCAATTACCTGGGAGAGCAGGGATCTGCTCTCCAATGCTGAGACTACTTCCAAAGTCCAGAGCTGGCAACAGTTCAAGCTAAAGAATCACCACCTAAAAAAAGTGTATTTTACTCTTTTCCACGAAGTTTGAATCCTGTTTTATCTCTGATTATAATTAAAACTTGTTTCTGCAAGATTAGCAAAATGATGACAATTGATGAAGTTCTGTAATGGGCACATGGATGTGTATGGCATTATTCTCCTTTGTGTTCGAAAACTCTCATAATAAAAAGTTAAAAATTTAAAAATAAAATAAAAAAAAGAATCACCACCCAGATATGCAGACCCAGCAAGTGCCGGCCCCTCTCACTACCTCTCTCCCTGCCCCCGCCTCCTGGGTGCCTCTGGACAGAGTACGCCTTGCCTTGCGGTAGGTCCTGCAAGGCTGAGAAGAGGTCACGTGGGAAGCAGGTTGGCCTTTAGGATCTTCATCTGTCCCGGGTACCCTCCTTTCCTGGGAGGCTGCCTGGCTCCAGAGTGAAGGAAGGTGAAGTCCACACTGGAAAGCAAGTGGGGCCCTGCCTTGTCTTCTCCTGTGCAGGATGCCCGGGTGCTTAGAATCCTGCCACACACACCCCTAAGCCCCATTCACCGACCCCCTAGGGGCCTTTCGAAGTTTCATGCTGCAGTTTTTCTGCTCTCCCCACCTGATCACCCAAACTTCCAAGTGGGCTAGAGGCTCATGTCCTGGACTCCTCAGCCTGGGAGAGGCCCCGGAGGTGCCTCAGAGTATGTGGAGCCTGCTGTCAATAGGCAACAGGACAACCTGTAAGTAAGGCTGTGAGTCTTCCCCAAAGAAGGGTCAGAGAAACACAGGCTCCCCGGTGTTAGCTCTGAGGTATCTCCCTCACTAGTGGGTACCCTTCCCTACTTCCCGATCCCATATTCTGCATTCCTTAAACTTCCACATTCCCCTCTGCCTTGAGGATGGGAGCCCCACGTGGCCGCTCCTGCGGGCTCAGCCCTCTTTCTTCCCCACAAGGTTCTCTGAGCTGTCCCTTCCCTCCACTCCCTGCCGCCCCAGCCTGCCCCACTCGCCAGGAAAAAGCCACCCAACTCATTTCCCTGCAGCCTTGTAGAAACTTCATCACTCTGCACTTAAAGAGTATGCAAGGGTTTCCTGGGGTCCAACACCCAGTCACACCGCCAGTCAATGGATGGACCTGCTTATCCAGCCTCCTGCCCCTCTGCTAGAGTACCCCAGACACAGCCCACTTGAGTGACCCACCTCTCCACCCCGCCCCCAATCCCCAGCTTGGTGAAGAACGACCGGCATTGAGGGGTGCCAGGATTCAAAGGCGAGGAACAGTTATGGGGCCAAAGGAGCTTACAGTCTAGTTGGGGAGATAGATGTGAAACGGTGATAGACGTTTAATCACTCCAGTCAGTTCTAATGTTATCCATCCTTTAAGACCCAGCATGAGCACCGCTCATCCAAACATTCTCTGTCTGGTTTGCTGCTGAATCCCCAGCATTAAGCCTGGCTTAACGGAGGTACCCACCATTAAATACTTGCATAATGAATGCCTTCCCTGGGGGGCTACAAGAGGGGACCACCTGTCCTCCTGTCACCCTTCACCAAGCTTATTTAAATGAAATCAGATTTAACTAAAACTTCCATGGCGGACTTGCAGGGGGAGGGGCATAAGAGGACAGGGGAAATCCCAAGGCTTCTCCTTGAACTAAATTCTCCGATCTTTTTAGTAGCAGCTAAAAGAGCAGGGTTCTGGGGCCACAGATTCTAGCTTCTTGGAGAAGCCATCTGGACTGGCAAAGCCAGCACCGTAACTTTTATGTCTTCAGATTTCAAAGTCTGCCCTGTCGAACCCACAACTGTTGTAATCCAGTTACTGAATTAAAGTCAGAAAATTTTATAGTAAAAATAGCGGCAGGGCCTGGTAGGCAGTGTGGCAGCAGGAGGTAGTTTTCTAAGCGGATATGGAAGGTCCAGTGCTGTGCCCGCCTGGCAAAGCAGGCAGACTGCAGAGCCGCTGCAGCACAGGCAAAGGCTTGCTTTCTTTGCCAGTCATTCATTTATTCATTCATCATTCAGTAATTGCTACTGAGAACTACCGTGTGCAGGCGCCCTGCCAAGCTGTGGGGAAACGGCAGGACCCAGTGCAGGCACGGGTCTTCACCCCAGCCTTGGGTGTCAGGCCTTACCCTTGCTGGCCTGGCTTGGCTTGGGAGGGAGGGAGCATTGCCGGTTCAGGAGTGCGACTGGGGCGGGGGCTGGGTAGGGATCAGGGAGCCTCCCAGCTAGGGCAGCCTCACTTGTCTGTCCCATATTCGGATTTTTATCCTGACAGCCAGCAGGAGCCATAGAAGGGTTTAAGCAGGAGAAGGTTGCAATGTGATCGGTTTGGGGAAGATCCCTCTGGCTGCTGCATGGAGAACAGGCTGCAGAGTGGGGATGGGGGGATGGGGTGGGACAGGGCGGATGCAGGTGCTGGGGCTGCTGTGCTGGGGTGGGGAGGAGGTGTGAGGAGTGGAGGTAAATGACAGTCAGGCTGTGGTGATGGATTAGATATGGGTGGTGGCTGAGGAGGGAGAGGGAGGTGCCAAGGATGACTCGCAGTTTCCTGGCTTTGGAAAGTGGGTGAGGGCTGGTGCCTTTACCCCAAAATCGAAACACTGGGAGAGCGCTGGGTTTGCCTGTAGTTAGAAGTTGGCTGAAGTGTATGTGATGTCCCTGAAAGACCACATTATTTCAGTGTCAACATGAGTGCAGAGGGCAAGCAAAGGGTACTTTTGATGAGGGTTTGCAAAAGGAATATTCTTTTTATAAAGAAATATGAAAATACACTCAAAACATTTTGCTTCCCTGTCTAATAGTGAGATGAATGTTGCTCACAGCAACTTCATGTGCAAAATCCAAACTAGTTGCTAACAGACATTTGGAAAACACAGAAATGGAGAATTGTTTGGGGAAGCTCATTTAGGAACAAGAGATGAAGGAACAATTAAAAGTGACAAGGCTGAGGGCTTCCCTGGTGACAGTGGCTGAGAATCCGCCTGCCAACGCAGGGGACACGGGTTCGAGCCCTGGTCCGGGAAGATCCCACATGCCGCGGAGCAACTAAGCCCGTGCGCCACAACTACTGAGCCTGCACTCTAGAGCCCACGAGCCACAACTACTGAAGCCTGCGTGCCTAGAGCCCGTGCTCCGCAACAAGAGAAGCCACCGCAGTGAGAAGCCCGTGCATCACAAGGAAGAGTAGCCCCCACTCGCCGCAACTAGAGAAAGCCCACGCGCAGCAACAAAGACCAAACTCAGCCAATAAATAAATAAATTTATATTTTTAAAAAAGTGACAAGGCTGGGATCTGAATCCTGGCTCCTCTACTTATTAGCTGGGTGACTCTGGGTAAGCGATCGAACCTCTCTGTGCCTCAGTTTCTTCATCAGTAAAATGGGAATAATAACTACCTGTTTCATAAGACTGGCTGAAGATTAGAAGAGAGTGTATAAAGAACTTAACCCAGTTCTGAGCTCATGGAATCTCTCCGGGAATGTTATCTATCACTACAGAACACACTCTGACAGAGAGAAACAAGTGAAAAAGAAAATTGCTGACTTCCCCATATGCATTTCAGTAAAGAAGAAGTGTTGCCCATATAACCAATCATGATTTTTGCAAATCCCCTTGTAAGATTTTTTAAAGTTAGGATAATATTCCCAAATCAGGGGAAATGTTTGTCAGACCTCACGCCTGAGTCTTGGTGTCACCTGACCAGCTATTTATTGTCTGACTCAGTCTTGCCTGGGTCATATACTCTTGGCTGGGTTCTTCAGTTTCAGAGGGGCTCTACTCTGATGGGTGGAGGGGTGGCTGTCCAGGTCAGACGCAATGTAATCAGCATCACCTTTCAGGTCCACTGGTGCCTGAACAGTGCCAAGTGTCAGTGGTGCTGTGGTTGGTTAGCATAGCACTTGTGGCCCAGACTTTAGTTTGGGGGCCTCTCCAGGGGGTGTCTCTGCTGGGAAAAGCTGATCTTGGGCTCCTGTGCATTCATTGAGGTTGAAGGAAGATGGCCAAAGGGCCACCAGTGACTCTCTGCCTCTGCTCTTGGTTTCAGAAGACTGGGGATGTCAGTGGCTATGGCTAGAAGCCTGTAGGAGATGGAGGCTTGGGGAATGTGATTAGTGATGCCACTGAAAATCTTTCCAAATGCAAAGGAAGATGGCTGGGGTCATGGAGACTGCCCCGGTGTTGGGAGGGTGAAGTGGGAAAGCCATGGGGAGAGAAGCTGGCTCCGCCCTCAGACTAGCAAAGAGAGGCATCCAGCCTGACTGAGGCCAGAGGGGGACACACTGCAGCTGGGTGGACAGAATACAGCCACAGGCACCACGTAGTAGGGGCTTCCAGTGTGAGCCAGGGGTGCAAACAGGGTTTGCAGGACTGGATTCCAATACAAATACAGAAAACAGGGCAGACTGCAGGCATGGCAGGATGGGGGCATGATGAAGTAGACTCATAACTGCTAATGCTCTGAGAGCATTTGCTGTGGGTCAGGCACTGTTCTAAGTACTTTGCATGTTTTAAGAAGCTATAGAGCCAGGACTCCAACTCGGGGAGTCTGGCTAGAGCTTGTATTCTTTAACCACTACACTACATGAAATGTGAAAAAAGCAAAGGTTTTAGACCTATAAAGGGTGAGACCTCTGTTAACCCTTTATGCTAAGTGCCATATTTATTTTTTTTAATTTTATTTATTTATTTATTTATTTATTTATTGGCTGCGTTGGGTCTTCGTTGCTGCAGGCGGGCTTTCTCTAGTTGCAGAGAGCGGGGGCTACTCTTCATTGTGGTGCACAGGCTTCTCATTGCAGCGGCTTCTCTTGTTGCAGAGCACCAGCTCTAGGCGCACGGGCTTCAGTAGTTGTGGCACGCAGGCTCAAGAGCGCATGGCACGCGGGCTTAGTTGCTCCTAGCATGTGGGATCTTCCCAGACCAGATTTGAACTCGTGTCCCCTGCATTGGCAGGCCGATTCTTAATCACTGCGCCACCAGAGAAGCCCTAAGTGCCATATTTTAAAAAACAAAGGTAGGAACCACTCCAAGCCTGTGTGATCTTGAACCACTCCAAGCCTGTGTGATCTTGAGCAGTTACTTAGACTCTTCAGGTCTCAGTGGCCTTATTCATCTGTAAATTTGAGAAAAATATTAACCTAAAAGGGCTGTTGAAGATTAAAGAAAGAAATGCATGTTGAGTGCCTGCCCAGGCCTCTGTAAGACCCCTGGCTTTGGAAGACACGGCCCATTCCAGATCTGGGTTTCCTCATGGTCCCAGGAGTCTGCGGGTCTGGGTTCAAGGAATCACAGTGGGTACACTCCTGGATTTCCAGTCCATAGCCTCCCGGGTTCCTCAAAGGAGGGATCCCCTTAACATACTCCTATTTGATATCTGAGTGGACAAGTGTCTTGATAGCAGTGACCCCAAGGAAGCTGAGGTCCCAAGCGACCCACACCCAGATCATCACGGACATTTCGCGTTTCTTGAAACCATCCTCCCCATTCCATTAATTTATTTATTCAGTTGCCATTTACCATCTACTATTCAGCTCATCAAACATTATTAGGCATCTACTATTTGCCAAGCATTATACAATGTTCTTGGGAGTAGGCACCCAGAAGAGCCCACACACTCTGGACCACATTTAATTTCCCTTTTCTTCTGCAGCCTGGGCCCGTGAATCTTGGAGCATGCTCAGTAAACAATAATAAAGGTATTATGAGAAATAGGCTGTGAGAATGTAATGAGGCTCTCCAAGTAAGGCCCAGGGAGGCAGACACTCCAAAGGCCTGGACCATGACACCCATCTGTGTCTCTGTAGCCAGAGTGCAAGGATCACAAACCTGAAGACCTTCAGGGGTCAGACACACATAAATGGTGTGTCTGTAGAGGGCAAGGTGGAACCGCGGCACACTGGAGCATGCCTGCCATGTAAAGTTGGCATTTGCTACTTGGCACCAGCCTACAGTTACAAGTGGAAATATGGGCCAAAGGTAGCCAGATCTTCTGATTTTTCAAGAGAAACTGTAAATCTGGATTTTTCTTTTAAATCTCCAAACATTTCAGCATTGACTCCTAATTTTAATCTTTTTTGAAAGCCCTGTGAGAGAAAAAGCTTGTCAAACAGAACTTGTCTGCCTGCTGAATTCTCCTCAAAGGTTGACAAATTGGGACCCCTGAGTGTATCTGTTCAAGGGGAGAGGTAGAGGGCTATCCTGGAGCTAGGTTCTGAGGGACCTATAACGCCATCCTTCCTTGGATCCAAGGATGTGCAAGACACACAGGAAACCATAAAGAGGAAGTTGAAGCCACAGTCCTGCCTTCCAGGGGTTTATAGACTCATCACAGAGACCCAGGCAAAGCAGGAGATGGTCAGGAAGGCATAGCAGGAGGCAGTGTGGGACCCCTGGGAGTCCAGAACATCAGGGAGTAAGGTGGACCTAAGCTTTGGGAGACCTTCACCTGAGCTTCAGAACACCTTCCCAGGAAGTCAGGCTTGAGTCTCTGAGGATGAGGATTCTGGCGACAGAGAGCCCAGGGAGCTCCAGGAACAAACATGAATGGGTATGACCTGTGCTGGAGACACCAAAGAAAAGCCCTGGAAAGTTTGCTTCCAGGTGTCTGGGAAAAGGCTAGAAAGTGCAGGGCGATCATATGAGGCTTCACTGATATGTTCCCACCCTGTCCTACTTGACCTGGCAATACCAACAGTGGTCGTGGTCCAAAGGGGCAGACAGCAGGGCACGGCTGTCCAGGCTCATAGAAATCAGGGCTGTGGTCTGGGTCCAGGGGATCCAACCCTGACCTGAGAGTCAGGCAAGCTGGGGTATAAGTCTCTCCTGTGTGACTTGGGACAGGCATTAACCGTTCTAAGCCTCAGTTTCCTAATCTGTGAAATGGCAACAGTGATCATGCCTGCCTCCTGGGATTGGGATGAAGACGAAACCAGCTCTATATGGTTTTTAATCATCAAGGTTCAATGCCTGAGAATTCCAATGCCAAGTGGAGCAGAGGAAGAGCACCTGGAGGGCAAAGCTGGTCCCCCTGCTTGCCGACTTCTTGCTTGCCACTGCTCCAGGAAATGGAAGGACTGCTTAGAAGGGGCGAGGGAGGAGACGGAGGAATTGGACCTCCCCATCCCTTCCCCGGGGAGAGAGAAGGTAGAACCCGTGCTTGGCGGTGGAAGCCGCGCTGAGAGGACTCTTCCCCAAGGATAGACCCTTTCTGCCCAACCCACCTGGAAGGGAGGGCGGAGACCGGAGATAAACCCTCCCTCCGAGAAGCCAGCGTTGGGTGGAAACCAAGGGGCAACATGCCCCATCCATGCGCTACACCCCTCTGTTCCCCCAACTCGCCTCCCCAGATCTCTGTCACGCCCAGATCTGACCAGGACCTTCCTTCCCTTAAAAGCCTTCGGTGAGCTTTGCCTTGGGATGAAGCCCCCTGGCAGGGCTTACAAACCCGGGTGGCTCCAGCCCCGCTCCAGCCTCAACTCCCTACTCGCCGCCTACTTCACAGCTCTGCGCCTTTGCTCAAGCCAGGACCCCTGCCCGGGGCGTCCTTAACTTTGCCCCTACCGATGGCAGGTCTGCGTGGAGAATGCCTGCTCCTTCATAAAGACTTTGCTCACTGCTTAGCCCTTTCTCGAACGTTCTCGCACCTCACCCCAGCTCCACACCAGGGGCAGACCTTGGCACCCCTCCTTTGGCTTCCTCAGCAGCCATTGCGTGTTCCTGTCAAGAAGTTATGTTTGTCAAGCTGTTTTCTGTCTACTTGTCCTTCTACCCCGGACACATCCCAGCCCCCGACTGGAAGCTTCTTGAGAGCAAAACAAAAAAACAAACAAAAAAAAAACCCACAACAAAAAAAACCCAGGCTGGTTCCTCGTGGTAACCCAAGGGCTGGCCCTTTGGCCGGGGGCATTCTGGCCCTCCAGAATCCCTCCGGGGATGGACAGCTGGGCGGGGGCAAGGGCGAGTGGGCGGCTGAATGGAACTAGAGCGGCGGATGGGGCCGCTTTTGCAGAATCGGAGCGGGTGGGGGTGGGTGAGGTGAGTCCTCGACCTTCTGCAGCCGGCTCCCGCCGAACCCAGCCCACCCGGCCCCGCTCCCGCTCCCGGGGCCGGTGCCCACTGGGCCAGGTGATCTCGAACCTTCTCCCTCTCACACCCCAACAACAAACAACCCTCGCGCTCTCCCTCCGGAGAAAGGAGGTGGAGCCTGACCTCAGCCGGAGGCTGCAGCAGCTGCGGGAGGTGCGGGGGGAGGGCTCGCAGCTCCGGTCCTTGGGGGAGCCTCTCCTCCAGGGAGTGGCACGGGTGGGGGCCTTGGCGGGTTCCCAAGCGCCCGGGAAGCCCTCCGGCGGCAGCCTCGACCCTCCACGGGCGAAGGGAGGAGGGGCAGAAGGGGTGGCTTCATTGGAAGCCTGCTTCCGACTCTCCTTCTCGGTCTGGAGTGCCCTCGTAACCACCTCCCCCCTTCACACCCACCCTCCTCGAACCCTGCGGCCGCCAGGGCCGGGTGGGACTGAGGTGCCGCGTTAGCAGGAGGGCGAGGATGCAGCTCCGCCGGGCTCCCGGGAGCCGAGGTGTGCCCATCCCCCACCCTCTTGCCTGGGAGGGGGGTTGGAGGGCCCACGGGGTTGAGACGAACCCCGGGGACTCAACGACAAGGACAGGAAAGAGCCTGAAATGGGGTTTAGTCTGCAGTTGTTGGGGCCTCGGTGGAGGCAACTTGGGTAAGGGGCAGAGTGGGCACCCCAAGGGGAAGGCCTGAGGCCCTAAGAAGGGTGGGAGATGGGAGTTGTGAGAAGGAAGGAGAACGCAGAAACAGCTTTTTCGGGGGGGGGCGGGGGGGGGCAGGGGTAAGGGGCAGAGAGGGCACCCCAAGGGGAAGGCCTGAGGCCCTAAGAAGGGTGGGAGATGGGAGTTGTGAGAAGGAAGGAGAACGCAGAAACAGCTTTTTCGGGGGGGGGGGCGGGGGGAGGCAGGCAGCCTGCAAAGACTTCCCCTGGCCAGCAATCTGGAGGCTAGCACTGGACAGATGGGGGTTTTGGACACCGCGCCATGGACATGTGTTCCCCAAGGTCTGAGTACATGTAGCCCCCCTTGTTCCCTCTTATGCAGAGACTGGGCCCACACAGGCTCCTGCCTCACCTTGACCTCCCCCTCATCCTGTGGCAGTGGGTGCCATTAGAGGAAAGAGAGGTCCTGTTCCGTGCTGGGCGCTCAACAGCTGGCTCCTTGGCGGCAGGAGGGGGCTTTGCCCCTCCAGCTCAGACTCACAGGGAGAGCACTTCTGCTTCCCTCATCCCTAGGGAAAGGGGCCCCAGCAGGTAAAGACCAAACAGACGGCTGCACTTGGATTTGCCTGGGGGCAAATAATTTTTGGAGATCCCTTTAAGCAGGGGGTTTCGATCCCTTTAAGAGGGAGTGGGTCAGATAAAAGGACTATAAAAGTCCAGCTTTCTTTATTCCCCAACACCCCCCCTTCCTGTGACGGGGGAGGGGGGCAAGTGCTGCAGCCGCAGTTAATTGGTGTCCTGGTATCCCTGCCCCAAGGCACCGTGACCTCCAGTTTGTCCAGTGGGGATGAGGGACCAGGTAGCTCAGTCAGTGATCCTGACACCTAGAGTTCAGGCATTCTTGGCGGGGGGTGGGGGGCGGGGGCAAGGGAACAGCTGCCCCACTCCCAGGAAAGACAGGACCAGGGCGTGGAATGGAGGAAGGGGAAAGTGGTTACCGCCACCACTGCAAAGACTGCGCTGCCCCGCTGTGGTGCCCTGCCCTGTGCCAGGTGGCTGGACCCGAGGGCAGGCGGTCTGCAGGGACTGCGGCGGGCAGTGGGGGAGGTGCCTGGCGGCTGGACTGGAGATGACGGAGCAGCCAGTCTGTCCCGGCTGTCAGTCTGGTTGTACGTGGTGGGGGAGGGGTGTGCAGCGTGTTTTCTCTCAGCCCTGGATGTTTTCCTCTCCGCATCTCTCTCTCTCTGCTCTCCCGTTCTGAGGCAGTTAACCCTTCCTGATGGGTCTGGAGGCGACTGGGTAGAGAGAGACCCCTGCCTGGAGGCAGAGAAGGGGTGGCTCTGGAGACCTGATGAATCCATTCCTCTCTCCAGATGAAGCAGCAAATCCTTTTCAGTGGAGGACCTCTGGGCTACTGGGTGTGCCAGAGTGAGGAAAGGTGAGGGGCCCCAGGCGTTGGCACAGCTGCCTTGGTGGAGTGGGGTGGGGGCAGCATTCATTCAGGAAAGGTTTAGAGGAAGAGGTGGTGCCCTTCCACACCTGGAAACGGCTCTGGACTGGAAAGGAAGGAAGCTCAGGTGAAGAGGTCCCTGGAAGTGGGGTGAAGAAGAGAGACCAAAAGGTCCCTTGGGGAACAGGCAGGGTGTGCAGCCCCTGGTCTCTTTGCTGGCTCATTGACCAGCACTGACAAAATGGATGGGGAACAGAGGTACATCAGTGGGCTGGCATAGGAGGAACATCAAGTGCCTTCAGCCAGCCTGTCTCCAAACCATAGTGAGAGCTTCCTGGGGCAAAGGAGACAGCCACCCACATGGGGGAGGCTCTGAGAGTAGAATTCCTCCAGCTGCTGGGCAGGCTGGGTAGGCTGGAATGGGCTCCGGGTTCCCAAGCGCCCGGGAAGCCCTCCGGCGGCAGCCTCGACCCTCCACGGGCGAAGGGAGGAGGGGCAGAAGGGGTGGCTTCATTGGAAGCCTGCTTCCGACTCTCCTTCTCGGTCTGGAGTGCCCTCGTAACCACCTCCCCCCTTCACACCCACCCTCCTCGAACCCTGCGGCCGCCAGGGCCGGGTGGGACTGAGGTGCCGCGTTAGCAGGAGGGCGAGGATGCAGCTCCGCCGGGCTCCCGGGAGCCGAGGTGTGCCCATCCCCCACCCTCTTGCCTGGGAGGGGGGTTGGAGGGCCCACGGGGTTGAGACGAACCCCGGGGACTCAACGACAAGGACAGGAAAGAGCCTGAAATGGGGTTTAGTCTGCAGTTGTTGGGGCCTCGGTGGAGGCAACTTGGGTAAGGGGCAGAGAGGGCACCCCAAGGGGAAGGCCTGAGGCCCTAAGAAGGGTGGGAGATGGGAGTTGTGAGAAGGAAGGAGAACGCAGAAACAGCTTTTTCGGGGGGGGGGGCGGGGGGAGGCAGGCAGCCTGCAAAGACTTCCCCTGGCCAGCAATCTGGAGGCTAGCACTGGACAGATGGGGGTTTTGGACACCGCGCCATGGACATGTGTTCCCCAAGGTCTGAGTACATGTAGCCCCCCTTGTTCCCTCTTATGCAGAGACTGGGCCCACACAGGCTCCTGCCTCACCTTGACCTCCCCCTCATCCTGTGGCAGTGGGTGCCATTAGAGGAAAGAGAGGTCCTGTTCCGTGCTGGGCGCTCAACAGCTGGCTCCTTGGCGGCAGGAGGGGGCTTTGCCCCTCCAGCTCAGACTCACAGGGAGAGCACTTCTGCTTCCCCCATCCCTAGGGAAAGGGGCCCCAGCAGGTAAAGACCAAACAGACGGCTGCACTTGGATTTGCCTGGGGGCAAATAATTTTTGGAGATCCCTTTAAGCAGGGGGTTTCGATCCCTTTAAGAGGGAGTGGGTCAGATAAAAGGACTATAAAAGTCCAGCTTTCTTTATTCCCCAACACCCCCCCTTCCTGTGACGGGGGAGGGGGGCAAGTGCTGCAGCCGCAGTTAATTGGTGTCCTGGTATCCCTGCCCCAAGGCACCGTGACCTCCAGTTTGTCCAGTGGGGATGAGGGACCAGGTAGCTCAGTCAGTGATCCTGACACCTAGAGTTCAGGCATTCTTGGCGGGGGGTGGGGGGCGGGGGCAAGGGAACAGCTGCCCCACTCCCAGGAAAGACAGGACCAGGGCGTGGAATGGAGGAAGGGGAAAGTGGTTACCGCCACCACTGCAAAGACTGCGCTGCCCCGCTGTGGTGCCCTGCCCTGTGCCAGGTGGCTGGACCCGAGGGCAGGCGGTCTGCAGGGACTGCGGCGGGCAGTGGGGGAGGTGCCTGGCGGCTGGACTGGAGATGACGGAGCAGCCAGTCTGTCCCGGCTGTCAGTCTGGTTGTACGTGGTGGGGGAGGGGTGTGCAGCGTGTTTTCTCTCAGCCCTGGATGTTTTCCTCTCCGCATCTCTCTCTCTCTGCTCTCCCGTTCTGAGGCAGTTAACCCTTCCTGATGGGTCTGGAGGCGACTGGGTAGAGAGAGACCCCTGCCTGGAGGCAGAGAAGGGGTGGCTCTGGAGACCTGATGAATCCATTCCTCTCTCCAGATGAAGCAGCAAATCCTTTTCAGTGGAGGACCTCTGGGCTACTGGGTGTGCCAGAGTGAGGAAAGGTGAGGGGCCCCAGGCGTTGGCACAGCTGCCTTGGTGGAGTGGGGTGGGGGCAGCATTCATTCAGGAAAGGTTTAGAGGAAGAGGTGGTGCCCTTCCACACCTGGAAACGGCTCTGGACTGGAAAGGAAGGAAGCTCAGGTGAAGAGGTCCCTGGAAGTGGGGTGAAGAAGAGAGACCAAAAGGTCCCTTGGGGAACAGGCAGGGTGTGCAGCCCCTGGTCTCTTTGCTGGCTCATTGACCAGCACTGACAAAATGGATGGGGAACAGAGGTACATCAGTGGGCTGGCATAGGAGGAACATCAAGTGCCTTCAGCCAGCCTGTCTCCAAACCATAGTGAGAGCTTCCTGGGGCAAAGGAGACAGCCACCCACATGGGGGAGGCTCTGAGAGTAGAATTCCTCCAGCTGCTGGGCAGGCTGGGCAGGCTGGGTAGGCTGGAATGGGCTTTCATGACCACTCTGCCTCCTCTCCAATCGTGGGCTGGCATAGGAGGAACATCAAGTGCCTTCAGCCAGCCTGTCTCCAAACCATAGTGAGAGCTTCCTGGGGCAAAGGAGACAGCCACCCACATGGGGGAGGCCCTGAGAGTAGAATTCCTCCAGCTGCTGGGCAGGCTGGGTAGGCTGGAATGGGCTCTCATGACCACTCTGCCTCCTCTCCAATCAGTTTCCTTTTCTTCCTCCCACCAGGGCCCCAAATAAAGACAACTCTTTCCCCACTCCCCCAGCCTAGGGCCATTGGATCTTCACTCCTGGATGCTGGGGAGAAGTCCAGTCCTCCAACCTCACCCTGCAACCACTTCCTAGGCCGAGTACAGGCTTTCTGCCCTTTGGGTCTCCTTTTCCTGTGACTAGGTACATTTCTTTTTTGACCCTCTTGGCCTCAATCCCTGCCCATTAGTGGGCATGAAGCCAAGGTTACCATAGGCTGGGCTGCTGACAGGGGCCCCTTCCCCTCTTCTGCCTTGGCTGTAGTCTGCCAGATGGCATGGCTCAGCACCAGCAGCCACCTCTGCTGTTACCCTTTACCACCAGTCTCTTGATGAGGGGTGGGGGACATCAGCTCACGGGACAGACAGGTGGAAGGGGTATTTTGTGAGGTGGGGGTAGGGCTGGCCTGATGGTGGTGGGGTATTGCTAGGAATCTTTGTCCTGGGAGGCTCAGGGAGGGGAGAAATCCTTTAGTGTTCTTTTATAGGTTTGGAGATTTTGCTTTCCCTAAGGGTGGGAGGTGGGAGAAGTAGGAGCAGTTGTCTTAGGAGACCCTGGCCCTTTGAGAAGTTGCTGTGCCACAGTCTTTTAGTTTTCAGCTTCCATTCACACCCTCCTGGGTGGCCCTCTCCTTTAAACATGTCCCCCAACACAGCTGAGACTGTCTGGGCCCCACTGACAGCTCCAGAGGCAGATGGCAAACCGTCTTTTAGGGTTCTATTTCCCAGCCATAGGGGCTCGCAGCCCTGATTTTCTTAAACTGCTGAGTCTCAAGGTCTAGGAAAGACTAGGCATTATGTGTGGTGCAGGAGGAGTCCCTCAGCCACACTCCAAGGCTGGGTTTCTCCTCTTGCCTAGGCAGCCCCAGCACTGGGGGTGCTTCTCTCTGCCAGAGGTGTTCCTCCACTCAGCCCCTCCCTGGGCTGCTCCCAGGCTCTGGTGACTTGACACTACCCTTTTTGCCGCTCCTCCTTTTACTTCCCAAAGCTCCCCTCCCCCGCCTGAATTGGGAATGAGGCTTTGTTCTAGGGTGGACTCAGCATTTCTCAAGAACCTACTATGTGCGCATCCAGTGCTTGTTGAAGTGAAGCCCTTTGCCGGCTCTGGCGATACAAGGTGCCGAAGACACAGCCCCTTCCCGCACCTCACAGGGACCTCCCACACCTCCGTGTGACCTCAGCCTGCTGTGCCCACCCACCCCGCTGACCCCGCGAGCGTGCTCGGGCTTGGAAAGGCACGTCTGTGGGTGTGAGACGGAGCCACAGCATTCGGTGACTAGGGGGAAGCCAGGTAAGTGTCCACACTTGGTCCCATCCTGGCTTGGGGACGCGAGAGAGGGAGTCCAGCCTGGGCTGTCAGGCTGCCCACCCCCTCCTCCCTCCCCCGGAGAGCTCTGATGTTCCCCGCGGTGGTGGAAGAGGGTGTGTGGGTGTCAAGGACTCACAGACCAGGCTCTGCTGTCGGCTGGAAATGGATGAGGGTTCCACACTCTTCTTCTGAGAAGGGTGAATTAGGAGCTGGAGTGGGGGGCGGTAGGTGAAGGGGAGAAAGAGGAAAAAGAGATGCGGGTGAGGGGTTACCGAGCCAGGACCGACCTTGCTTGAAAGGAAAGGAGACGTGGCAGGCAGGGAAGTCGGAAAGATGAGGCAAGGGCGGGAGGGGCTTCTCAGCAGTCGGGGCCCTTTCGTTGGAGTCTGGGGCCCTTTCTGCAGGAAAGGGGGGTTGTCCTCGCTTGATTTTCGGCTGGTCTTCCCGAAGCCTTGCCCTGGGGGCAGCAGCCGCTGGCGAGCGTGGGGGTGTTCCTTGGCTCGCAGTTCTCTCCACTGGGTGCTGGAGAGGAGAAGGGGGACGAGGGATGTAGAGAGGTGACGGCCAGGGCGGGGGGAAGATTAGATTTCCCGGGGGGGGCCGGGTAGCAGCTAGGGGATTGGGGCTCCAGGGTCGGGTCACCATGGGATACGGGCTCATGTTCTGGAGACGAAGAGAAAATCCAAGAAGCCGGCAAAGAAAACCGCCCCCTCCACCACCCTTGGCACCGTACCCCTCCCCCCAGGCCCCACCACTCCCCGCACCGCCTCCCGCGGCCGCCTCGTGCTGCCCCCTGCGTTGGGACGACCGACCCACGGTTCTGATTGGTTGGAGACCGGGAGGGGGAGCCGAGGGCCGGATTGGCTGGCGGGGCCAGCGCAGGGCGGGGCGGCTGATTGGCGGAGCTGGCCGAGGGGCGCGCTGCTGATTGGCTGGGGACGAGGAAGCAGGAAGGAGGGCGGCGGAGGCTCCGCTCTCGGGGAGTTTGTGGGGGAACCGCGAGCGGCGTAGCGGATCCCGGAGCCCGGCCCCCGCCGCCCGCCCGCCCGGCTGCCTGCCCCGCCCGTCCGGCCCCCGCCGTCCGCCCGCCCCGGCCAGGCGCGCCCGCCCCCCCGACGGCCCCGCCCGGCCGCGGCCCCCGCTCCGCCCGCCCGGCCCCGGCCCCCAGGAGGAGGCGCTGACGCAGCAGCGTGGAGCCCGGGAATTGAGCGCCCCCGGGGGGTTCCAGCCGCCGGATTCCAGCCCGGCCGGGGCCTGCGGGAGCCCAGAGCCGCGCCGTCCGCGCCGCCGTCCCGGTGAGCTAGGGGCCGCGGTCGAGGAGGGGGGAAGGGGCGAGCGGGCGGGAGGGAGCGAGCGAGGGAGGCAGACGAGTAAAGGGGAGAGGACCGGTCTCCCGTCAGCGCGCCCCACCGAGCGCGCCGCGCCGCCTCCCCCGCCAGCCCGGGAAGGGACGGACGAACGGACGGACGACGCGAAGCAGGTGCGGCCGCCCGCTCGCTCGTGCCGCCTCTCTCCCCCGGGTCCGGCGCCACGGTCCCGCCATCGGGGAGTGCAGAGCGCCTCGAGGTGACAGCCCCCGGGGGCCGCCCGCTTCGCAGGCTGGGGGCGGGGTGGGTGGGGGCCGCAGGGTGGCAGCTTGGCCGGGCGGCGGCGGCGCGGGCGTCCCGGGCGGCGGAGGGCGGGAGGACGCCGGTCGTTTCTCTGCCGAGGCAGAGCCGGCTCGCCTCCGAGTGCGCGGGCGGCGAGGCCCCCGCCCCCCCGTGCCCCCTCCCCCCATCGCGGTCCCCGAGGCAAGGGGCCGCGGCTGGGGGCGGCGCCGCGGGATCGCCAGCACAGGGTCGGGGGCGCCCTCCCGCGCAGGGAGCTGACCGGTTATTGCTGGATGGGGGGCAGGGGATGGGGGCCACACCGGGGCGGGGGGTAGTGTAGACCGGACCCGATCGGACTGGAAGGAAGGCAGGCTGCCCACCCCCTCCTCCCTCCCCCGGAGAGCTCTGATGTTCCCCGCGGTGGTGGAAGAGGGTGTGTGGGTGTCAAGGACTCACAGACCAGGCTCTGCTGTCGGCTGGAAATGGATGAGGGTTCCACACTCTTCTTCTGAGAAGGGTGAATTAGGAGCTGGAGTGGGGGGCGGTAGGTGAAGGGGAGAAAGAGGAAAAAGAGATGCGGGTGAGGGGTTACCGAGCCAGGACCGACCTTGCTTGAAAGGAAAGGAGACGTGGCAGGCAGGGAAGTCGGAAAGATGAGGCAAGGGCGGGAGGGGCTTCTCAGCAGTCGGGGCCCTTTCGTTGGAGTCTGGGGCCCTTTCTGCAGGAAAGGGGGGTTGTCCTCGCTTGATTTTCGGCTGGTCTTCCCGAAGCCTTGCCCTGGGGGCAGCAGCCGCTGGCGAGCGTGGGGGTGTTCCTTGGCTCGCAGTTCTCTCCACTGGGTGCTGGAGAGGAGAAGGGGGACGAGGGATGTAGAGAGGTGACGGCCAGGGCGGGGGGAAGATTAGATTTCCCGGGGGGGGCCGGGTAGCAGCTAGGGGATTGGGGCTCCAGGGTCGGGTCACCATGGGATACGGGCTCATGTTCTGGAGACGAAGAGAAAATCCAAGAAGCCGGCAAAGAAAACCGCCCCCTCCACCACCCTTGGCACCGTACCCCTCCCCCCAGGCCCCACCACTCCCCGCACCGCCTCCCGCGGCCGCCTCGTGCTGCCCCCTGCGTTGGGACGACCGACCCACGGTTCTGATTGGTTGGAGACCGGGAGGGGGAGCCGAGGGCCGGATTGGCTGGCGGGGCCAGCGCAGGGCGGGGCGGCTGATTGGCGGAGCTGGCCGAGGGGCGCGCTGCTGATTGGCTGGGGACGAGGAAGCAGGAAGGAGGGCGGCGGAGGCTCCGCTCTCGGGGAGTTTGTGGGGGAACCGCGAGCGGCGTAGCGGATCCCGGAGCCCGGCCCCCGCCGCCCGCCCGTCCGGCTGCCTGCCCCGCCCGTCCGGCCCCCGCCGTCCGCCCGCCCCGGCCAGGCGCGCCCGCCCCCCCGACGGCCCCGCCCGGCCGCGGCCCCCGCTCCGCCCGCCCGGCCCCGGCCCCCAGGAGGAGGCGCTGACGCAGCAGCGTGGAGCCCGGGAATTGAGCGCCCCCGGGGGGTTCCAGCCGCCGGATTCCAGCCCGGCCGGGGCCTGCGGGAGCCCAGAGCCGCGCCGTCCGCGCCGCCGTCCCGGTGAGCTAGGGGCCGCGGTCGAGGAGGGGGGGAAGGGGCGAGCGGGCGGGAGGGAGCGAGCGAGGGAGGCAGACGAGTAAAGGGGAGAGGACCGGTCTCCCGTCAGCGCGCCCCACCGAGCGCGCCGCGCCGCCGCCCCCGCCAGCCCGGGAAGGGACGGACGAACGGACGGACGACGCGAAGCAGGTGCGGCCGCCCGCTCGCTCGTGCCGCCTCTCTCCCCCGGGTCCGGCGCCACGGTCCCGCCATCGGGGAGTGCAGAGCGCCTCGAGGTGACAGCCCCCGGGGGCCGCCCGCTTCGCAGGCTGGGGGCGGGGTGGGTGGGGGCCGCAGGGTGGCAGCTTGGCCGGGCGGCGGCGGCGCGGGCGTCCCGGGCGGCGGAGGGCGGGAGGACGCCGGTCGTTTCTCTGCCGAGGCAGAGCCGGCTCGCCTCCGAGTGCGCGGGCGGCGAGGCCCCCGCCCCCCCGTGCCCCCTCCCCCCATCGCGGTCCCCGAGGCAAGGGGCCGCGGCTGGGGGCGGCGCCGCGGGATCGCCAGCACAGGGTCGGGGGCGCCCTCCCGCGCAGGGAGCTGACCGGTTATTGCTGGATGGGGGGCAGGGGATGGGGGCCACACCGGGGCGGGGGGTAGTGTAGACCGGACCCGATCGGACTGGAAGGAAGGGAGGCGCCGGAGAGGGAAGGGAACCGGTTCGAGAAGCCAGTGTGGGCCGCGGGAGGCCCGGCGGGGACCGTGCGGAGCAGCGGCCGAGTCCGAGGTGGGGCGGGGGGATCGAAGTTGTCAGACCGCCTCTAAGTGACAGCGGGACCCAGTGCTCGCGGCCGGGCCTGGCCCTGCCTGCCTCGTCGTCTCTCCTCCAGGGCCGGGGGCCGGGTCAGGTCGGGCCCGAGGGGCCCGCTTGGCGGCGAAGCGCCGGACAAAGGCGGCGCCGGAGCGGGCGCAGGTGGTGGCGTCGGGGAGGGGAGCGGGTCCGAGCCACCCACCCCGAGGGGAGGGCGACCGGGCCGGACTCTGCCCTGGGGATTGCGGGGGCCGGGACGACCGCCGGGAGGAGCTGCGGCACTGGCTCACGGCTCAAGTCTCGGATCACCTCGCTGTTCTGGGAAGAGTGGGGTCGACCCAGTGGGGCAGAGGGGCAGAGGTGGGGGTGTGCACATGGTGGGCCTGGACGGTGGCGACCGGGTTGCTGGACTCACCAGGAGAGAGTCCGGTGAGCAGCTCTAGAGCCTGCCAGGACTGAGGGGTTTCAGCAAGAAGACTCTGTCCACAGGCAGAGGGTTAATCCCACCTGGGACATCTCCCAGTTGCCCATTGTCATTAGTCTTAAGAGAGCAGAAGACCAGTTGGACTGGGGACTAGGAAATATCTCCCAGAAGTGCTCCAGCAATCCATGGATAACTGCCTTCAGCACTTTTCTTTAGCGAAAGAAGGTACTCACATAGAGAAATGAGAAGCTGAGTTTATAAACCCAGGCAGGAATTTAATTATTAAATAAAAAAGGTTTCCTTTCCATCACCTGAGAGACTTTCCTCCCACCTTTTCCACCCCCATGCCTTCTGCAAAAAGGAGAAAAGGGCCCCAGAGACACCACATGTCCTGGAGGAACACCACTGTCCTTGGCCAAGTAGAGGACATTTGGGAACCAGTGGCTTAAGCCATGAGTGCCTCTAACCCCACCAGTTACCAGCTCTAAGCTGGATGCTGTTTTTGCATATGTAAAAACCCACTCAGAGCTCCTGTGATCCCATACTTAATGGAAGAGTTGGGACCACAAAAACAGGGAGACTTAGGGTGTTTAGAATGTAGATATTTGCTAAAATCTGGGTCCTACCCCAGGAAGGTTTTGGTTATGAGCTGCTCCCAGCTGTGGTTGACTGTAATCCCTCCTTGGGAAAACCGCCTGTCACCCTTGCTTAGTCTGAGCATGGAGTTAATTCATGGCCACCCTCCATCTCCCTCCCCAGGAGGGTCTAGACCCCAGCCTGGGTGGAGTTGAGGCTTGTGGGAAAGAGAGGTATTACCTCATGCAGGAGACTAAAGTATTTTCTGAGAGAATTTAATTGTGTGTCTAAGATCCATAGGATGATGCAGCATCTCAAGGTCTTTGTGTCTCCTGAGGGGCTCTCCAGTATGTATGTGATTTCCTTTGGTGGCAGTCAGAAGGGGGTGACCTGTCTGGCCACCAGAGCCTAAAGGAGAATGGCCAAAACAATGATTCCCTCTTTGACAGGCTCTTACCTGGCAGGAGACTCATGTCAGTCAGATCAAGTGTTTAAGAGGGTTTGCTCTGGAGAGTTTAGCCAGTGAAGAGTTTCTCTCTTTTTAATATCTCCCTCCCTTTCTTCCTTTCTGTTGCCCTGCTGTTCCCATGTCAGGCCTATGTTGTTGTCATGACCTCCCTGTCCCTCCTGCTTCCTCTGGCCCTTCTGATCCATTCTGTACACAGCTGGTAGATAATTCTTTGTAAAGCACTCCTTTCCCCATGTCACTCCCCTACCCACAAACTTGCAGTGACTCCCCTCTTCCTGCAGTCTCATCCTAGACAGTGTCCCTTAAGGCTCTCCCCTAGCCATGCTGCGCTGTGCATGTTTATCTCCCTGCATCTTTGCTCTTGCTGATTTTGCCAGTTGTCCCCAGTTAGGAGCCCCTTGCCTTCTTCTTCTCCTGCCTGAACCCTACTCTCATCCTTCATCTCAGACCACTCCAGGCCAGCGTTGCTTGCCTCTGAGATTGTGACCCTGGATTTTATAACATGGTGTCTTCTTGAGTGCTTTTGTCAGTTGGAAGTTTCTTAAGGACAAGGACAGTGTGAGTATTAAACCTTTGTGTGTGTGTGAGTATTCTAGGATTTCTGGTATAGTGCTGTGCACATCGTTTTTATTGAATGAATAAATGCAGTTGGCTGCTTAGTTGAGTGGGAGCGGAAGGGAAACCTTCCCTTCTGTTTCCCTAGAAATGCTAGTATAGGAGTCCTTGGCGGTTTCTGACCTTTTTAAGGCATATACATAGGGTGTGTTTGGGGTACTTTAGCATGGGGAGCAAATGATTGCTTCTGATATTCCAGCTGGTGAAGAGTCTGTCCTGTGGATTGCTCACATGATACCATATAGACATGAATTGGAAAAGGACTGTAATCCTGTTTTCCTCCTACCTTACCAGGCCATTCTCGCTACCCGGCTTTGCTGCTCTTATGCAATTTTCCTTGTTGTCCATGCTAAATGAATCCATATGTTTTATCCCTTCTCAATCCTGGGTGTAAATGGGGGAGAAAACACGGTTCCGAGAACAGAAAAGGAAGATTCCTGGGTCTGGCGTGTGGACAGGGCTTTGGGGACTGATGTTGGAGGAGTTGTTTATAGAGGCATCGCTGATATGGGAGGCGCCATCAGTCCCACACTGGACCCATCAGAAAGGACAGCTTATGATCCCAGCTCTCTTGGAACTTCCGTTTTTGTTTACCACCAACCCTGGGCCATGGGAGAAATGGGAGAGAGGACTGGTGACTGGTTTGAGTCTAGACATTGAAAAAATAAATTCTGCATCCATCCCCTTTCCCCCAAACCTCCCTTTTGTGCCCCAGTTTGATGATTAATGGACCAGCATTTCCCTTCCAAGCAGGAATGCCACCCCTCACAGTTGCCATGGCAATGCAGACCGCTCCCCCGTCAATTAAAAAAAAAAATCCGCACTACTTCTCTCCTCCTTGCTTCTACAGTAGCAGGAGACAGGTTACCTCAGAATGTATCTCCTGGCCTCTCTTCTCAGCTGCTTGGGCTGTTTGTGCTGTGTGTCCTAGAACCCGGCCCTTCCTCTCTTTCTGAGGATGGTCTGAGTTTCTCCACTCTAAGCAAATTGTGCCCCTCTTGGATCTAGCAGCCCCTGGAACACTTTTACAAAGAAGCAGAGAAAATTTCTGCTTTTTTTATTCACCCACAATGCAGATTAAAAACCAAAAAGAGCCTTTTTCTATCGTTTCCTTTGGGGTTAAAAAAAAAAAAATCCCCTCCACACTGTGTCTGGTACATAGAGGTGTAAGTTGGGGAGCGTTTTGACATCCATAAAGGAAGTTTCAGTAAACCTGGAAGGGATTAAGCCTCCCAGCATACAGAGTTCACATTGGAGTTCTGTGGGGATTTTCGATTTCTTTATTTTCATTCCTCCCCACCTCTGTCCCAGCATTCAGGAGGACTTGTGTGTTTTCATTTTATCTGTTCTTACTCCTCTTGGCCTTGCTCCGGCAACATCTGGCCTCAGCGCCCTGTCGCAAGGTGTCATTAAAGAGAAAAAAAAAACCTTAAGGGGAAGATGTCTCGAGTTGAGAAGTTGCCAGTGTTGAACTAAGGCCGCCAGTTGAAGCTGCCGGGTTTATGGAGCATTATACGAACAACCCCAACATTAAAGGGCCTCCTTTTTATGAATGGGTTGTGAAGAATGTAAATAAAGCAGCATCTCTCAATGGGGAAGCATTTTACATAAGCAGTACTACCCCAGCCTGAGTATTTATGGGAATTTGCTAGCATAGTCTGGCAGGGCTCACTTCCTTTGTGAACTTGCCATTGTGCTGGGGACTTTGGAGAGACAAGAAGAGTGTGCTTTGACACGGAGGGCAGCCCCAGCACTCCTGCTCTGCAGGTCCCTGGCCTTGACGTGATAGGCCACCTCATGGCTGGAAGTGCCTGCTAACCCTGAAAAGGTGGACAATACAGCATGCAGTCAAGAGCCTGTGATGATTAGAAGCATAGGCTCCTGGCACCTGGGGTCTTGAGATTCTGTAGCGCCTCACCCTTCAGGCTGCTTCGACCTCCCCGGAAAAGGGGATAGGGAGGTCCTGGATGATGAAATCCTGCCTGTGTTTAGGGGAGGCACCTAACTGGAGTAAAATAGACTGGTTTGAATTTCAGCTCCTTTATGTTTCCCCTGCTCACCTCCTGGTACTGCCACTAATGAGCAGTAAACCGGCTAATAGGGAGGAGGAGGAGCAGCAGCAGTGGCCGTGAGACCGAGGCTGCAGGCGACCTGCTCAGGGCCAGACGAGTGCCCTTGGCTCCACTGAGCTGGCTTTGCAGAGTGGCTGAGTACTAGCCTGGCCCTGGGGTTGCGGTGGAGGGATTGGTGTCCAGCCCTAGGCGACTTGGTCTAGTGGCTGGGGATCTGACTGTGGTGGGTTTGGTGAGCAGGCCTCAGGGGAAAGTCACATCCAGGACTTTGTGTGATGTCCCGGGAAGCATTTTCATCCAGATTCCATTTTTCCCAGTGGGAAACACCTGCAAAGATGGTTGGTTATTAACCTGTCTCAGCGTCGCACCAGTAATAATAACAATAATAATAACATTGCCCTTGAGATCCTCTGCAGGCACCAGGAATAAAAGAATGGGTTTGTCTCTCAGCCCCTCTAAGGTTTGAAATAGGAACTTATTTCTGAGGCACCGTAACCAAGTTACCTGAATGAAAAAATGACAAGTGACTCGTCTTAGTTAACGGGATCAATGCCAGGCAGAAACTTGAGGTCTACATCTTTTTTCTTATGTTTCTTTTCCAGTAGGTTTGCGGGATGGGGGTGGGGGCTTTAACACACCTGGTGTGTTAAGACACCTGGTGTGTCTCTGCCTCTTGTGACCCCAGGGTCTCACCTGGAGTGGTACTGACCACCCCATACTTCCCTTCTATCTTCAGTGCCTGTTTGGGCCCCAGCCCTCCTTACATGCAGCTCTTTCAGTTTCCTACCTGCAGAGGAGAGGGGTGGCCCTTCTCCAACGGCAGCTGCCTATCTAAATGTTTGGGGAAAATTCAGTTTGTTAATCACATTCTCATCCGGCCAGGTGGTTTAGAGGTGAATAATTATTATTACTGTTTTTTTGGCGGTGTCTTGTAGCTTGGGGGATCTTAGTGGCCCTACCAGGGATTGAACCCGGGCCTCAGCAGTGAAAGCGCCAAGTCCTAACCACTGGACGGTCAGGGAATTCCCTAGAGGTGAATTAGTTTTTAGAGGATCTTCACAGATACCACAGCAAAGGTATTAGGGTGTTGCTTGATGCCAGGATATCCTGACGTGTATGCCAGAATGGAAGATGGAGTCACCGTTCCACTGTAGTCAGGGTCAGCAGGCCCTCCTCAGTAGTGAGGGGTGTCCCCTGCTCTGTGCCTGGAGGCGTTCACAGAGTTGGGACAAAGTGTAGAAAAGAATTGTAAAACAGATGAAATGACTGTGAGAGATAATCGTCAGAGAAATTGGAAGGACTTGGACTTATTCGGCCCAAAGAGATAGCCAAGAGGTCAGGTAATATGTCTTCACATATTAAGATGGCTGTTTGGAGTGTGATGACCAAATTTCAGTCTTCATTGCAGTCCGTCATGGAGATTTCATCTGATTTGAGACGTGGTTAGATGCATGGGGTGGGGGGGCAGTCTGTAGACTCCTTTCCTGGATTGACTGTTAAAATCAAGAAAACATGTCTTTGTAGCCCTTACCCCTTTCGAGGATATAAAATGGGTTTGTTTCAGAAGTGCATCTAAGAGCATATTGGAAACTTTGAGCAGACTTTTCTGTAGAAACAGTTTGTAAAATTATGTTTATGTTCCCTGGCCAGTATATAGATGGCTTTTAATCGTAGTACATTTTCAGTTCTTTTGTGGTGAAAAATCAGGAAAAACTAATAATGTGTTAATGCCAATAATTAAAACAGCACAGAGAAGCAGAATTGCACATGCAAGTTGATCTCGAATGTTGGTCTGTGACTCAGCAGCCGTCCTGTGTTGCGGTTTGGGGCGTGGGCTTGGGGACTGACACCAGCCGCCCCGCCTCTGCCCTCGATGGTGTGGGAGTGTGGGCAGGTTCTTCTGCCTCTCTGTGCCTCTGTTTTCTCCATGTTAGGGTGAGATGATATCAGCCACCGGGAGTGGGGGGTGGCAAGGATGAATGAGAGTGACGGTGACTGTAAGAAGTAAGTGGAACGAGAGGAATATTCTCCTGAGATAGCTGGGCAAGTTGGGAGAGAGAAGAAAGAGGACAGTAGTGGAAGAAGGTTGTGCTGTGTAGTATGAGAGAATTCCTAAAGTAGCCTATTGAACTCTAGATTATATTGAAGAGGCAAGGTGGACTCCTGGGGATGAGGGATAGTTGGGAGGTCAGAGTTTCTCTGGGCTGTAAGTTGTGCCATCAGTCTAGGGTGGCAATGTTATATGGGATGGAGCAGGTGGGCACCCAGATCTTCATTTGTTCAATAAGCTCTTACTAAGCCCTGTGGATAAGATTTATTGGTAAGGAAGGCAGAGCCCGCCTGTCCCTGCAGAGCTTGCATAATGGGGGTGTTACTAAACAGTTAATTGGTTAGGCGTGAGACATTCAGGTTGGCTGCCTGTGTTTCTGTTCGCGCTGTGGGAGTATTGGGAAGCCCTGGTCTTGGGTCTTGTT
This sequence comes from Physeter macrocephalus, assembly GCF_002837175.3. Classification (NCBI taxonomy): domain Eukaryota; kingdom Metazoa; phylum Chordata; class Mammalia; order Artiodactyla; family Physeteridae; genus Physeter; species Physeter macrocephalus. Next base: position 98,021,589 of record NC_041224.1, on the reverse strand, counting down.
CCTCATGGCTGTTTCATTCAGGAGGTCAGCACTTTGCTGGGGAGGCTAAGGGCAGAGCTCCCATGTTGGCCTGGCTAGCCAGTTTCTTGTGTTCAGGACAAGAGATTGCACCTCCAGTCAACGGCAAGCCATCTTAGAAATCTAAGTTACTGGTTCCTGGAGTGTCCTCGTGGTTGAACCGGCACATATCCTTTGCCACTCCTGGGCAGGTGCCCAGAGCAGGCTGGTGAGCTGTTGTGTTTTTTGAAGAACGGTGCATCAGTACACGAGGTTTCCTCCTGGTTGACCTGTTGCTGAGCCTTGAGGTTCCCTGTCCTTGTTCCTGCTTTATTTTTCCCACACTTTAACTGCTGGGAGCAAATGGGTCCTGCTCCAGGAGGAGATTTGCTTCTGGCCTGGTCTGTGCACTGTGGAGTCTGGGTGGGAGGGTCTGAGGGATCCTTAGCCTGGCACTCCCTGTCCCCCAGCCTGGAGTAATCCTTTATGGAGCCAATGGTGGTGAGTCTGGGGAAAGTTGCATTTGTCTCCCGCCCTTTCCAAATGTTTAGGAAGCACATTTCTCAAAGTGCTGCCCATTTCCCGTTGGGCTTAGTACACCTGGAAAGAAGTAAACCGTAGACCCTCAGTAAGAGTCTGAAAGTCCTGGCTCAATTGTGCCCTCTGGGAAGCTGCCATGGAGCCAAGCTCTGCACCGAGCTCCGAGCCCTCAGTCACAGCCCTGTCACACTGTCTTGTCCTCTGTCTTCCTACCAGCCCAAGCTCCAGTTCCTCAGTCTGCTTTGCATTTTTCTTCAGCACTTAGCCTGATACTTGACATGTATGGGGAAAGAATGAGCTTGTGTTGAGCACCTGCTGTATACCAGGCACTCTGCTAGGCACTTGACACACATTCTTATTTAACTTGATCCTCATAACAACCCTGCTGTGTAGGTAAGCAAACCAAGGCTCAGAGAAGTTCAAGCCATCGACCAAGCCCACTTCGGATTAGCAGTGGCACAAAGTGGCTTCCAGCCCCGTGTGGGTCTTGCCTTGCTGAGCTGTGGTGAGGGGCCAGCAAACGTTGGCTGAATGAGCAAAGGTCATAAGAGGTGCCATGTCCCTGGGAGTGAGCGACGGGTGCTCTGGCTTAGCTGGACCGACACCTGCACGTAGAGGTCTGCCCCGTGCACACAGGAGCTGGGCACTGGGAAGAAGCTGGGGGAAGGTAGGTTGCCTTCAGTAGGGACATGTGCCTTTAGAGAAAGCCTCTACAGACTAGTTTTGTATTGCACATGATTACCTTCTAATTTGTCAGGTCTGAGTTTCTTAGAGCAGAGCACTGTGGTATGACTAAAATACAGTGTTCTCTGCCCACTGTCCTCGCTCAGGGGTCTGTGTGTATATATTGACTTCTAGGTCCCAGGGGTAAGTCTTGTCTCCCTCATTCTCAGCCCCTTACCTGCAGGAAGGGCCTTGCCCTGAGACTAGGAACTGGCTGTTTCCAGTGAGAAGGTGAAGGAGATTCCACCATATTTACTGTTACTATATTCCTGTACTTAATTGCAATTCTAATGTAAAATGGAGAGGTTCATTTGATAGTCTGAGTTAAAGCTCCCCTCTCTCCCCACAGAGATTCATGTTCTTTTACAGTTAACAAGAGGTGTGTTATCTGGCCTTGGGTCCAGAGCCAGCAGTACGTGGAGGTTCTGGACTCTCGGGTGTAGCTCTGGGCCTGTGTGTGTGGGCGCTTCCGCTGGGATGCTCAGCGTGGACAGGAGTAGCCAAAGGTGGGGCCCGGCTGTGGGACTGGGCTGGTGGCCGCACCGGACCCTGTGTGGGGTGGGGGTGGGCCTTCCCCCGCACTGCTGCTCCTGCCTCTCTGGGCTCCTGGGAGCCCCCAGTGTGAAGTGTGACAGGCAGAGATAGGCTTGGTGCCTCCGGGGCAGGCGGGCCCAGCTCCTCAGATGGCCACGACCCGAGGGCAGTCTATAAAACAAGCCGCATCCAGACAGGTCAGGCCAGTTCCCTTTGGTCAGGCGCCCAGGTGTTTGTAGGGTCCCAGCCTGACTGCAGAGTGAATTGAGTACCCACAGCAAGTGAGGCTGAATGGGCACCAGGGAGGCCCTCTCTTCGGGGCAGTACCCTGGGGCTTGAGCTCTGAGCTGCTGGAGCCAAGGCTTCTGCTCTCTCTGGGAGCCTGCACTGAAGCTGCAGTCAGATGGCAGCAGCAGGCAGAGCGAGTGCCCTCTGACCCCATCCCCTGGGCCTTTAGCATCTGAAGATCTCGCCTTTCTTGTTTCTTGGAGGCGTGGAGCTGTTATTCAGGGTCTGTGGGATACAGTTTCTGCCCCTGCCCTCTTCGCTGCATTGTAAACCGAATCCCCCAGAGTTCACCCCATACTGGGTCCCAAGTGGGATAGGGGTGGCACTGCTGTGTTTCCCCAGGTGGACACTCGGGTGTTTTCAATGGAACGGTAGCAGAGCAGGGGTCAGGTACAGGCTGCGTTTTCAGATTTCTCACCACCCCTGGTGGCTCTGGACTCCTAATGTGGGGATTCGAGGGCCGAGGGCAGGCCGCCCTCCTCTGTCTGTGGGTCTGAAAGAGGGGGATCCCCAGGATGTTGGCCTGCCCGGTTCCTACTCTGCTAGGCTCCTGCATGGTCCCTAGTGTCATTCTTGCCACCGCTCTTAAGTAAAGTTCTTTCTGATGTGTCTCTTTGAGATGAGGTATCTGAAGTTCAGCAAAGTTAGGTAAGTTGCTCATGAGGGCCAGAGCTGCATCCAGGTCTGGCTGACTTAAAGCTTTGGCTGTTTCCATTTTACCAGCTCTGGGGGGTTCAAGAGATACCAGCTGCATCTTTATCTGGCTTTATCACAAGAATTTCAGCAGCTTCACCTCTCTGTTTTACCATGAAGTAACATCAACTAAATTTAAAAGAACAGGAGCTTGCCTTTGTGCTCTTGCTGCTTTTCTTCTCTGATAGCAGATTCAAGAAACTCAGTGTTCGTGAAAAAGTATTATTCCGTTGAGGGGTGGCGGAGGGGGTTATTTTATTCCAAGAGAGATTGCAGAAGTGGGCAGTGCTTACTTGGTGCCCACTGTGTGGCTTTAGGTGTAATTGGAGGGAGGTGGCTTGGGTCAGGGCCCTTCCTGACCCTCACCCAGGGGACCACGTGGTCTGCTCTTACCTAAGACCGCCCCCCCCACAGTACTCCCTCCCATTACAAATAAACCAAAAAGCCTGAAAAGCAAAATTTCAAGTGCAGTGGTTATGAGAGGTTTCAGGAAGAGCAGTGGGACAGAGCCCTGGGTCCTGAACCCCTAATGATGGGGGTGTGGGTATGGCCTAGAGCTGGGTAAGTTAGGGAGAGCCATGGCCAAGGCTGAGGGCCTCTTTCTGTCCCAGGGCAGCCTCTGCTTGGGGGAGTGATCTGGTCTCGACCTGCTCATCCAGGCCCCCACCCTTGCCCTTGTTTGCCCTCTGGTGCCCACAGCCCATCTCCTCCAGGCCTTTGACCTGCCCTTGCACACAGCACCTTGGGTGTCCTCCACTGGCCCTGGTGGCCTGTGGGGGCTACGTTTAAGGTGCTGCTGCAGCTTGAGGGCAAAAGACAAGGCCTCCCTCCTTTTCTGTTTCTGTGGAGATGACTTCTCCCAGCCCTGGTCAGGCTTGTGATTTTGGATTCAACTTGTGATTCATTGGGTCTTTGGCTCGGAGGACCACCGGCCGGCCACTGTGCTTCAGACTGGTTTTCTTCAGTGAGGGCTTGCTTGACATGGTCTAGGCGAGCTCTAAGAAGCCCTGGGGAGTCCCTCCTAGGAAGCTTCTCCCGAGGGTGCCTGAACTATCTGCCCCTGGGAGGACAGGGCTTCCCAGGGAAGAGGAGGGTAGTCTGAGAGAAGCAAGGCAGTGTTGTCTGTTGGTAGTGGTAGAAAGTTCCTGGTTGAGCTGGTGTGTAAGTGGGAGGGACAGGACAGCAGGATGGTTGGCAGAGCTGGAATGGGAACCAAACCTCCTGCTCTCCCAGGATCTTCTTCCCCCACTGAGCTGGGCCACCCCTGCAGGTTGGAGGGGCCCTGGCAGGCTGGGCGCCCCTCCACCCAGCCCCACCCCAGGGAAAAGCTGCTGCCGAAGTTCTCACACGTCCATCTGGCTTCAAAGCATGACTCACTGACTCTCTTCAGCCTGGAGTGCAGCGCGGTAGGCAGCAGAGTCCCCAGCCTCTCCTCAGGAGCGTGAGTGATGTTGCTGCCTTAGGCACCACGTGAAAGCTAGGAGTTCTGCAGGTGACGGGATCTGGCAAATTCAAGAGAGGCTAGCAGGAGACCCATATGCTTGATTTGAAAATGTGACTTGCACCCTGTGATTTAGAAGCTTCCTGGGATCATCAGCCTCAGGCACAGTGGGTGTCTCTGAGGGACTAAGAGGGAGGTGAAAGAGTGAGATACTCTGCCGGGAACAAATTCCCAGGTTCTGGGGACAGGCTCCCGAAAGTGGAAGGCTTTCCTCCTAATCATTTTCATATTGCAAGGGAAAGACTGAGTGGGACCAAGTATCCCAGAATCCCTGGGCCATCCATCCATGTAGCAAGTCTACCAGCAAATTGACGGTGGGGGGAAGCGAGGGCAGACCAAGGACCATGGTCTGCTAAGAGCTCTTCGTTGGCCAGGCTTGGAAACACCTCCCTGTGTTCGCTTTCCCTTTCCCATACACCCCTCCTTACTCTGCTTGGCGTCCATGTCCTTAAAGACCATAAGCCCAGGTGACCTCAGCCTTGGCCACCGGCCATTCCCAGGCCTGACTCCTCTGGTAACTTGGGGCCTGTTGAGGGGCCTTGGCCCCTGCTCAGCTCTGTGGTCTATTCACTGTCCTCCTTCTCCAGGCCCTTTGGGGGTGGGGGAGGGCTGGGTGCAGGCTTCCCTAGGAAATACGGATGTGCTTCTCCTTGTCCCTGCTCCTTCACCTCTGGCACAGGGGTGCCCTGCCCTTGAGGGAAGGGCCTGGGGTTATAAGCAACTGGGATTCTTTTGAGAGTGAAAAAAGGCATTGCTAATAAGCGTGCTGAGCAATCAGGGATGGGTGGACACCCTGATATAAGAAAGAGTCTTAGGTAGCCTAGCAGATGCCTGGGGTTTTTCAGGAGCACTCGAGTCTGTGCTTCAGGAATGAATGGATTTGCCTCTGTGACTCTGTCCTGCCTGGGGCCTGGTCTCTGGGTATGCAGGTCCCCGCACGTGGCCAGAGCAATGCCTGGCACCCTGCCTCCCTTTTCCAGTTTTCCAAGTTCTTTCTCACGGGTGAGGGACACCCCCGCTGCCCTCAGCCTGGGTTTTGGAGCACTCTTTCTCAACTAGTGTGGCATGTCTCTGGAGAGAGGGTAGAAGGGTACCCAGTGACCCCAGCCACTGGCTCAAGGCCACAGGAGCTACTGGAAGGGGCTCTGGATTCCCTGGGAGTCCTCAGGCTTAGGACTTTCAGGGTTAAATCCTGGCCCTGCAGGGACTGCTCCCAACTCCTCTGGTGGAACGAGAGTGAATAACAATAGCAGCGGAGAAATCGAGCTGAAATGCTTGCTGGGCAGGAGGGGTCGCAGAGTGCTGGGGAGGGCAGAGCTCCGTCTGACACCTTACTCGGCAGCATCTTGCTTTGTTGGGGTGTAGGTAGGGAGTGAACAGCATAGTAGTCTCTGACCACCGATGCCGGCAGTGTCCGTCTCCCCAGCCCTGCCCCTCAGCTCTCCATTGCCTGGGCCGTGCCAGCTTCCTGCACACAGCCTGCTGCCTTTTTCATTTAGGGAGGGTGCCCGGGGGGCCCAGGTATGTTGGAGGTGGGGGTGTGTCTGCTAAGCAAAGTTAAGGGATGATGCCTCGTCGCAGGCATTTTCTGTCTGGGGCTCTGGGTTTCCTGTGACTCACCCCCATCCTGCCCCCTGCCTGGCATCTTGCCTACAAGGAGGGAGTCCTGAGGAGTAAGGCAGGACTAACAGGGCTGCCTGGGTTTGTCGCCTGAGTTAGTTCTATTTGGTACTTTTCCCAGCTCTTAGTGGCTGGTGGGCCTTTAAAGCTGTACCACAGGTCTAGAGTGTGGTCCCTGGGTTTCCTACCTGGGAATGCTGGCCCCAGCCTTACTGACATCCCTCCCCCAGGCACTGGCACTGGGCTGTTTGGAATCTGAACTAAGGTGGGGCTGGCTCCACGGACTGGCTGAGACCTCCCCCCACAGGCTCCTCACAGCCAGCCCTTCACTCTTGAGGGGGCTTTCCAGCAATACCCAGGTTATGGCTGTCCTGCTGTATGTGCCAGGCAGGTGTCCTCACAGGCTGGGCTTTGCCTCTTCCACGGCCCAGCAGGCAGGTTCCTCATCTCAGCTCCTCACTGTCCATCTCCTTATCCTCCTGTGGCCAATCTCAGAAGCCTCAAGAAGGGGGAGGGGGCTGATAATGTCTTTGAAGGAATTAGTGGGCTCCCACCACCCAAGCCCCTATCCTGGCTCCGTGTCCTCAGGACAGTCTCCTCCTGTCCTACGATGAGTATCTAGTGGGAGAAGAACAGGTGGAGACAACCGAGAGCTTTGCCCCCAGCTTCTTCTGTCTTCCAGCTCTGGGGTTTGCATTGCTCCATAGGGTCCCCAGGGGCTTCGTTCAGAGGAGAGTGGGGCAGCCAGTCCTTGCACAGCTGCTGGTAGCCTGACCCCGCTAGACCTTTGCACTCTGGAAGGGGGGGGGGGTCCCGGGAACATCCAAGCTGGAGATGGGGTGAGGGCAGGCCAGAGTTACTGCAGGGGATGCGGGATGGGCTGCAGTGGGGGAGAAAGCAGGCCAGGGCAGGCTTCTCTCATTGCCTGCCTTATGTCCTGCAGCTTGGAGGTACTCCATGACACACACTCGGAGGAAGTCTCTTTCCATGCTGAGTTCGGGCCCCACGGGCCGCCAGGAGCCCCTGCAGATGGAAGGCAGCAGTATGGAGCAGGGGGCAGAGGGTGTGGAGCCAGGTCCTCCTGAGAGCCCAGGGCACCTCACGGGGCGCCGCAAGAACTACCCACTGCGGAAGCGCCCATTAATTCCCGAGAAGCCCAAGGCCTGCAAAGTGCTGCTGACCCGCCTGGAGAATGTGGCTGGTCCACGAAGTGCAGATGAGGCTGATGAGCTGCCCCCCGACCTGCCCAAGCCCCCTAGCCCGGCCCCATCCAGTGAGGACACTGGCCTCCCCCAGCCCCGCAAGCGGCGCCTGGCCTCCCTCAACGCCGAGGCCCTCAATAACCTGCTGCTGGAGCGGGAAGAGACCAGCAGCCTGATGGGCACCCGCCGCAGCCGAGGGGGAGACCCGCACCGCAGCCGGGACCGTGATCGGGTCACTGGAGGCTGGGCCTCCTCCAAGAAGCGGCCCCGGCTGGGGGACCTCGGAGGAGGAAGTCGGGACCTGTCCCCAGAGCCAGCACCGGATGAAGGGGCCCGCCGAGATGGTGATCCAGCTCCCAAGAGACTGGCCAGCCTGAATGCAGCTGCCTTCCTAAAGCTGAGCCAGGAGCGGGAGCTACCCCTGCGGCCGCCTCGTGCCCACCCAGAAGCAGATGGGCACTCCACTGAGCCACCAGCACTGAGGGCCCCAAGGCCAAAGTGGGCCAAGGTCAATGGCAAGAACTATCCCAAGGCCCGGCAGGGGGCTGGCTCTGGGGAGGCTGCAGGCCCACCCGGCTGGCAAGGACACCCCGAGGAGCCATGGCCATCTGCCACCCCTCATGGGCCATCCAGCCAGCCACCTTACCAGCCCCTGAGCGAGGCTCTGGAGAGCCCCTTGGGGCTGCGCCCTCACCTGCCCCTGCTGATGGGTGGGCAAGCAGCCTTGAAGCCGGAGCCCGGGCGCCCAGGCGAGGAGTCACCTGCCCCCAAGCAGGAACTGCACCAGCCCTCTTTCCCCGCACCCCAGCTCTCCCCGCTACCGATGCCTGGCAACCCCGCCGACTACAGTGGCCTGTGTGGTGGGCCTGAGCTCACTGCGCTAGGCAGCTTCTACCTGTACTGCAGCCAGGCCGGGCTGCGGTGTGGGGGCTACTCCTCCTGCTCCGTGCTCCCCGAGGGCAAGCTTTCCCCAGTGGCTGCAGCTAACGCGGGGCTCCTCTTGGCCCCGAGCTCAGTGCCCACCGCGGGCACCCACTTCCAGCACCCTCCGTGGGGTTCTCGCTACTGCTCCAGTGAGGATACTGGAGTGAATGGCTACAGCATCTGTGAAATGTTGCCCCCGTCTCTTACCCACATCGGCACTACCTGTGGCGGCTGCCCCTACAAAATGCCTTTTGCAGCAGGTATGCCTTCCTGGAGGTGGGGTACACCAGGGAGTCTCTGAGAAGCAGTGTCCCAGGAGGGTGGGGCGCACTGGCGTCTTTCTACCACGTGGGAGAGTCGGGGGTTTTGAGAAGGGAGGATTCCTCTAGTTTTGTGCTCCCAGCCTACGGGATTCCCAGGAAAGAGGCCCGTGTTTAGCTCTTAGCAGCCCTGCTCCGTCCCCACTGTCTATGGAGGTTTCTCGGCATGGCAGTTAGGTACCATTGTGGTGGTGAAGTGGGCAGGGCGTGTCTCTCCTCCCTCTCCACTAGGATGCCCATTCTTAGACTCTGAGTAGCAAGTTAGATGCTGAAATTAGCACTTTTGCCAAGTTGTTCCCATGTCCTTCTGCCTTCCTCGAGGAAAACTAGAATTCCTTACTTCGCGGGAACCCAGACCATCTGCATGCCAACCGAGTTCAGCATTCACGGGAGGGGTGGTGGGTACCAGGCCTGGTAGGGTACCAGCTGCAATAGGACAGCTTCGTCCTGGCCATACAGGCCTTGAAAGAGAAGTAATGCTCAGACTTAGAATCACCTTGCTAGGTGCAGACCGGGTGGGCACACTCAGAACAGACAGGCTGCCATCAGGGCCTGGGCTTTGGTGTCTACCTTCTTGGCAAGATCCAGACACCTGAGAGTCTTGTGCCGTAGTTGATGAGACACCCCTAAGTGATCTCTCTTTCCCCAATCTGGCAGGAGTGTCCTCACATGCCTCTCCAGGCTCCCTTCCGGGCTCCTGGGTGGAAGTGAGGTGACCAGAGCCATGCTAGTCAGCAGGTCTGCCCTGCTGCTGGTGAAGTGAGGGGCCAGGCCTTCTCAGGGCTCTCCCCTCCCCTGCACAGCCCTTCTTGAAGGGGTCCATAAAACAACTTTATAGACCGGTTGACTCTGGCCAGACTGGTTGTTTCAGGTTCTCGCATGAGTTGGAGCTCTAAGAAATGAGAACAAGCTTCTTTTTAGGCTTTTCTTTTTCTTCTGTACCACTCTCTAAGTCTAGTCACTTAACCTGTGGGACCCAAGACCCTTAGCCCCTTGCCCTGGGACACCAGTAAGCACCATGTGCCAGGCGCTTGTTCTTAGTGCTTTATATATGGAAGGCCATATGGCATGTTAATTGAGCACAGACTCTGGAGCCAGACTGAAACGTTCTCCCCACTTCCTCAGCCACGTGACTGTGGGAAAAACCAGTAACCACCCTGTGTCTCAGTTTCCTTAATTGTAAAATGGGGGTAATGGTACCTACCTCATAGGGTTGTTGTAAGGATGTGAAGAGTTAATACGTTGATAGGAGAACACCTAGGACACACCATATGATACTCACAACTACTACTTCTGTTGCAAGGCACGGAAGGGTAAAGTGACTTGCCTGAAGTCACACAGCTGGTAAGTGGCAGATCTGGGACTCATATCCTGGTCTCACTCCAGATCCCCTGCTCCTAAGTATGGTGGAAGCCTTAGAGAAGGAAGATTAAGTCAGAGCTTAGAGATGCCATTCCCATTACTTCCCCTTCTCTCAGGCTAGAAGAGGAGATGGAGATGTCTGTGGGCCAGTCTCCAAGGTCAAGAAAAACCCTTGGCCAGTCACTGATCATCTCCCTTAACAGCTTCTGACCTCACCTGCCACCTCAGTGGCCTTTGGGTTCACACTTAGAATTAAAAGAAGCAGGCTCTGAAAGCAGAGGGGCCGGGGGTTCCCTTCTTATCCTTACCTGCCCTGAACCCCCTCTCTCCTTTTTCCAGAAGGCTGCAGGTCCCTGGGCCAGCTGGAATTTCCTCTCCCGGAAGCCGGCCACCCTGCCTCACCTGCCCACCCCCTCTTGGGATGCCCTGTGCCCAGCGTGCCACCTGCAGCAGAGCCTGTCCCCCATCTTCAGACACCCACCTCGGAGCCCCAGACGGTAGCTCGCGCGTGCCCTCAGAGCGCCAAGCCTCCTAGCGGCTCCAAGTCAGGTCTGCGCACGGGCTCCAGCTGTAGGCACACTGCGCGGAGCAAGGCTGCCCGCAGGCCCAGCCACCCCAAGCAGCCTCGTGTCCAGCGCCCACGCCCCCGCCGCCGCCGCCGCCGCCGCACTAACGGCTGGGTGCCCGTTGGGGCTGCCTGTGAGAAAGCCGTCTATGTCTTGGTGAGTGCCAGCTCTCAGCTGATGGGGAGAAGGGAGGGCGGCGGTAGGGACATAGGACCTGCAGTGAGTTGGGTCCCAGGAACCCCTGGTTCTAGCCACTCTGAGAAGTGACAAGGGGTTCCAGCTCAGTTGTACCCCAGGAACTGATCACACTGACCCAGCCTGCTCCCCCAGCCCCTACTGATCCTGTGCCCTGTGCCTTGGGGAGTCACGGAATGCATAGTCAGTCAGAGCTGGTGGCTGCCATCTCTGTCACCGACTCTTAGGGAAGCCTCCTGAAGTGTCTTCACCTCTCATCCTGGATTATAAAGTGGAAGACTTCCTGGAGGCTTTTTGTATAAGTATGTATAGGGGAAATTGGGATAGGCAGAGAAAATTGGTGATACAGGAACATCTGGGATGATGAAAAGAATGTAGACTGAAATGTATCGAGCACTTCTTAGGTGCCAGAACCGAGCTAAGCACTTTACATGCATTATCCGCTTTCATCGTCACCGTTGCCCGGTGAGGTACGCACGCACCCTTTGGTCCTAGAACTACCCTCATTTCACAGACGAGGAAACAGGCTTAGCAGTAGATTAAGTCATTTGCCCGTGATAAGGCTTTGCCGCTTATACCATGGTGGTTTAAGAGTCAAACCCAGACTGTCCATTAGGAAGCTTGAGGACCTACCTGGTGCTAGGGGCTTGGAGCACGAGAGCCGGCTGTCGTGGGTGTGGTGGTCAGAGTGCAGGCCCAGAAGTTTTGAGCCGCTTTCTTACCCCTGTTCCCATTTCTCTTCCTTTCTCCAACGGTGAGGATTCCCTTTCCTGCCTCTGAAAGCCAGGCTCAGGGAGGAGGGGCCAGAGTGCAAACCACTTTGGCAGTCTCCCATCCTCAGCAGTTTGACTGCCCTGAGGAGAGCACAGAGAGGATGTCACTCCCTCCCCATGCTGAGTGTGGCCCCACAAGCCTTGTTTGTGTCATTGGTTTGTTGCTCAGGATGAACCGGAACCAGCCATCCGAAAGAGCTACCAGGCGGTGGAGCGGCATGGAGAGACGATCCGAGTCCGGGACACTGTCCTGCTCAAGTCAGGCCCTCGAAAGACGTCCACACCTTATGTGGCCAAGATCTCTGCCCTTTGGGAGAACCCGGAATCAGGTACCCCTTGTCTAGAGTTCGACCTGGCACTAGTGTCCTGCGTCCTTGGCAGAGTCTGCCTTCCACTAAGCCAGCGTCTGTCTGGTGCTCAGGGCTGCAGACGGCCTTGTGCTTGGGTTGGATCAGCTCATTAACCTTTCCAGCCATCGGGGCCTGGGCGCCTGTCACCCTGCCTCACCTGTCAGTGCCTTTTCCTCCTCCTTCCTCCCTGCCTAACAGCATTCTAGGCCACTGAATTGCCAGACTTGGCCCAAGGCAGGGGATAGGGGTGGCCGGAGCCTGCAGAATTGGCCTAGGCTTTGAAGTTGGACGAGCCTCCAGGGCAGGTGGCCAGCCCGCCTGCCTAAGTAACTCTGGAGCTGCCAGCTCAAGCCCTGATTGCTTCTCTTTCCCCCCTAGGAGAGCTGATGATGAGCCTCTTGTGGTATTACAGACCAGAGCACTTACAGGGAGGCCGCAGCCCCAGCATGCATGAGGTGAGCTGCCTGGCGGCGGAGAGGCTGGGGCACTGAGAACGCGGGATGGGAGGGGCAGCCTGGGCATTCAAATCCCTGGACTCATCACCTTGGACACCAGAGAACCTGGGGAAAGGCCTGAGTTTTAGCCTCTTTTCCCAACACTGCCCCAATTCATGTTTTGAAGGGAATAGTAACCTTTGTCTTGAAAGGTGGGGCAGAAAGGGAGCCCCCAAGAGCAGGGGTGCCAGAATGGGAGCAAGTAGTTGTGTCTTCCTGGCGACAGGAAGGGGGAGGTGGAGCTGCACACCTTTACTGTCTGCAGCAGGAGAGGAAGGGGAGAAAAGACTCCACTGACACCCCTTGGTATCTACCAAGCCGTGTGTGGGTTGCTCCACCCCTGGTCTGGGCTCCCTTTTACTTTTTTTTCCCTTGCTGGGACTTTTCATCTAAATGGGAGAATGCACACCAATTCCCCTCTCCTCCCCTGGGCTGGGATGGGGTGGGGGTCGGGAGGCTGATGTCAGTCAGAGGCTGGAGCAGGCACTTGGCTGCTCCTGAGTAGGACAGGACCTGGGAGGAATGCCTTGGGCTGCTTGATGAGGAGCAGTTACGCTGAAATTCCAGGGAAGCTCCCTAGCTTTCTGGGCACTAGCTGGAGTTGTCTATCTCAGGTCAGGAGTCCCAGCAGAGTGGTTAATGTCTGCCTTGCTCCTGGAGCTAGGTGCTTCCCACCCTGGTAGCCAACCTCCTCCTCCCTCTCCTTGAGCCTTTGCAGAATGAAGTCTTTGCATCAAGACATCAGGACCAGAATAGTGTGGCCTGCATTGAAGAGAAGTGCTACGTGCTGACCTTTGCTGAGTACTGCAGGTGGGTGGTGCCCTGTACCTCTGGCTAGCCTCTCCCCTCAGACTTCCCCGGGCTATTTGGGGGCTGCCTGTGATCCCCAAGGGGATCTGATTCACTGGGCCTGACCTCCTAGAACTTTCTTCCCACAGTCTGCTTCCATCATCTAATTTTTATGGAAAAAAAGAAAAATTGTTCCTCCTTTGGGGCAGAGTTGCAGAGGCAGGGATGGTTACAGTACTGCTTTCAGAAAAAATCAAGGAGAATTGACAGGGAGGCCCCAGTAGGTGTGGTTCCCCAGTGACAGAGAAGATGGCTGGCAGAGAGGGCAGTGCCCTTGTGGAGATGGGAGGGGGTGTCCCAGCCCTCTGGGCAGGGTGGGGAAGGAATTGGTCTTCCTGCTAAGATAGCTGTGGTAAAGACAACGAATGGTGTGTCACTGCAGATTCTGTGCCATGGCCAAGCGTCGAGGCGAGGGTCTCCCCAGCCGAAAGACAGCACTGGTGCCCCCCTCTGCGGACTACTCCACCCCACCACACCGCACAGTGCCCGAGGACACGGACCCTGAGCTGGTGTTTCTTTGCCGCCATGTCTATGACTTCCGCCATGGCCGCATCCTCAAGAACCCACAGTAGCCCCCTCACGCCCACACTGGGGCTGCCCACGGGCAAGTGGGGCTCAGGGCAGGGGGCACTGCTTGAAGCACAGCACTTGGTTAAGGGGCCACAGGAGCCTGAGGTGGCTGGCCTGTGGTTCTCTTGTGGGGGGAGGGCAGGGGCCCCTATGGGTTTGGGCCCTATGGGAGGGAAGGGGAGGCCAGGGTATAAGAAAAGGATCAGAGCCCTCAGCTTGGCCCAGGGTGCCTCTCTGTGGTCCCCTGGGCAGAGGCTCCTGAAGAAGCAGTCTTCCCTGAGGCTGGGCCAAGCCTTAGGGGCATGGCCCCTGGGGGGATTGGGGGAAGGTCCTTCAGAAACCAGGCCCTTCTTTATCCTCCCCTGGGCCCTTCAGGGGGGAGTGGGAGCCAGCTTTACCTCACCCACTGTGACCCGCTGCTTCCCCATTAGCCTGGGACCAGGCTCTCCCAGATTCTAGCACAGCTCTGAGCTCATTCCTTTGAGGCCTAGGGAGCCAAAGTCTGGCTCCCGGAGCATTGACTTTCTCTTCCTGGACTTGGGGCCTTTCTCTGGCATTCCTCCTTTGCCCCTGCAGTAGCCCCTGGTGCTGGGACAAGTTACCAGCCCTCACAGTCATGGGTGTGGCCCCCTTGTGGGAGTCAGCTTCCTGTCCACCTCCTGGTGAAGGCCACCCAGCAGGTCTGGCCTCCCAGAAATTAACTGATCAACATGGGGTTTGTCATGTCTGGGAGAGCAGAAGGGAGCTGGGAGGGGGTGGGGGCAGGGGGCAAGGAAAATTGCTACCTGATGTATTGAAGACTTTTCCTCTTGCCTTACACTTGGGAGGTTTAGGAAACCTCTTGCAGAACTTCACACATGACTTTTCAAGCCACACCCACCTGAAATCAAACCAAAGGAGTGCTGTGGCTCCCCTTGCCCTGCCACCTCTTACCCTAGTCTTTTGTAGATTGCACTAATTTACATCCCAGCGAGAATCAACACTGTATCAGTCCACAGACCTGCTGAGCTGCAGCCACTCACTCTAGGAGCTAAGGACCTGCATTTTCAGTTTGTTCCTGTTGCCCAGGGGCCCTGTTCTCACCTCATGCTGCTCCCCAGAGTAGATTAGGAGACTCAGCCCCCTGCTATCCTTGCCAGAACTAGGCCCTGGCCCTGGCCCTGGGGCACTCCGTGTGGCGGCTGGAGCAGTCTGGTTCTTTCCTATTTGTACCAAAGAGGAGCCTGGTGGGGAGAGGGAATGTGGCTGGGCCGCCGCTGGGCAGCTGGGCACATGCTCGTGAGTGATTCCACAGGCCACAACCCTGGGGGCAGGAGCCAAGGAGCGCAGCACTGGGTCCCCTCCCCTAGGGAGGGGCAGACACAGACCCTGCAGGCTGAGGCGGTGGCACTGGGTGAGGACAGTTGGGCGGGAGGTGGAAGCGAATCCTGAGGGCACTCCCAGCGATCCCCCAGCCCTGTGCTGTCCCTGAGCAGATGGCTGCTCCTGATTGGTCATTGGGCTCTGGTGAGGCCTGGACCATTCAGAGGTGAATTTACACATGGGAGGCCCAACCCCAAACCTGAAGGGAAGGAACTTGGGTCCCCTTGTATTGAATAAGCTGTTTGGAAGACGGCATCATCAGTCCAGGAGGGCGGGGCAGTAAGAGAGGTTGGCAGAGTGGCCGTGGGGTGGGGCCGTGGTGGCTCTGGAGACCCAGCCTCGGAGCCTGCTCTTTCCCAGGGTGCTGGGCCCTTGCTGCCAAGGAGCCCAGCCTCACCCAGCAGGAGATCAGGCCCCTCATCTCCCAGGAGGCAGGGTCCACTGCCCACAACTTAAATGCTTTTGAAATCTCTTAGATGTGGAAATATTTTTTCGAACCTGAAAATGCAGCTGGTAGAATTTCAATGGAAGCATAATTCATGTAAAATATATTTTAGTTGATATTTTGTAAAATGCACTTTTTGTGTGTGTCGACCCTGGTTTCTCAGATCTGTATTTCAGTGTTTACAAGGGAGGGAGGACCTTTCCTCACCTCCCTTTTGACAGAGATTAGAAGTACTTCTTTAAGAAAAAAAAAAATAAATTTGAGAAATTGTATTGATTTAGAAAAGGACCATTTCTTGTGTGTCGTGTCATCTTTTTGTGTGTGGGTGCAGAGGGGCTCACCACTCTTAACCACTGCAGTGCAGGGGCTCGCTGAGGTCAGTAAGCAAAGAGCACGGGAAAGTGCTGGGAAACAGCGGGAGGAGAGGAGACAGAGGGAATGGGAACTTGGAGGTGACTTCTTCGCATCGTGGTGGGCTTGGGAACTGGTCTCCAAGTGGTTGCATGGTGAAGATACTGCCTCATCACCTTGGATCATGCCCCTGGAGAAGTGGCCAGCAGAAACTGTTTGAGGGCCTTGGTATCTTGGAACTGGCACTCCTTGCTGAGGTAATGAAGGCTGCATCATGAGGCCAAGGGCTCAGACCGCCTGGACGCTTGGTTCAGTCAACCTAGCCCTAGCCCCAAAGCCTCGGTGTTGACTGTTCAAGGTGGGGTGGACCTAAGGCTGTCGGGGTTCCTAGGAAGCAGATATGCTGCCCAACCCGCTCCTGCATTTTGTAACGACATCTGGGCAGCTGCACTTCCATAGAGCTTGTTAGTGGCACAGACACCATCGTGGACATACTGCAGCACTGCCATCAGTGTGCTGTCCACAAGAGTCCCATGAGATGGGCAGTATCCCATCATTTTACAGACGAGAAACTGGTGTGGAGACAAGTACTTTGTCTAAGGACTCCCCCAGAGTAAGTGGCTATTCCTGTATTCAGACTGCCTCACTGTGACTGCTAACACAGAAAACTCAGAGAAATGAGCACATGTGACGCAGTTACCAAAAACTTACTCAAAGTTTTTTCCTCTCCTAGTTTACCGTTTAAAAGAAAAAAAAGATTTCAGAAATAATCCCTCGACCAGTTGTCTACCTTAAGTGCTATTGGAAGCAAGAAGCAGTTCGGTGAGGGCTAAACCCTGATGCAGACTTCTAAGTCAGTGAATGGTGCATCCTGAGATGCACCCCAGCATTCAGACAGAGTAGGGAGCCTATCCTGAGGAGCTGAAAGGCCACCAGGTTTCCCATTCTTTCCCCTTGTGCATCTGCTGTGCTCACACTGCTAGGACTGGGCGGGCCATGCTTGAGTCTTTTAGCTTCATATCCTTCAGGAGTCCTCATCCTCTGAATTCCTCTCATCAGTGTAACTCCATTCTCACTAAACTAAAAGCCTGTGGCATCTTCTCCTGTTCCATCACACCCTCAGTACAGTGTGTTCTGGGGTCAGCTGCTTTCTCCCTCCGTGTTTGTGCTCCATTCATCTCTGAAGGATCGTGATTAGGAATTTAGGATTTAGAATCAGACCAACCCACACAAAGTCTCAGCTTCCCTGAGCCTGTTTCCTCAGCTGTGCAGCAGGGATGCCCATAGTACCTACCACCCCGGGTGACTGTGACCACTAAAGAAGGTAATGAATACAACAGATGACACCTGCCTCAATAATGTGGACACTCTGTTTCAGAGCCTCACGGGCTTCCCACATGTAACAGGGTGAAGTCTGGATACTCAGCTAGGTGCCCAGTTCAGATCAGTAAAGGCTGGCTACTGACTTCCGAGGCATTCCCCATGTCTGTCTCTAGTCCACGTGGCCAGCTCGGTGCCCCTGAACACGTCTGACTCCAGGCAAGGAGGCTGCTGCTCTGTGCCCCCAGCTCCTCACCCTTCAAAATGTGTGCTGCCCACACCAGTGGTCATGAGGCACCAACTTGTCACTGGCCCCTCACCAGAGAGTGTCCCACCTCTTCAGGCCTGGAAGAGGGAAGACAGGAGAGAAGATTCCATTTCCAGACATTTCAGCATTCCCCAGTGGATAAACACTGTAATAACCACTAGGTACTGTCTTAAATCTAAGGGTCACCATAGAGCTGAGCCATTGTCAGTGCCTGACCGTCTAGTTCCTCTTTACTGGAGTGGCCAGGACACGGCGGGTAGGGGGAGCACACTGGGGACTCTGCTTCCAGCAATTAAGACCTCCAGAAATTTGGGACTCAAATTTGGGAGTCGGTGGAGAGCACTGCGGAAGCCCCTTGCCTCCAGACCTAATGTTGGAGTAAGGGCTCGGCCGGGCCAGAGTGTGCGGCAGGGCGTTGCGTGCAGGTCCTCTCCTTCCAGCTCCCTGAGGGCACGCGCTGCGCGGGAGAGGGAACCGCGGCCTGGGTCTTTCCTGCCTTCGGGGCCTCGGCAGCTTTTGAACCCGAAGCGCGGAGGACCAGGACGGCCCTGGCTCAGGCGCCCTCTCCAGGGTGGGGGTCCGCACGCGCCCTCCCAGCCCCCTCGCCGCAGGGGCGCCCGCCCCTCTCCACGCCCCCGGCCTGGGCCCGCCCCCGCGCCTGTGTCACGGCGGGGCCGGGGGCGGAGAGCGGCCGGGCGGGACATCCGGCCCAGGTCCCTCGCCGCGCCCGCCCGCTGCCCGCCGCCCGCTCCGGCGCCGCAGCCCGGGAGTCGGCCACCCCCGCGCGCGCCGGGGCCTCCCGCCAGCGCTCCGCTCCCCTACCCCTTCCCGGCTCCGCGGGCCCAAGCCCTCGGGCCCGCCCCCAGCCCGAGCCCGCCTCCCGGGCAACCCTCGGATCTGCCGGGCCCGCGCAGGCCCCCGCCCCGGGAGCACGATGTTCCCCCGCCCGCTGACCCCGCTGGCGGCCCCAAATGGCGCCGAGCCACTGGGCCGGGCGCTGAGGCGGACCCCCCTGGGCAGGGCCCGGGCCGGGCTGGGCGGGCCGCCCCTGCTGCTGCCGTCCATGCTGATGTTCGCGGTTATCGTGGCCTCCAGCGGGCTGCTTCTCATGATCGAGCGTGGCATCCTGGCCGAGATGAAGCCCCTTCCCCTGCACCCTCCCAACCGCGAGGACGCGGTCTGGCGTGGGACGGTCCCCAGGCCTGGGAGGCTGTCCCTGGATGCGGGGGACTCGGACTTACAGGTGAGGCAGGACGTCCGTAACCGGACCTTGCGGGCAGTGTGCGGACAGCCAGGCATGCCCCGGGACCCCTGGGACTTGCCGGTGGGGCAGCGGCGCACCCTGCTGCGCCACATCCTCGTGAATGACCGCTACCGCTTCCTCTACTGCTACGTGCCCAAGGTGGCCTGCTCGAACTGGAAGCGGGTGCTGAAGGTGCTGGCGGGCGTCCTGGACAACGTGGACGTCCGCCTGAAGATGGACCACCGCAGCGACCTGGTGTTCCTGGCAGACCTAAGGCCTGATGAGATTCGCTACCGCCTGCAGCACTACTTCAAGTTCCTGTTTGTGCGGGACCCCTTGGAACGCCTTCTCTCTGCTTACCGCAATAAGTTTGGCGAGATCCGAGAGTACCAGCAGCGCTATGGGGCTGAGATAGTGAGGCGGTACAGGGCTGGAGCGGGGCCCAGCCCTGTGGGGGACGATGTCACCTTCCCCGAGTTCCTGAGATACCTGGTGGACGAGGACCCTGAGCGCATGAACGAGCATTGGATGCCCGTGTACCACCTGTGCCAGCCTTGTGCCGTGCGCTACGACTTTGTGGGCTCCTATGAGAGACTGGAGGCAGATGCCAACCAGGTGCTGGAGTGGGTGCGGGCACCGCCCCATGTCCGATTCCCAGCTCGCCAGGCCTGGTACCGGCCGGCCAGCCCCGAAAGCCTGCACTACCACCTGTGCAGTGCCCCACGGGCCCTGCTGCAGGATGTGCTGCCTAAGTATATCCTGGACTTCTCCCTGTTTGCCTACCCACTGCCTAACGTCACCAGGGAGGCCTGTCATAAGTGACCATGGGTGTGGGCCAGCAGTTGTTGGGGACTGGTTTTGACAATGCCACCTTCTGTGTTGCCATACAGAGAAACCCTGGCTCTGGGGCCTGGGGCTTCTCCAGATGCCTAGGTGGAAAGAATTGCCCTTGGAAGTTCCTTGTCCAGGGTGGGTGCACACAGTGGTTCAGAGGCCAGTGTTGGACAGGTGGCCTGGTGCTCTCTATAAGGGGATTTCTTGGGAGCCAGTGTGATCCTTCTTGCCCTGGCAGGGCTAGATACCAGTTTGCTAATGTAGCAACACATCTCTTCTCAAGACTGGCTCCACGGCCCTGCCTGCAGGGATTGTGCAGTCCACTTGAGCCACCTTAACTTAACCTGTAGCCAAACCCGGAGGAGGCACCAATCAGGAGATGACCACAGCGGGGGGGCCCTGTGGCTCTGATCACCCGTTCATCCACTCTATGTGCCTCAGGGCTGGAGTCAGCAGTCGTGCCTTATAAATGACTTCTGTATCTTTCCGCTTCAGACTTCGAATTTCCTACACTTGCCGGGTTCGTTCCCTTTTTTCCAAGGAAAGGAAAACTGAAAGGGCCCTTCCAGGACCTGGCCCTGCAGCATCCAAAGACCCCTGTGCCCAGCCTCTTCTTGGGACTCTGGGCACTCTCTCCCATCCCCCAGGATTGTGACTGTGGCCTGTGTATCTGGCTGCCACTTTTCTGATGCATTTATTTAAAATTTGTACTTTTTGATAGAACCTTTGAGAAGGCTTTGTTTTCCTAATAGCTGAATTTTTAATAAAGCCATTTTGTATACAAAGTCAACATCTCTGATTCTCCCTCCGAGCTCCTGTGTGTCCACCAAGTCCCCCTGATGTCTCTTTCCCCAGGTCAGGAGAGGGAGCTTGAAGGTAGAGAAAGTAAGACAAGCTGTAACTTGCTAGGGCTAGTGCAGTGGGCCATCGTCATACCATGGAGCCTTTGGGAGCTTCCCATAAGCCATACCGGATCACTGACTCAGCTTCTGGGATGCCACCAAAGGGCAAGCCCCGTTAGGAATGGCTCCAGGTCTAGAGCACGTCTACACGATTATTCCCTGAAGCTAAGTAAGAGATATTCCTCCTCTTAGGCAGGCATACTTCTTGACTGACAAGGCCCTCAGATGAAAAGGGGGATCATTGTGTGAGCAAGGGGAGGTTATTCCTGGCATTGAGAATTATAAGGAAGGCAAGGAGGTTGAGTGAGGGGCGGGCTTTTGCTGACTCTGATTCAGAGGAAGTTGTGGGCAATGTGGGAGGAATACAGTCAGGGTAGTAGAGGACAGGCCTCAGTGTGACCCGTTCCCCACTGCTCTCCAGAGATCCCGGACCCACCAGGGGATGGAGAATAGGAGGCTGGGCCAGCCATGCCCATGAGAGAGATTCAAGGTCAGAGCTGGCTTTTCTCTGTTAGTCCTATTTCATACATCCCCAGTGGGAACTGCTGTACTTCAGGGACCTGAGGCTGCGGTGAGAAGTGGTGCCCGAGGGGGTGAGGGACGGAGGCGGAAAGAACCTCCTTGCCAATGTCACTTATACCTAGCCTTGCTATTGGCCTGACTTTGGAGGAGCAAACCAACCATATTCCCCAAATTTGGGGGAGGGGGCTCCTATAGTCACTCATGTTTCTCTGCCATGACTCACCAGGAGGCCTTAACTGATCCCCTGTACAGGACCTGATCCTCAGGTCCTGAGATTTCACATTTGGCCCTGGGGATTTCACCTCAGATGGCACCTACCATGCGCTGCTGTATCTGTCCAGTTAACTTGTCAGTCTCTCCCACCAAGAATGTGAATTGTGAGAAGTTGAGACCCTGTCTGTCCTGTTCACGTGACATTCCCAGAACCTAGCCCAAGGGGCTGGCAGGAGGTCGATGACCCAGCAGAACCAAGGTGTACATCTTGCTGCAGGACAGAGGCACTGTGCTTGGAGCCATCTGGACCGATCAAGTCCCACCTCTACACCTCACCAGCTGCCTCTCTCTCGGAGCCTCCGTGTGCTCCTCTGTATTGTGGGAATAACAATGCCTATCTTATCTAGATCGCTGTGAGAATGAAGACAAAATGAGTTAAAGGGCCCATCCCAGCAGCTGGCTCAATAGGTGTTCTCTGAAATGCTAGTTGAACACCTGATCCCTCAGAGACCTGTGGGGACAAGGGAGAAGCCAGGACACTGCGTCCACCCAGCGCTGGAGAGCGGAGCTGCCTCTGGGCAGGGCTCCTCTGACCCATGACCCACTTCCTCTGCTAACCAGTCAGATCTTCTCTGAGCTTCTGGCCCCTCAGGAGCCTCCCACCCCCACCCTGCCCCCAGCTTCTTCTAGCGGCTACTCAGTCCCCCTCCCAAAGCCCTGCAGCCTGGAGCTCAGCTGCTGTGTCTGCTTCATGTCCTTTCAACCTCACAACAGCCCGGTTCCACAGGTGTTATCCTGTTTTACAGACATGGAAACTGGCACAGAGAGAGTTAAGTATCCTGCCCGAAGTCCCACACAGGTCTGTGTGCCTCCCAATTATGGGAGCAGGTGCAACCCAGGTCCATGTGCCTCCCAAATTATGGGGATGGGGGGTGTGTGGAGAGAGAGAGAGAGAGAGAGAGAGATTATGGAAGGTGGGGGGAGAGAGAAAAGGGGATGGGAAGGTAGGGTGAGAAGGGTGAATGGGGGTGGATTTAGGGGTGTTTGCACACATTCTCCCTCCGCAGTTCTTTCATTCCTTCATTTGCAGAGAACCCAATTCAGCTCAGCTGACATTTACCAGTCCCTGCCCTGGAGGGGTGGGAGACAGATGAAGTCCTTGATGTGGTTAGCTTCTTGGCTATTCTCTGCCAGGTGGAAAAGGGTGCCAGGCCACAGAGCATCCTGACAGCCAGAACCAGACACCTGTGGTGTGGGGAGGAAGGTCTGAGGTAAGAGGGAGAGGGCCTCCTGAGGTGAACTGCCGCCTACCGTCGTTCTTCTCCCTCGAATCAGCCCCTGAGGAACTTAATTTGTCATCTACCTTTCCTTTCAGGAAAATGGACTTCTTAAAAGAAGCTGCCACGGAGGTGGCAGAGAGTTGTGCGGGTCCAGCTAGCCCTAGTGGGGCTTGCCTTACACTGGGCACCCGGGCCAGACCTGGGGGTGTGTGACAGGCTCTGGGTCACCAGGAGCGGGGCAAGGGCATTTTCGGGACTAGACGCCTGGGCTGTTTCTTCTTGGGATTCTCCCTTTCACTGGGTCTGCCCTCATCCCCACATGGAGCCAAGCCCTACGCCACTGCCTGGTGACTCTGAAGAAGAAGTCCCCAGACAACTGAGTCCTCCTGGGCAAGGGGGATGAGGCTAGCAGCTTAACTTCTCTCAGCTGAGGGTGATGAACAGGAGAGGGGAGGAGCCCAGAGCAGCCCCGCCCTCCAGGTCTGGGTCCTGACTCCACCTCCAGGCTCCACTTCTGGTCCATCTTTCGTGGCGTCTGAAGCTACCGCCCAGAGACCACCTCCCCTTAGATCCTAAGGTCCTTTCCCCTCCCCTTCCCCCTCCCACCTCTGTCCCACACCCACCCCACGGACCCTCTGCAGGAAGCAACAAGGTCCAAGTGGAGTCGCTGACCTGCCCTCTGGGCAAATACAGAGCCCTCACCTTTCCCAGAGGCTGAAAGGGGACCAAGCCTGCGGGCCCCCTCCCAGGATGGATCCAGTGCTTTTATTTATCGCAGGAGTCCCTGCCTGGCTTCAAACAAGAGGAAAGACATTCTTTCTCTTCCTAAAGGGAAATAGGTACTCTGAATTGAGAGCACCTGTGCCAGCCGTGCTGTGAAGTACTTTACATGCATCATCCTCTTCCTTCTTACAACAACCCAGCAAGGTAAGTAAAAGTATTTCCATTTTATAG
Organism: Physeter macrocephalus; assembly: GCF_002837175.3. Taxonomy (NCBI): domain Eukaryota; kingdom Metazoa; phylum Chordata; class Mammalia; order Artiodactyla; family Physeteridae; genus Physeter; species Physeter macrocephalus. The sequence goes on along the minus strand of NC_041224.1, from coordinate 97,998,394 downwards.
ATGAAGAAAGTAATACTAAATGACTTGCCCAAAGAGGTGGTGGCGTTGAGATGAAAACCCAGCTCCGTTGAATGCATCACGAATTATCCAGCTCATTGCATTTGCTGATAAGCATTGTGTTCATTTTCTCTAATTTTTGCGTCCTTCTCCAACCCTCTTTCCCAACACTCCACAGACCTCTCCAGCTATTATAAAATTCTCCAGATTTGCCCGCCCTGAGAATCTACTTTCCAGTAGATCCAGACCATGAATATAGTATTTGTTTCTTTTTTTTTTTAATTTATTCATTTTATTTATTTATTTTTGGCTGTGTTGGGTCTTTGTAGCTGCGCACGGGCTTTCTCTAGTTGCGGTGAGCGGGGGCCGCTCTTCCTTGTAGTGCGCGGGCTTCTTATTGCGGTGGCTTCTCTCGTTGTGGAGCGCGGGCTCTAGGTGCGTGGGCTTCAGTAGTTGCGGCACGCGGGCTCAGTAGTTGTGGCTCACGGGCTCTAGAGCACAGGCTCAGTAGTTGTGGCTCATGGGCTTAGTTGCTCCACAGTGTGTGGGATCTTCCCGGACCGGGGATCGAACCCGTGTCCCCTGCATTGGCAGGCAGATTCTCGACCACTGCGCCAGCAGGGAAGCCCTAGACCACGAATATAGTAGATGTTCAGTCGGGTCTTCCAAGAAGCAGATGCCAAGGCAGAATTAGACGTGCAAGAGAGTTACAGGAGAGGGGCTTCCCTGGTGGCGCAGTGGTTAAGACTCCGCCTGCCAATGCAGGGGACACAGGTTCAAGCCCTGGTCCAGGAAGATCCCACATGCTGTGGAGCAACTAAGCCTGTGCACCACAACTACTGAGCCTGAGCTCTAGAGCCTGTGAACCACAAGTACTGAGCCCGCGTGCCACAACTACTGAAACCCGTGCAGCCTAGAGGCGGTGCTCCGCAACGAAGAGTAGCTCCCACTTGCCACAACTAGAGAAAGCCCCTGTGCAGCAACGAAGACCCAACACAGCCAAAAATAAAATAAAAGAGATTTATAGGAGAAAACAGCTGTGAAGGATAAAGGGGGAAGGGAGCAGGAATAGGCAGGAAGTGTCTCCTGACACTTGTGAAAGGAGAGCGGGAAGGAAGAATTGGGTGGGAAGAGTCTCAGATTACAGTGCAGCTCTAAGAAAATCTCAGCAAGGTTAGTGGCAAAGGTTGCCTATTGGAGGAGTCCTCCACTGGGCAGAAATGGGGGGACGTGAACATTGAAGCAGACTGAAAGGTGCAATGGCTGGGGACTATCAGACAATTACACTTCTCACAGCAGGTTCTCTTGAAAGGAGCTGTGAGCAGGGCACCTCCCCAGCTGCCTCACAGACCCAGTTTGGCTACTCCAGCTTATGGGCACTGGTCCCCTTAGGTTCTGTTGACATAATGACCTTTTCAACAAACAGAAAACAGCTGTTGGCCTAGCAAGAGCCTCTAGATGTCTGGGGGATCTTGAACTAAACTCTTCCCCATGGCCATTCCTTGGCTTTATAGCAGGACTGCTGGCCCTGCTCTTCTTTTGGGCTTTGGAAAACATGTGCCATCATCATGCCCAAATGCCCATACTGTAATTTTCAGGATGTTTTCTTTGCAGTTTACCCAACTCACTGCAGGTTTTGATTATCTTTGGTTTGTGTCACTGGCATTAATTGGGTGGATATTGATGATCACCGTAGCTTAGCTCCCATCTCTCATAGGCTCTCATCCTTTCAGCTGAGAGCAGATTCACCCAAAACTTGAGTCTGGCTGCTGGAGCCCCAGATTTCCCAGGGGATACAGTCTAGGCTTCCTCCCAAGATGATCATCCAGCTGGACTTAAATGCCAGGGGCGGCCTGAGAGGGAAGCAAAATTCCCCTAAAGGGAGCTTCTAGGGATCTTCATGCCCAGGAACACCAGGTGTTCTGCAGAATCCCCCTACTGAGCTCTTCATACTGCCTGGTCCTGGACCCCTCTGCACAGGAGTCCCCACAGAAACAAAGAGAATCACAGCATTAGTCCTGATTGTGCTATTGTGAGGAGATAAGGAGAACCAAGGTCACGCCAGGTCTTCTTCTGCCCCTCAACCCTCCAGCAGGAAAGCTTTGCCAGCCTCAGCCTTTGGGTGGAGCTTGGGGGACAGAAAAACATGAGGGGCTTGAGGAGCTCAGGAAGGAGGAACCTGCTGTATTACTCCTACCATTGGCCCTGCAGTGCCCCCAGACCTGCTGGGCCACTACTTCAGTGACTGTTTGCAGATAGAGGGAGCCAGGTTTCAATCTCACAGCAGCCCAGGGGGCAGGAAGTCATCAAGTATCCACTGGATCATTTCTCCATCTGCAGCCCTGGCGAGTTGAGCTGCCCCTGAGACCCCCACCAGAGCCGCAGCGGAGTCCCAAGAGTCCAGGCACTGTGACCAGAGGGGCCATCAGAACAGAGGAGTCCATGGGAGCTGAGGTTCAGGCTGGCCCCTGAGTGCTGCTGAGGGCCACAGGCTCCCTGGAGGAAGGCCCAAGAACAGTGGGTTTGGCTAGGCAGGGGTGGGGGGAATGCGGCAAGGCTTTCCAGTTGAGGCGCTAAGCCAAACTGGGCGCCAGCTGATCCCTGGAAGTCCAGGCATGCCTCCCTCACACACACACCCCTCCCCACCTCCCAGTGAGAGGAGCTATAATGAGCCTCTTCTACAGAAACTGCTGGATTCAGTGGCAGGCTCGTCCCCTGGAAGGTGGGGGGGAGGTGTCTCCTGCTGCCTGGGTGCAAGTGTCCAGCAATAAAAAGAGACCTGCTCTGATAGATGAAACGAAGGACTGGCCTAACTAAAGCAGGAAAGCCAGGAGGGAAAAGCCAGCACCTGTGCAACTTTGGGGGAGGAGTCTTCGATTTTTGTCCACTGAGACTGCCCTCAGCCCAAGCACATACAGATAACAAAATGAATAGATGGAGGACTGGGGGAATGATGGGCACAGAGGAGGAACAGAACAAAGAAGGGGACTCAGAGTCACAGCTCAGATGCCTGGCCCTCCCTGAGGCTTTTCTCAGCCACTGGCCAGTTAGCCCCTTCCTCCTCTGAAGTCCCATGGTCCCTAGTGCATACTTCTAGGAGAGCTTTCAACCCATGGTGATACTTGTCTACCCCTGCCCTATAGGCCGGGAGTTTCCCAAAGACAAGGGCCAGACTTTGTTTCTCTTTGTATTTGTAGCACATAGTAGGTGCTCAATAAAGGTTGAATAAGTGGAAGGTCATATGATTAGATGGATGAATACATAGATGGATGAATACATGGATGTATGAATGGATGGATGGATGGATGGATGAATAGATGTGTGAGTAAGTGTGTGTGTGTGTACATACGTGAATGGGAGGATGAATGGCTAAATGGATAAGTAGCTGGATGGATGATGGATGGATGGATGAGGAAGTACATGGATGGATAGATGGGCAGCAAGGGGAATAGAGGAAGAAGAACTTCTGTAGGAAGAGAAATCAAGAATCACAGTAAACATCTATCTGGTGGTTAGCATATTGCTTCTTAAAAGGAGAAGCCTGGAAGGAAGGAGAGATGTCCACTAAGGAAGCAATAGCACAGGTTTGGGAGATGGAGGAAGCAGCTGAGGCAGGGCTGGGTCCTGGGCTTGCTGAGATATAGGAGGGAAGGGGTGCCACCAGACTGGCAGGAACATAGGTAAGAGACAGATGTCATGAAAAGTAAAACCAAGAGAGGAGCCTGGGAGTCAAAGCATGACCATGTGAATTCCCCAAATGGAGGAACTTGCAACAGTCAAATGGCTTCTCTAAAGCAGAGGTGAAAGGGGGCCGTGTTCATTTGTTCCTAACCCATTCAGGCTTCCGGAGGAGGTGGGTCACAGCCTCCAATGGTTATTTGGGAGGGAGTCCCTTAAGGACACAGAGTGACCCAATTCCTACATTCCAGACTGTGCCACATGCCTCTGATGATCTGGAGCAAGTCCCTTCTCTCTCAGTTTCCTCACCTGTTACCTTCTCTACTTTGTGGAGTTATGGGGACTTGCAGACCACAGAGGAACGGAGTTCGACATGGCATAAAACTCTGCACAAACAGGAGGCTGGAAAGCGGCAGCGGGATGAGAGCTCGGTAGTCCTAGATTCAGGTGCTTTTTGCTCTCTTGTTCAGACACTTACTAGCTGGGCCAATCGAACAAGCCTCTGAGGCTTTTCCCCCACAATTGAAATGAGCAAAATAACATCCGTCCTGAAGAGTTGTGAGGTTTCAAAATAAGTCACAGGGGCTTCCCTGGTGGCGCAGTGGTTGAGAGTCCGCCTGCCGATGCAGGGGACGCGGGTTCGTGCCCCGGTCTGGGAGGATCCCACATGCCGCGGAGCGGCTGGGCCCGTGAGCCATAGCCGCTGAGCCTGCGCGTCCGGAGGCTGCGCTCCGCGGCGGGAGAGGCCACAACAGTGAGAGGCCCGCGTACCGCAAAAAAAACAAAAAGTCACAGAACATGCCTGGCATTCAATTAATGGAAGCTAATATTACATGCACAGGATTAATCAGGGCTGCTGCATGTGACTGGATGGCCAGTGCCTGGACACGGGCTGGGTCTCCCAGAGGAAGGGGCACCTCTTTCTCGTTCTCACAAAGGTACCGTCTGCTCTCCAAGTTCCTCACCTGGGAGGCTGCAGCCATCAAGCCTGGGATTGAAAGTGTCCTTTCCAGCTCTAATCTCTTACCTTCCACAGAGAAGTCTCAAGGCCAGGCTGTGAACACGGCCAATGGCCTGGGCTGGGCCAGCCAGGATGTCCTCCTCCCAGAGGTGAGAGGAGGAGCTCTCGCTCTGTGTCAGGGACACTGTCATCACCCCTTGAGGGGCAGGCAGAGCAGGGAGGCCCCAGCACACGGAGTCCTGCCACCATCCCGTGTTAGAACCTGTCATTCCATTTTCTATAGTCATTCTTTTGGTTTATGAAATCATCCCTTTGTAGATGCAAAGGTCAAACAATCATGGTTGATTAACTATTTCCTTGGGCCAGGCCCTCTGTGAAGAGATGTCTGTATACCTCTTCTCCTATCTTTTATTTTGAAAATGTTCAAACCTACATAAAAGTTGTAAAAAATAGTACAGTTAGCACCCATAGACCTAGATTCATCATTTCACATTTTGCCACATTTGCTTTATCTCTCTGTGTATATAAGTTTTGCTGAACCATTTCAGGATAGACTACAGACATCGTAATACTTCACTCTCAAAATATTTCAGCATGTATCTCCTAAGGAAAAGGGCATATTCTGCTCTGTAACCCAATACCACAATCAAACCTAAGCCGTTTTACATTAATACAACAGTATTAAATCCATATTCAAATTTTCCCAATTGTCTGGATAATGTCTTTTGACTTTTTCTTTTTTGAACCAAATCAAGGATCATGCCCTGTATTTAGTTGTCATGACTTCTTAGTCTGCTTTCATCTAAAACAGTCTCCCACCTTTTTTCCCCCTCTTTGGTCTTTCATGCCATTGACATTTTTTTAAAAAAATTATTTATTTATTCTTATTTTTGTCTGTGTTGGGTCTTCGTTTCTGTGCGTGGGCTTTCTCTAGTTGCAGCAAACGGAGGCCACTCTTCATTGCGGTGCGCCGGCCTCTCAATGTCGCGGCTTCTCTTGCTGTGGAGCACAGACTCCAGATGCGCAGGCTCAGTAGTTGTGGCTCACGGACCCAGTTGCTCCGCGGCATGCGGGCTCCTCCCAGACCAGGGCTTGAACCCGTGTCCCCTGCATTGGCAGGCAGATTCTCAACCACTGCGCCACCAGGGAAGCCCCGCCATTGACATTTTGAAGCATTCGAATCAGTCATTTGCAGAATGTCCCTCACTTTGGATTTTCGGATGGTCTCCTCCTGGTTAGATTCAGGTTGGCCTGCATGCTTGATGCTCCTAGTGACTCCCTGATGGATTTTACTGCTCCATCTTACAGAAATGGAGGCTGAGGCTCAGAGAGGGCTGTCACGACACAGCTACTGAGAGGCTGAGCGGGGGTTGACGCAGAGAGCTTGGTTCTCAGTCTGTGCTCGTTCTCCACACTGCAGGGAGCAGCTGGGAAGTCTTATAACTTGGGTTCTTATGATGGATTTGTTTACCAGTCCCTTTTAGCACCTTGATCGTGAATGGAGAGCAGATTTTGACAGGAAGTCAGAATAGTACGGGAAGAAGAGGGACACCCCAGGGGAGGGGCACCTTCAACATACTGTGGTGAACCCTAGCCTTCATCGCCTGGCTGGAACCCCCAAAAGCCCCTTTAAGCTGTTTTAGAAATTTGACTTTTTCTGCCCCCTTCTAGACCTCCAGGGGAAGTGATGGGGCACATCATACACACACATACCACATGCCACTGACTACCAAGGGTGTAACAGTCTTCTGGGTACCATCATCAGTGAATTCTTTCCTGTTGCCTAGCAGTACTAGGGCATTTCAGCCCTTCCCAGCCAGAGGGTGGGTAGAGAGGGCAACCACGAGACTGGTTGGGTGTCTCTTGCTCAGGAGGTCTCCTGGCCCTACTTCCTCTTGACCAGTTGCCTAACGACTGAGGAGGTCCTTGTGCTCTGTGTGGTTACGCCCTTCCTCATAGGAGATTAGCAGAGTCTCTTTAGGGCCTTTCCTCCTGACTTGGGAGCCACACAAGTGCGCTATAGAATGTGGGGCTCCTCCCAGGGAGGAGTTCCTGAGAGCTCAGGGGGCGGATACACATCTCACCCTGCAGTGAATCTTTGAAGAGAAGAGGGTGAAAGGAGAAGATCCAGGTAAGAACATCATCATGCCAGGACAGCCCAGCTTCTCATGGTATGGTGCCACAGAGGTTCAGAGGTCTGCTGGGTTTGGGTCCTGGCCAGTTGCACTGTGAAGGGAGAGAGATGGATAATCCATGTACCTGGGCAGCTCCTTAATCATCTAAGCCTACAGTGAATCTTGAATATGTGTGCATAATTTTAACCATTTTATTTGGGTAAGATTTAGAGCAAGGGTCCTTGTCTGGGGTCCTTGGGACCCCTTAGAGGTCTGTGGACAGAATTCAAGAACTTGGGGGAAAGTTACATCTTTATTTTCTCTAACTTCTTCTGAAATATATAAAATATTATAAATTCATAGTTTTATGAAATATTAGTAAAATTGGTGACTTTGTCATTTATAGAAATCACAGCCAAAAATTCTTACTCAGTTATTCTGGAGTGAAGGAGAGAAGTAAAAGTGGGAAGTATTTTAAAACATTTTATAAACTGCCTTATTGTATTACTGACACTACAAAACATGTCTCTCCCATGAAGTGCTTTTTTTTTTTTTTTTTTGTGGTATGCGGGACTTCCTCTGTTGTGGCCTCTCCCGTTGCGGAGCACAGGCTCCGGACGCGCAGGCTCAGCGGCCATAGCTCACGGGCCCAGCCGCTCCGCAGCATGTGGGATCCTCCCATACCGGGGCGCGAACCCGGTTCCCCTGCATCGGCAGGCGGACGCGCAACCACTGCGCCACCAGGGAAGCCCCACAGATATTTTTAATACCACTTTTTTTTTAACTTTCCAAGAGGTCTCATTTTATTTTATTTTTTTAACATCTTTATTGGAGTATAATTTCTTTACAATGGTGTGTTAGTTTCTCCTTTATAACAAAGTGAATCAGCTATACATATACATATATCCCCATATCTCCTCCCTCTTGCGTCTGCCTCCCACCCTCCCTATCCCACCCCTCTAGGTGGTCACAAAGCATCGAGCTGATCTCCCTGTGCTATGTGGCAGCTTCCCACTAGCTATCTATTTTACATTTGGTAGTGTATATAGCACTTTTTAATACCACTTTACAGTTATTGAAGATATCACAAACTATCAATTACATTTATCACCACCTAGAAATTATGAGTTACCAGATCTGCCACTAGATCCTATGAATAATATATTCAGAAAAAAGCATATGTCAATACCACATTTTCATTTTTTAATATGTTGATAACCAAATTTCAATATAATTGGTTTCCTTTGCAATCCTATCATTTTTTATGCAAAATATTATTCTGAGGCTTCACCAGACCACCAAAGGGAGCTGTGGTACGAAAAAGTTAAGAGCCTCAGGTTTAGGCTTTAGAAGTTTTTGTCAAAATATTTAAGACACAAGGATGTATTCCGGGACATCTTCTAATTTTGAATGTTCAGCTTTGATGCTAACCTAAACGAATTATCGTATAACATTCCTGATGGTTTGAACGACTACCTTATAATCCAGTACTGCCATGTCATCTCAACTTCCAAGTTTGCGTTTACAGCAGAGGTGACGCAAGCAGCTCCACCAGAACTGTTCCCTGATGATAGTACAAAAAAAAGAAAAATGAAAAAAAATGGTGTGGAAGTTGGTAGAAGGAAGTAAGGTGAACTCAAAGAACCTGTGTCCTGCGGTCGGCACCATAATCAAGTGGGCAGAATTCAGTGTAGCAACACAATATCATTTATCACATAAAATTAATGACTTTAATTTGAATGGTTTTTAGTTGTGATTTTGTTTGAACTTGTAATTTTGTTTTGTTTTTTACAGCAGTATAATAAGTGTTAGCATAAGTCTCCTCAGCTTCAGGTTTTGTACTTCCTTGAGTAACAAGTGGACGCCAGAGAGCTGGGCAATTTTTCTTCTCCTTTAAGGGGGACATGTTCCTCAAGGGTGGGAAATGCTGGGCTCCGGCACTTACTGGTAACTCTTCATGTTTCGCTCTCTAGCTTACCCCTTTTTCTTTTGAAGAATAACTGAGTTAGGGTCTCAAGCATTAGAGTGACTCTATTTCAAAGACTTCCCAGATACAGGATTAAACAGCAAATTACCTAGTAATTTCTAGAAATGTCAAGTGTATGATTCCTTGATTTGTCCAAAGTCACTTTTCCATATTGTGAGGACTGAAGTGTGTGGGTAGTGTTATTCCGGTGAGCGCTTTGGACAGTTTGACTTTCCCAAGATGTGTCTTCCTCTTGATGTAAGCACTAATCGTGGGTGGCAGTTGGGGGTGCCCTTCTGTCATGGAGTCAAGGGGTTAGGCCGGGCTGAGCATCTGGTATACATGAAATATTCCTCCTTTCCCAATCTACTTTGGAAGGCATTTAAGTCATGTTTTCTATAGTGCCATAGTTTAAAAATTATATATAATATATATGTATATATATGCTACAGAAAAAAGTATATATATATGTGTGTGTGTATATATATATATACTTTTTTTTTTTTCCCTGCTGTCATGGAGTCAAGGGGTTAGGCCGGGCTGAGCATCTGGTATACATGAAATATTCCTCCTTTCCCAATCTACTTTGGAAGGCATTTAAGTCATGTTTTCTATAGTGCCATAGTTTAAAAATTATATATAATATATATGTATATATATGCTACAGAAAAAAGTATATATATATGTGTGTGTGTATATATATATATATACTTTTTTTTTTTTCCCTGTAGTAAGACCTAAAAATTTGAAAACCTACAAAGTGTCAAAGGGTTCAACTTTAAGGTCTGTCTCAAAGGAGTCAAAAATGGTGATTAACTTTGACCCTCTTGAGGATTAAATATCAAGCAATTTACCAGTGTTGGCATTTTAATATGGTGTGTAGCCCTTGTTGGACTCTTGAGTCCCATTCATTCTAGCAGTGTCATTCCCAGAACTAAAGGCTCCCTCTCTTAAGAGTCCCAGCTGCTCACATTGCCTTTCCACTGCTGCGGGGGCTTTTCCAGTTGTCCTGGTGACCCTCCTCTGCTTCCAGGCTGCACACCAGTCTGTAGATTGGCTCTTGGCCCCAGCTCTGCCCCTCCTCAGGGCAGCTCCCTCTTGGCACCAACTCCTTCCCACCCCAGCAGTGTGTACCCTAGGCTGTCGTGTCCGTACTTGCAAATACAGCTCCCCGTACTGCCCTGCCTTGAGGTCAGGATGGTTTCACTTCCATCATTCTGGCTCTTGAAGTACCCAGAAACCTCAGTTTTACATTCCTTTTCTAGAAGAAACTTGGAAAATAAGTCTCCCGGGGCCTGGCTGGTGGATACTGCTTGAGGAATATTACTCAGAGCAGCATCTGAGGAGGTTCCTAGACAAGGCGTTTTTTTTGTTTGTGTGTGGGTAAAAAACACATAACATAAACTTACCCTCTTATTTTTTAGGTGTACAATACAATCTTGTCAAATAAATGCACATTGTTGTACAATAGATCTCTACAGCTTTTTCATCTTGCATGACTGAAACTATGCTGATTAAACTACTCACAGTTTCCCTTCCCCCCAGCCCCTGGTAAGCACCATTCTACTTTCTGTTTCTATGAATTTGACTACTTTAGATAACTCATATAAGTGGAATCATGCAGCATTTGTGTTTTTGTGGTTGGCTTATTTACATAACATAATATCCTCAAGGTAGGTCTGTGTTGTAGCATATGCCAGGATTTCCTTCTTTTGTAAGGTGGAATAATATTCCATTGTATGTATATACCATATTTTGTTTATCCATTCATCTATTGGTGGACATTTAGGTTGCTTCCACATTTTGGTTATTGTGAATAATACTGAAATGGATGTGGGTGTGCAAATAGCTCTTCAAGATTCTGGGGGGGTTTGTTGATTTTTTAAACAAATATTTGGCTGCATTAGGTCTTAGTTGAGGCAGGCATGCAGGATAGTTGCGGCGTGTGAACTCTTAGTTGTGGCATGTGGGATCTAGTTCCCTGACCAGGGATGGAACCCAGGCCCCCTGCATTGGGAGCACGGAGTCTTAGCCACTGGACCACCAGGGAAGTCCCAAGATTTTGTTTGAAATTATTCTGGATATATACCTAGAAGAGGGATTGCTGAATCATGTGGTAGTTCTATTTTTATTCTTTTGTGGAACCTCCATACTGTTTCCTAGAGCAGCTGCACCATTTTACAATCCCAACAACAGTGTGCAAGCGTTCCAGTATCTCCACATCCTTGCCAACACTTCTTATTCTCTGTTTGTTTGTTTGAGTTTCCTTTTTCATAGTGGCCATCCTAATGGATGTGAGATGATATCTCATAGTGGTTTTGACTTGCTTTCTCTGATGATTAGTGTTGTTGAGCATCTTTTCGTGTGCTTGTTGACCATTTGTATATCATCTTTGAAGAAACATCTATTCAAGTCCTTTCCCCATTTGAAAGGGTCATTTGTTTGTTTGTTTGTTTTTTGGTTGTTGAGTTGTATGAGTTCTTTATATATTCTGGATATTAACCCTTTATCAGATATATGCTTGGCAAATATTTTCTCACATTCTGTAAGTTGCCTTTTTACTCTACTGATTGTTTCCTTTGCTGCACAGAAGCTTTTAAGTTTGCTGTAGTCCCATTTGTCTATTTTTGCTTTTGCTTTTGTTGCATAATGGGACAACAAAGTTTTGTACAATAATTGCTAATGCAATCATTGCTAATGAGACTGCTATAGACTGAATGTTTGTACTCCCCTCAAAATTCATGTGTTGAAGCACTAATCCCCAATGTAATAGTATTAGGAAGTGGGGCCTTTGGGAAGTAATTAGGTTTAGATGAGGTCATGAGGGTGGAGCCCCCATGATGGGATGGAGACCAGAGTTTTCTCTCTCTCTGTCTGCCATGTGAGCACACAGTGAGATGGTGGCCATCTGCAAACCAGGAAAAGGGCCCTCAGCAGACACCAAATCTGCCAGCACTTGGACTTCCCAGCCTCCAGAACTGTGAGGAATGAAAGTTTGTTGTTTAAGCCTGTGGTCTATCATTTCTGTTACAGTAGCCTGAACTAAGAGAGACTGTTACCGGTTAAAACACAAGTCAAATAACAGGATCTTATGCTTTATTTTTCATAGGCCTCCTGGAAACCACCACCTAAATTGCAAACTTGAAGGTAATGTTGCCTTGGAGCAGCAAAGCAAATTTGCTCATCTTGTGCTGGCTCCCGTCTCTACCCATCTCTTTGACTAGAGTGGCTATGGCTTTGTTCCCATTCCCCACTCCCTCCTGAACCTCTACTTTTCTTAGGAGTGTAGAGGTATTTGACCATTCAGACTGTGCTCTCATCAGCATCACTGGTCAGGAAAGCTTCCATTCATGCCCCTGTCACCAGTGTGCACCTGTGCTGGCCTTTCCCCAGGGGAACACAAGTTGCATTCAGGCGGTAACAGTCGTGAAAAGTTTTCGTGGTCAAATATGTTGGGGAAATCCAGTGTTACACAGAATTTAAAAGATTACTACAGGGATTTTTTTCCTGATATGTTAATGTGTCCCTTGTAGATCTGAGTGGAAGGTGGAGATAGGTGAATATTCACTGCTCTTCCAAACTTATTTGACTATAGAATCCCTTTTTTCACAGGTCTGGGGTTCCTCTGAATCCACTTTGGGAAAGACAAGTCTCTAGGAGGTTCACACCAGCTCTTAAATCAGCTTTGCAATTTTGACTCTCTCCTGCAGATAAACACATGTACTAAATGTTTCCATCTACTTCTAATTTCCAGAAGTAGTAGAAATTAGTAGATATAATTCAGGTAGAAAGATGTGTCCATGAGTGTTTATTTTATTACTCTTTGAACTGTACATATATTTTATGTATGCTCTTTTGTATATATATTTTGTCAAAAATTATTTTTCTCTTGCTTTAATTCTAAGTATCATAGCTTTTATTATCCACATACCACTATTTGGTATTCTGTGTGAACTCTAGAAATGGAGAAATGAGCTTCCTGAAGTTTTAAATTGTAGTAAGCAAATTTAAAAATTGGTCATGGGGGGCTTCCCTGGTGGTGCAGTGGTTGAGAATCCGCCTGCCGATGCAGGAGACACAGGTTCGTGCCCCGGCCCGGGAGGATCCCACATGCCGCGGAGCGGCTGGGCCCGTGAGCCATGGCCGCTGAGCCTGCGCATCCGGAGCCTGTGCTCCGCAACGGGAGAGGCCACAACAGTGAGGGGCCCGCATACCACAAAAAAAAAAAAAATTGGTCATGGGAATTCCCTGGCAGTCCAGTGGTTAGGACTCGGCGCGTTCACTGCCAAGGGACTAGGTTCAATCCCTGGTTGGGGAAGTAAGATCCCACAAGCCGCACGGCATGGCCCCCAAAAAATGGTCATGACAGGTTTATTCTTTTCTCAGTTATCTACTATTTTAAACCTGTTTTTTTCCAAGGATATTTAAAGAGACTGTGAGGCTTGGAACACATGTAAATATCACTCAGCTGAACTGTGTGCCACAGAGTAAAAAACTTCACCTTCTATCCTTATAAGCCTGTGTTCTTTCCAGGATATCTAGCATAGTGGTTAAGAGCACAGGGTTGGAAATCAAGGAGATCTGTATTCAAATCCCCACTTCATTACTTATCTGTATGACATTGGGTAAATTGCTTTAGTTCTCGAAGCCTCAGTTTCTGGATCTGTAGACTATGGTTTGTTTGGAGATTTAGATGGTATAATGCATGTAATGCTCTGTAAATTGCAATCTTTCATATAATACCAGCACCATTACTAGGTCTGGCCTTGTGAACTAGCAGGCAGAATGAATGACTTCTTGTTGATTTTAGCGGCAGCAAAAAGTCTTCCTGCCCTCTACTTTTGTGATGGGTAATTTTGTGTGTCATCTTGCCTGGCACACTGTGCCCAGCTATTTGGTTAAACATTATTCTGGGTGTTTGGGGATGAGACTAACAGTTAAATTGTTAGACTGATTAAAGCAGATTACATTCCCTAATGTGGGTGTGCCACATCCAATCAGTTGAAGGTCTGAATGAAAAAATGGCCAACCCTCCTGAGAGTAAGGGGACCTCCTCCTGCCTGACTACCTTAAGCTGGGACATTGGTCTTTTCCTGCCTTTGGACTCAAACGGAAACATTGGCTTTTCTTGAGACTTGAGCCTGCTGGCTTTGGACTGGAACTTACACCATCATCTCCCCTAGGTCTTCAGCTTGCCAACTGCAGATCTTAGGACTTCTCAGCTTTCATAATTGCCTGAGCCAATTCCTTATAATAAATACACACACACACACACACACACACACACACACACACACACACACACACACATACACATTCTATTGGTTGTATTTCTTTGGAGAACCATACTAATACAATTTTGATGGATATTCTTAAATTTTCACAATTAAGACAATAAAAATGACTAGAAAAACATCAACCTTAGGACTGGTGTGAGCATTAAATAAAGGGTTACTCAGAGAACTAAGACTGAGTGAGGGTTAAAACAGAAAATATAGGGCACAAAGGCCATATGCTCATACAGGGTAGCTACAGACAACTGTAAAAATGGGAGAATGGGGAGAACATATGTGAAAACTGAGTTTTAACTGTTCTCAGTAATTACATTGATAGTGGTGGTATTAATGTTACTCTGAGACTATTGTGTGTGTGAAGTGGGATAAAGTAGATTATTATTATTTTTTAAAATAAATAAATTTATTTATTTATTTATTGCTGTGCTGGTCTTCGTTGCTGCACACGGGCTTTCTCTAGCTGTGGCAAGCTGGGGCTACTCTTCGTTGCGGTGCATGGGCTTCTCACTGCAATGGCTTTTCTTGTTGTGGAGCATGGGCTCTAGGCGAGCAGGCTTCAGTAGTTGTGGCATGCGGGCTCAGTAGTTGTGGCTGGCGGGCTCAGTAGTTGTGGTTCGCGGGCTCTAGAGCACAGGCTCAGTAGTTGTGGCTCACGGGCTAAGTTGCTCCGCGGCATGTGGGATCTTCCTGGACCAGGGCTCGAACCCATGTCCCCTGCATTGGCAGGCGGATTCTTAACCACTGCGCCACCAGGGAAGTCCTAAAGTAGATTATTAATTATGTGATATTCTAATTTTTATCCTGCCCTATGTCCTTGTGAACCGGGCTTCTTGGAGTGGAAGAAAAGAGATACAAATGTGATACAGAAAACGTTACGTGAAAACCCCGTCCTGCATTCTTTTCACGATCATGGTTGCCTTCCCTTGTGCCCACAGCCTTTATGCACTCACACCCCTCATGACATGGACTCCAGGTGATTGAGAGTCCCTCTTGCCTAGGAACAGCCCTTCCTTTTCCTTCCCTAGTCTCCACCCCCAGTAGCCATGTTTGTAACACAAGAAAATGCCCATCTCCTGAAAGTGTTTGGACACCTTTTACCAACCATGTGGATGATGAAGTGGAGAAAGTAGACCTGATGAAAGAAAAGCAAGAAGCTTCCCATAGGGAAGGGCTGCCCTAATCCCTGATAACTTTCTTGTCCCTGGTTTCACCACTTTCCTGAGGTCTGTCTGCATTTCTGTCCTTGTGTATCCTTATACTAAATTTCCCTTTTCTGCCTAAGCTTGCTTGAGAACTTGTTCTCATCTGTCAATTTGGAAAGGGTCTAGCTAATTCTTACTAAAGTATACATGACTAATAAAACCCCCTAAGATTAAAGAAACAAAAACAGGGGAGTTCCCTGGTGACCTAGTGGTTAGGATTCTGGGCTTTTACTGCTTGACCCAGGTTCAATCCCTGGTCAGGGAACTGAGATCCTGCAAGCTGTGCAGCCAAAAAACAAAAACAAAAACAAAAGCAAACAAAAAAAACCCCTTTAGTCCTGAATTTGAATTGGAAGTATCAGTAGGAACTCATGAGATAGTTTATATCTATTGATTGATCTATCAATTGATCTATCCATCCTAGCTCTGTCAACTGAAGAGGCCTAGAAACAGTGACCAACCTAGGAGCAATGAGTATCTATAGTATCCAGACTGTAGTCTTGAAATACCATTTTCTACTAAAAGAAACCACAGTTTCTTGGAGAGATGGTTGATTCCAGGTCTGGGGTAAGAGGTATACAGGATCAGCCTGGACATCTTGTTTTATTGCGTAGCAAGGAAGTGATCAAAGTCTACTTCAGTCATGTCAAAAGACTCAGGAGCCAACTTAAAAAGCCTCCCACCCGCCAAAGATGGGACAATTTTAACTTCAAAAAGGATAATAATTGTAACTGATTGAAACTTAGCTGCGTTCAAACTTGAGTCCATATTGCTATGAACTTAGGGACTTCCCTGGCAGTCCAATGGTTGAGGCTTCGCCTTCCAATGCAGGGGGTGCGGGTTCGATCCCTGGTCGGGGAGCTAGGATCCCACATGCCTCGCGGCCAAACAGAAGCAGTGTTGTAACAAATTCAATAAAGACTTTAAAAATGGTCCACGTCAGAAAAACCTTTAAAAAAATAAATTTAAAAAAAGTCGTCTTCAGAAAATGATAGCTGTTATTTTCAAAACTGGTAAATAAAAAGAAAGAATAAAGCCTTTATTTTGCCTTTCTATTGACTTTTACCACTGGGTAACCAAGTATTAGCTGAAGGGAAGCATTTTTAAAATAAAGTATTCCAATTAATAAATAAAAAATAATTGGTAGAATATCACCATTTCGCTATCCCCAACGAATTAATGGATCTAGGCACTCAGCATAAACAGCCACTAACATCACAAAACCTGAGATAACCAGCTGCCAATTTGAAGGAAATACAGAAGACAGAGGAACATCTTGAACTGTGGCTTAAGGAGCTGGAAGGATATAGGAAGCAAAACCCTAAACCACCAACGAAAGCGGCTGACATTTATTAGGTGCTACTACGTGCCAGGCATTGGCCTGACTTTCCATGTATGATTTCACTTCATTTTCATAACACCCCCAGGAAGCAGGTACAGTTATCATGCCTAATTTGCAGATAAGGAAAGTGAGGCACAGAGAGGTTTAGTAACTTGCTCCAGGTCACATGGCTAGCAAATACGTGAGCTGGAATTTATACTCTGGCCATCTGGCTCCAGGACCTACTCCCTTAAACACTAGGTTACATTGCCTCTCATAAAAAAGTGCTTTTTTAAAGAAATAAAAGTTATAAGTTAATAATGGTAAGTCCGTGTATACACAGACACATACAAACACGATCCTAAATGTTATTTAAGAAGATATATGCAAATGCTAAAACCATAATATTAAACTAGGGATAGAAGAGTTCAGTGGGGTCCTTCCCCTGAATCTGGTTTGATCCCCACCAACTATCACTTTGATTCTCTCAGAAAGTGAAGGTAGTGGACAGGATTGATTCTTCTGAGCATACCTGAAAATGGTGTCTTGCAACAAATTTTAAGGTCCTGTGTTGACATGGCAGTTGTCAGGACTGATGAAAAGACGTTGGAGGCGTCCTTGTGAAAGAAGTGCCTGAGGCTTGCAGAGAAGGCAGCCAAAGGGTGGTATCTTTTTGATGTGCCCGCTATCCGACAACCCACCACCCTGCTCCCAAGAGTACAAAGAACCCACTCCCATCTCTCACAATTTCTCTCTCTCTCCGCCTCCCTCCCAGTCAGACCCAGCCCTGAACCAAAGCCAAAATGGGGATCCTGTCTGCCTGCCCCCAGAGGACACCTCAGCCCTTGAGGCAGCCCTTGCCCTACTGCCTGGGTCTTTCTCCCACGCTCCTTCCTTCAGGCTTGACCAGATTTCTGGAAGCACCATTTACACCTGAGGGTGAATTAAAATCTCTGAATTATCTCTTGCAGAGCCATAAGCATTTACATTTTATCTCTAGCTCCTGTTAGAGGGATTCCTGACTTACAGGTGGGGGAGTTTTGTGGTTGCAGTTTGTCATCGTTCCCACCCTCCCCCCACCCAGGGTCCTTTCCAGGCATTCTAAAATCACCCCAGGCAGGAGGTCACCTTCTCTCCCTGGTAATAAGGAGACCCTGGGGTCCTCTGGTGCTGCCCACGTTGATGTCCTGCCTCAGCCCACCTGCTTCATTCTCTTCCTCCCGAAGACATGGAGACGTATTTATTAAAGTGAATTTGGGCGCAAAAGAGATATTTTGGCAGCTTTGGCATCTTTCTTAAACCCAACGAGGAGCTCAGGCATGAGGAGAGACAAGCACCAGATGTCTGAACATAGATAACTGTCACCATCAGATAACTGTTTCTGAAAACCCTTCCCTTTAATTTATGCACAGTCTATGAATAAGTACATTTCAAATGTGCCCGAAGCCGTTTTTAAGTGAGTACCAACGCTCTCAGTGTATGGCGTCTCTGCTGTCAGTGTGATGCGCCGTCAAGATACTTACCTTAATGAACACTGATTTGAAAGTTTCAAACATTCTCCCTTCTCCTGACATGTATTTCAACTTTTCAGGATCCACTTCTTTCCAGGTAAAAAGGATAAAATAGAAAGAGGAGTATCCGCCTCTAACATGGACGCTTTGGGTGTCAGAAATTAGAGTTAAGAGATTTGAGGCGTATGCACACAGATTTTTTTAAAGTGCTGATTCCATTCAGAACCAAGTGAGTGTTGTCAGTGTCTTCAAATGGGTCAAAATGTCTGAAGTATTGCGATCAAAAATGACTGAAATAATCCTCTGCCTTTGACTTTGGGCATCAAAGCTGTGGGTGTTAGTAAATGTTTCAGTCTCCAAAAATCTGGTCCCACACTCTCGCCTTCGCAGTTCACATTTGTCAGAGTTGAATGAATGCCACATGCCTGTGTTGCCATGGCAGACCCTCCCCCTTGGCTTTAAGGTGGCCTCAATGCCGTTTGAAGTGTCACAGGCAATGGTGTTGAGACCTGGGTGCTGATGCATGCTGTGAGTCAGGAATTCTGACGCACACATCCATCACCGTGATTAGTCTCTTTTCCTGTCACTTCCTGTTCCTAGTAGATCAATGGGCTAAAAATGCCCCTATATCAGTAATTGTTTACAAAACCATCTGCACGTACAGATCATGCTGTTCAGGTTTACAGGTGCATACCCAAAATGAAGAATATTTGTCTTGTTGCTGCCATGATATATGTAGCAATCCCACCAGAGTCAATGCTCTACAGATTCATTAAGGGGGGCGCCAATTCTGTTAGTATGTGATTTCCCATTGACAAATGATGGCTCTCTTTCCACTGAAATATGGTACCTCCTTCAGTGAATCCTAATGCACAGATTTCAACGTCACAACTGCATGCTCTAACAGAATAATCAAGCTTCTAGAAAGAGTTGTTTACACCTGTTGTCTCCATTTCCGAACTTCCTATTTATTCCTGAACTCCAGCCCCCATAACTCCATAGAAACATCTTTCCCCAAGATCACCAATGAGCTCTGACTCACTAGATCCAGTGGGCATCTTCAGTCTCCATTCTTGACCTCCCGGGAGCTCAACCCTGTGGACCACACTCTTTCCAGAAACACACTCCTCCCTTAGATTTCTGGACAACCCCCTCTACTGGTGTCCCTCCTCACTCTCTGACCCTACTGCTCTGGCTGCTTTGTGGACTCATCTTCATTCAGTCATTGCATGTTGAGGCTCTTCAAGACCTTTCCTGGGCCCCTTTCTCTCTTGCTTTCTCCCCCAGCCATGCATTCATGCCCAGTGTTTCAAGTACCATGTATGTCAATGAGCTCACACACAGATCTCTAGCCCAGGTCTTGCCCTCTAAGTTACAGAGTTACATGTCCAGCTGGTAATTAACATCACTACTTGGATGTCTCAAAGGTACTTCCAACTCAACATGTCCAAAACTCATGGTTTTTCCCCAAGAAAAAGGAGAAGGAGGAAGAAAAGAGAAGCGAAGGGAAAAGAAGAGAAGAGGAAGAGAGAAGGGGGGGGAGAAGAGGAACACACCTCCCAAGTCTGGACATTTTTTGAGCTTTATCATTATGTTCTCACAACCTGACAACCTGGAGGTCAGTCATGGGCATTAAAAATGCAATGATCTCTCGTGACAAGCCCCCAATACATTGACATCACTGGGTGAGATCCCAGCACCCCTGATCCGCCCTCTTCAGCTCAGCTGAAGCTGCCCGCGCTGTGCTTGCCTCTCCCACCCTACTACATTCTGTAGC
Source organism: Physeter macrocephalus (assembly GCF_002837175.3). Lineage (NCBI taxonomy): Eukaryota > Metazoa > Chordata > Mammalia > Artiodactyla > Physeteridae > Physeter > Physeter macrocephalus. The sequence continues at coordinate 97,978,573 of NC_041224.1, read as the reverse complement.
TGCCATTTCCTTATTGCTCCAGCCACCTGGTGACAAAAAGAAGCCAGGGCCACCACCCTGGCCCTCATGACATTCAACTGCTGCTGCCATCAAGGCAGGGGTGGGAGGATGTTTCCTCCACTGTCACCACGCTCAGCTTTCTCAAGTCTGGGCAAACCCTGAACCGTCTGGCCTGTGAGTGGGACACCAGCTAGTGCCCCAGGATGGTGTGTACAAGTGGCCTAACCCTCTCATACCTGCCCACCCAGCTTGCTTCTCTCAGAAGTCTGGGGCAGCATTTTTCTCTTTCTTATTTAGGAGAGTTGATTTTGTGTTTTGTTTTGCTTTGTTTGGTCACGCTGCGTGGCTTGCAGGATTTTAGTTCCCAGACCAGGGATCGAACCCCGGCCCCCTGCAGTGGAAGTGTGGAGTCCTAACCACTGAATCACCAGGGAATTCCGTAGGAGAGATGATTTTGGAACCTCCGGAGTCCAACCTTGAACCCCAAAATCCCTTTGCCATTTCCGCAGGATACACAGTGGGCCTTTGTATAAAAGAGGTTCTTGATAGTCAGCTCCATTATCCTAGACCTGAGATGACCCCAGCATAGTCCTTGCTACACTTTCCCCTCTGCCAAGATACCTCCCCTATCCCCTCAGGCCCTCACATAGTCTAAGCCTCCTCAGCTCAGTCCTTACTTTCTCAGGGCAGCCTCCTCTGACCTGCAGACCAGATCAGATCTCTCTGCGGTTTGCTCCCTCTCCTCCAGCTCTTACTACAGTTTGTAATTCTATATTTGATTTCTATCTACATCCCCCTCTAGAAGATAAGTTCATTGAAGGCGGTAATTCTGTCTTTTTTGCCCACCATCGCGTCCCCAGCACCCTGCACGACACCTGGTCCGTGGTAGGGGCTCAATAAATATCTGTTGAATGAGTGAATGAACTAAGATTCACTTCATTATGTGTCAATCTTTTGAGAGCCTGTCTTCGGTAAAACTATTGCTCTATGACGGCAAAGAAAGCACTTTGGGGGGCAGTCACTAACCAGCGTGCATTGCATGTATGAGCACCACCATATTACTACTTGTGGGTTCAATACTCCAACCCCATATTTTATTAAAGTATTTCGTTCAGGGTGGTAAAAAACACTCTGTTACTGGCTTGCGGGAAGTTCAACCTGGCTCTGGGGGAAGGGGTCATGTTACGACACTGCAGATAAGTGGGGATACTGGTGCCAGGCAGGGAGGAGGCTGTGAGAACGCCCCAGCTCCTGCCTAGAGACATTCTATCTCCTCCCTTCAGCTGTGCAGATTGCAAAGGGCACGAAGAGGGGTGGAACAGTCCCAGAACCAAGTGACAGGTATTCCTACAATGCCCGCAGTTGTGAGGGGGCGCTTTGGAGGGGTCTCAGAATGAGACTCCGTGGCTGCCTTTCAACACTTCCGGATTCACTTTGTGGTTTGTCAAGTCATCACACCCTGTGCTGTTGGAAGATGACAACAATATGTTTGACCCAAAAAATGACAACAAAGCAGCTGTGATGTATTGGGATGAGTCTGGTCTTGGAGTCAGAACCAACATTCAGTTCCCTGGTTCCTGGTAAAAGTCACACATGGAGAATGAACCCTGGGTGAATGGAAGATGAGGCTCCCGGGAAGCAGTGTGGGAAGGTGAGAGGAGCACTGGGCTTGTTGTCAAGGTGATAACCATTAACTTCCAGGGAGCACTTGCCATGGGTGGGTACTGTGCTGAGGACCTTGCAGGCATTATCTCATTTAATCCCACAATAGCCTATGAGGGTTCTTATTATCACCAGGTTTCGGTTAATGAAATCACATGTTGAAAAAAACATGCCTGAGGTAACACAGCTAAGAAAATGTCAGAGCCAGGATTTGAAGCTAGAGTTCTGTTTGACTCCACACTGGCCCACTTAACCCTGAGATACACTGCCCATCAGAAAGTGAATCTTCCCTTATGGCTGGGTGTCTTGGGGTAATTACTTCACTTCTGTAAAAGTTTTATTATCTGTAAAATGTCAATAATAATACCTATGGTGGAGGGTTTCTGTGAAGATTAAACAAGACAATGAACTCTTCAGAACTGTGCCAATAGAGCAGCGACTAGCCACACGGGGCTACTTACACTTGGAATGTGGCTGGTCTGAACTGAGATGTGCTGCTAGTGTAACATATACACTGGATTTTGAATACTTTGTCTGAAAAAAAGAATGCAAAATATCTCAATAATTTTGCATGTGGAATATATGTGGAAATGACCAGTTAAATAAGATCTAACACTAAAATTAATTTCACCTGTTTCTATTACTTTTTTTAATGTGGCTGCTAAAAAAATTAAAATTACATATGTGACTCACATTATATTTCTACTGGACAGAACTGCTCTAGAGCAGCGGTCCCCAACCTTTTTGGCACCAGGGACTGGTTTTGTGGAAGACAATTTTTCCACGGACTGGGAGGCGGGCATGGGGGGAATGGTTCAGGTGGTAATGCGAGCGATGAGAGCGGCGTATGAAGCTTCGCTCCTGCTGCGCGGCCTGGTTCCTAACAGGCCTCGGACTGGTACCAGTCCCCAAGGGTTGGGGACCCCTGCTCTAGAGCACTATAAAGATGAGTGATTATTGTTATGGTAATTTCACACAGAACTCTATTCCATTTCCCCTAGACACCTAGACAGAGTCTGACTTAGAATGAGTTCTCCTTTTTCTACAAACGTGAGTTCTAATGAATTTTAAAAACTGTAGGTTGTAATCTTTTGAATCCAGTCTTTCTGATGTGTGTTTTCTTGTTGTTTTTCAAGTAAACAAGGTCTTCCAAGTGGAGGGAAGTCTCTATGTCTGAGCCATATACACTGAAAGTATATAGATGACAATTTAAAGCATTCTGCCCCAGATTTTTTTATTCGGGTAACTGGAGAGTAAGCTGCATCTCACAAGAACTGCTTTTTCCTTACACATAATAGAAATGATCCCTTTTTTCTTCCATTACTTATCAAATGTTCCCTATCCCAATTCATAATAATGTCTGAATAATTACAATTGTTTCAAACCACTGTCTATAAAAGCATGTCATTTTAATGCATGCCTAAATTTCACCTTGTTCCTTTTGATCAATCTAGATAACTTTTTGATCTTGATTCTCTCATTGAACATCATGCTATCCCTTTCAGCTTTGCGTCTGTCTGCAAATTTCTTTTTAGACCCTCTATCGTTCATTGAGGTCACTAAATGAGACCATGGCTAAAGACAGAACAGTCAACTAAATTATAACATCCATAAGGAGAGAGGGACCAAACTTACACAGGCGAAATAGAGGAGTGATCTACATTCCATATTGGAGTTATATTACAAAAAAAACGCAACGCATAATGAATGGATTTTTGTTTTATTTAGGGTAACACTAGCTGCTGTAACACATAAACCCCAACATCTCAGAGGTTTAACACAACAGAAGTTTATTTCTTCCTCATATAACAGTCTGGTGTTAACATTCCTGCTCAGTGGGTACCTGTCTTTCCTCTGGTGATTCCTTCCCTCACATGGCTCTGCCATCTCCCAGGGCCTTGTCACTCTCTGCAGCCAATCAGCAAAGAAAGAACCTGGAGAAGGCACCCATATTTCTTAGACCTGGCCTGAAAATGGTATAAAATGACTTCTGTTCGTAGTCTACCAATGCAAATTTAGCACGTGGCCCCTCCCATAAGGGGAGCTGGAAATACAGATCCAGGATGGGAAGCCCCTTTCTAGAAATATATTACACCATGAAAGAGGAGCATGAAGTCTGGTCTATAGCTCTCTATCTCGGCTATCTTCTAAATGGTAATTATTTCCATAAGGCTGCAAAAATGCATGCAAAATAATCTAGATGTATTTTCAGACTTCACAAATCTTTACCCATTATCACTGCCCCCAAAACGCATTAAATAACACTTAAAATGCATGACATAAAATAATAGAAATAATAAAAGACTGTGTAATCATTTATGTTTTATAGGGATACTACACTATTGCATCAAAGGCAATGGTCATAAAACTGTACCCCTAAGATGGAAAGAGTTGGCCATAGAGAGTGGCAAGATGACCAACCTTCACCTCTATTCACCTCTATTCCCTCCATTGTGGGGGGCAGATACAGAGATAGGGCAAGATAAATCAATATGAGGGAGGCAGAAGTCTGGTCTCCTTCTTGTGGCCCTTCTAGTCGGTAGAGAAAAAGTGAAATGTCAACTGTTTTCTTTTTTAATTTTAGTAACAAAAATTACATGGTTACTCACGTTTGTTCTCTTTTGGCCAAAGTTGCTGGATGACTTGCCAGCTAAATACCTTAGAAAGATGACTTAATACCTAAATGATCATATACATATGTGAAAAATAATGTGAAATTTTGAAGGGTAAACATGAACAATGCCTCTCAATCTCTTTATATTCCCCACAGTGCCTGGCGGTGCCTTGCCACGGCAGGCCCCTGCTAAGTATATATTGATTTTTTTTAAAATTATTATTTATTTTATTTATTTATTTTTGGCTGTGTTGGGTCTTTGTTGCTGCCCGCGGGCTTTCTCTAGTTGCGGCGAGTGGGGGCTACTCTTCGTTGCAGTGCGCACGCCTCTCATTGCAGTGGCTTCTCTTGTTGCAGAGCGCAGGCTTCAGTAGTTGTGGCACACGGGCTCAGTAGTTGTGGCACACGGGCTTAGCTGTTGCTCTGTGGCATGTGGGATCTTCCCAGAGCAGGGCCTGAACCCGTGTTCCCTGCATTGGCAGGCGGATTCCTAACCACTGCACCACCAGGGAAGACCTATATTGATTTTTGATGGATTAAGGTGGATCCAGAGTTTGTTATGACTGTGCCTTACCTGAGTATTCTGTTCTAAAATATTTATTTTAATACTTTTTTATATATTATAGGCATCAATCCCCTTCACGGACACTCTTTCTTCGATGTGAAATGTACGCTATTTTTTAACTGAAAATTTTTTTTTATTTTTAGTTTTATTTTTTTGGCCAGGCTGTGTGGCTTGCGGGATCTTAGTTCCCCAACCAGGGACTGAATCTGGGCCCTCGGCAGTGAAAGCACACAGTCCTAACCACTGGACCACCAGGGAATTCCCTTTTTACTTATTTTTTTAATTTAATTTATTATTATTATTTTTTTGAAAATGTACCCTAAATTGAGGTCTTCTCATGTCTTTAGTTTTGAATCTGCTCTCCAGCTCTGAATGTGACAATTAGTTAAGGTACTAAATATCTGTTTGATATATGACTAGACTATAATAAATTAAAATGTCTAAAAATATCTGAATGCAGACATTTTCTATTTTAAATGATCATATCATTCTTATTTATCTAATGTACTAACGTGGGGCAGGGGAGGGGATCAATTTTATGTAATAAATGCCTTGTTGTAAATAGTCTTATAAAAATATAATATGTTGAGCTGTTTTAATAAGCTCCTCTCTTAAAGTGGGAAAATAATTTATCTATAACTAAATTCCAGCAGCCACACACACCAAAAAGATTGATATATTTAACCACATTAAAAAGAAAATATCCCCACATGGCAAAAATACTATAAGCAAAGTCAGAAAACAATGTAAAATTTGGGGAAATTTTTGCAACTTGCATTGTTAAAAGCGAGTTTTCCTCTTATACAAAGAACTCGTAGAAATAAAACAAAAACAAAAACCCACTAATAACCCAATAGAAACATGAGCAAAGAATATAAAAGACCACACAGGGAAAAGAAATACAGTGGGCCTTAAATGTATGAAAAGATGTTCAATCTCATTCATCAAATAAGTGTAAATTAAAACTACACTGAAAACATATTTCACCAAGACTTTTAAACTTATGATAACACACGCTGTAGGTGAGGGTGTGGAGAAAATTAGGAGGATAATGTGGGACAACCTCTGCAGAGAGCAACTTGACAATATCTCTCAAAACTGAAAATGCATTTACCTTTCCACCCAGCAATTCTACTTCTAGGAATTTACCTTAGAGATATAACTTATGTGCATAGTGACATGCACACCAGGTTATTCATTGCATTATTGTTTGTAATAGCAAAAATGTTGGAAACAACTTAAATGTTCATAGATAAGAGGACTGGATAATTAATTTATGGCTCATTCATACAGTGAAACACTATCATATTATGAAAAAAAAATTTTAATGAGAAAGCTCTCTGTGAGCTGATATAGAAAGATCCTCAACCTATATATTAAGGGGGAAAGGCAAGATGCAGACCAGTGTGAACTGTATGCTACACTGTGTAAAAGAGAGATTATTCCTATGTGCTTATTGGCACATAAAGAAACTCAGACTAATAACAATGGAGGAGAACAGATGGGAATCGGTGGCTAAGAGATGCCACAGAAGGGAGACTTTTGTGAAAATGTTTCAAATTTCTCCTGATGTTTTAGCCTTGTTGTTGTATTGTCTATGCAATAAGTTAAATTTTTAGAAGTAACAAGATCTCAGTGAACTTTTAATTCAGCTTTGGTGGGATGATGGTCTAAGGAAAATGTGAATTTGCATGACTAGTGACATAACTGTATGGTACAGACCATCTTGTATGGCTCACTGGTTGCTTCTTCTGCTCAAATCTTGTCTCCCCAGTGAAACCCACGGCCCTCACCTCTTCTGGAGCCTCTGCAGGGTCTAACCTAGGCACCCGTCCAGGGTCTGAGGACAACTTATCCATTGATTAGGCCTCTGACTTTCATCTCTTTTCATCATGAGCACCTGTTATGCGTTTCCACTTCTTCCTTTCAAGTAAATCAAAATATTAGAGTGAAAGGACAAGTGAGGTAGAAAGTTGCCACGTAAATTTGGCCTCCTCAGTGTATCTCTTGAGGTTATAAATAAGGGCAGTCTCCATCTCATTGATGAAAATGTGTTTGCCTTCTGTTCAATTACCTGTTGTATGTTGGATGGTATTTTCTGGTTCAAATGGCTGTCTATATCAAATGCCAACATTTAAAAATCTATTTCCTCGCTATAATAAAAAATCTATTGCTTCCGCTCCTGTTTCAATGTCGACAACTCTATTGTTAGAATCTGCAAGTTGGTGTCTTTCCAGCCAAAAGATAATTCAGCTGAGATGTTTGATTTTACGATATAAATGTGATCTCACTCCTCCGTGGGAGCTGCTTCCTGAAAAATCACTTAGTAGAGCAAAGAGAAAAAGGCATGAAGAGTCCAGCAAGTGCTGTGCTGACCGCTGGGTTTGGCGGCGGCAGAGGCAGCCAAGTCTGAAATACTCCCGCCACTGGTGGAGGGGGCTCCCAGATCCCCTCCAAGAGGTGGAAACCCGCCCTCCACCTTTGGTGGAGGGAGTGGGTCCTGACCTCAGGATCCGCAGAGAATCGTCCTCGGCAAAGCGTTCTAGCCTCGTGCGTCTCCGGAGTCTGGGTGTAAAGGGCAGCTTACAGCCCTGCCCGCCCGCTGCTTCCTGGTGGGGGAGTCTGGGCGAGCAGTAGCGAGCCAGGTGGGCAGACAAGTGTGGTGAGAAGGATGTCATCTGCCACCCCCCAGGCTGGATCCTCAGGGCCCAGCCTGGACAACCCAGTCCCCTGGCCGCACACGGCCCCTCCCCCAGGGCAGAGAGAGGGCGCTCAGGGCTGGACCCCCAGGTTTTAGCACCCTCTTCCCTCCCACTTCACAACCTTTTCTTTTCCCAGCCCCAGGGTTCCCTTTTTCTAATTCATTCCCCACTAGAGAAACTCTAGAACACATATGCTTGGGCAAGCTATTTGGGGTCAATTAATTAATCTGGCTGGGACTCAGTTTCCTGTTTTTTAATAGTAGTATCAAACTTTAGAACCTTTAGAAAACTATTTGGTAGTTTCCTATAAAGTTAGATATACACTTACTCTATTCAACTCCTAAGTATTTACCCAAGAGAAACTAAAATCTGCGTTCACTGAAACACTTGTCTACAAATGTTCATAGCAGCTTAATTCACAATAGCCAAAGACTAGAAACAACTCGAATGTCCATCAGCGAGTAAACTGGAAACACATTGTAACGTATTCATGCAATAGAATACTACTCAGCAATAAAAGGAACAACTACTGATACATGCTTTAGCATGAGCGAATCTCAAAAGGATTATACTAAATAAGCCAGACTCTATGATTCCATTTATAGGAAGTTTCTAGGAAAAGCAAAGTGGATCTATGGTCTAAGGAATCAGAACAGTGGTTTCTTTGGCTGGTAAAGACTGAGAAGGGCAAAAGGGAACTTTCTGGAGTGATGGAAATGTTCTATATCTTGATTGAGGTGAAGGTTACATGAGTATATACATTAGTCAAAAATCATATAATTGTACTCTAAATTTTGTGTGTTGTATTTTATGTAAATTAAACTTCAAGTTAAAAATATCTTTGGAAAAATAATAGGACCTACCTTATAGGGTTGTTGTAATTATTAAAGGAGTGAATATGTAAAGTGTTTAGAGCAATGCCTGGCATATGGATATTACCATATAAGTATTTATAGTAGTATATACATGTAGTATTTATATAGCATTTATATATAGTATTAATAATTAATCTGATATCTGTGGCATTGTGGGAAAGACATTTTATTTTAAAGTACTCTATGTCAGACTTTTCTTTTTTTTACTTTATTAATATATTTTATTTAACCCAATATATCCAAAACATTTCAATATGTAATCAACATCAACTTATTAATGAGCTATTTACATTCTTTTTTCATAAGTCTTCAAAATTCTGTATTTTGCCATCACATTATCTCAATTTGGATGCTAAATTTTCATCACAAATACTTAATCTGTATTTAGATTTTATAAAAGGTACAGTTGAAAAAGTAGATTCACATATCTAAGTTGCTCCAAAGATGCTTAAAATTTCTCCAAGAGTTGTATCAAGTATCAGTTTTTAACTGTAAATTAAATATAATAAAATGAAATTTAAAATGTGGTTTCTCAGTCACACTAGCCATGTTTCAAGGGCTCGACAGCCAAATGTGGATAATAGCTACTGTATAGGACATCATGTTCATTCAGGTATTCATCCTTAGCACCAGAAGAGACTGTTAAACTTGGAGGCAACAGAATTTTCTATAAAGGAATTCACACTGGAGGAGGTGGAATCACTTTACCACTGTCCCAACCTTGTAGGGAGTTGTGAGGATTAAATGGGGCCGTGTATCTCAGCTACATTTGTATTTGAGTAATAATATAAATACGGATAGTTAAGTCACCCAGTTTAACTTTCTGACATAATTTCTATATCTGGGAAATGTTGCTTCAAGTCCACATATCAAAGAACCACAGAATGATGCAAGGGACATCACACATGCAACAATTCCATGACAAATACTCACAGATACACCAAAAGACATCACATCAGATGTGGCTATTTAAACTGCCCTTCTAAGAGGCTGCTTGTGACAGGAGAAGGAGCTTGACGGCCTAGGTTTGAAGGCTGGTTCAGCTTTTTTTTTTTCTAAATAAATTTATTTATTTATTTTTGGCTGCTCTGGGTCTTTGTTGCTGCATCTGGGCTTTTCTGTAATTGCGGTGAGTGAGGGCTACTCTTCGTTGTGGCGCGCTGGCTTCTCATTGTGGTGACTTCTCTTTGTTGCGGAGCACGGGCTCTAGGTGCGCGGTCTCAGTAGTTGTGGCTTGCATGTTCTAGAGCGCAAGGTCAGTAGTTGTGGCACACAGGCTTAGTTGCTCCGTGGCACGTGGGATCTTCCTGGACCAGGGCGCGAACCCGTGTCCCCTGCGTTGGCAGGTGGATTCTTAACCACTGTGCCACCAGGGAAGCCGCCCCCCACCTACATCTTGATCACAGGTTGAACAGAGTTGAGAATAAACTATTGTCTTCATTTTTAAGTACACACTGTGCTTGAGAAAGTAGTAATCAATCAACAACTGGAACCAAGTCTTCTTACCTATGAATCTCCACTGCCTTACAGAGTTTCTGTAATATTTCTGTCAAATTTGAGTAGACACTCAAATTTGTGTAGACCAAATGAATGAATTTCTTAAGCATCTACTATGAAGGCACTGTGCTTGATGTCATAGGCATGGAGGGGAGATGTAAAGACGTTTTAGAGCCTTGTTTTGGTCCTCAGAACTAGGTGGGGAGAGCTGACAAATATATATGTAGACATACCTAACAAAATGAGGCACCATAAGAAAAGAGCCAGATGAGCGGAAGTGACAACGTGCTTTAGGAGTTGAAAGACAGTTGAGCTCCCTCTGGGGTCTGGTTTTGTACCAAAGGAGAACAGTATCTGCAGATGGGCTGGATGCAGAAAGGAGGATAGGGCATTCTGCCACAAAGAGCAGGATGGTGCTTGACACCGGGGATAGGAGCTCTGCCACTTACTGGTTGTATGTTTCTGGGTGAGTAACCTGTGTGTGCCTCAGCTTCCTGCTCTGTAAAGCAGGAGTAGTACCTCTTACCTTATAAGGTACCTCTTACCTTATAAGTATCTCTTACCTTATAAGCATTAAATGAGTTACTATGTATAAAGCACTTAGAACAGTGCCTGGCACAGGGTCAGTACTGTGTGTTAGCTATTCTTAATACTATTCTTCCTAACAGAATTTTAAAATTCAGTAAGAAATTATTCAAAATGAAAATCAGTGAGGGAAATAAAAACCTGAATTTTAACACAAGGTCTTAGGAGAATATGACTTAACCTAAGTTTACATCATAGCATTAACACTGATTTTGAGAGTCCCATGGTATCAGATGAAGAAGATACTGCTGCTGAAATCATGGACAGTATGTGAATAGAACTTCATGGTTACATTTTATTTTTTAATTTGCAAAGTATTTTCACTTACCTTATCTCAAATATTGCATCAGCATGCCCCCAGATCCTTCAGAAATCAGTGTGGCATCTAAGGTCAGGTCAACTTCCCTCTGAGGGTTCAGAAAATAATATACATTTTGCTCTTTTCTTTTCCCAATTGAGCCTTAAACTGCCCCAAACACAAAAGATGAAGATGCACAGATTTCTGAGCTGTATCTCCTGCATTGGCAGGCAGATTCTTAACCACTGTGCCACCAGGGAAGTCCTGGTTCAGCTTTTATTACATATGCCATTGAGGAAGTTATTTAATCTCCCTAAGCCTCAGTTTCCTTATCTGTAGAATGGGAACAACCCCATGTGGATTTTTGGAACAACTGGATGAGAGAAGACATGTGTTTCAGAAATAAAAACTGTTGCTGATCTCTGCAGAGCATGAATGCTGGTGATGAGAGGGTCTTTGTTGAGCAGGCTGTCTGGTGTGGTTGAGAGCATGTGTTCCCATGAGCAGTTAAGGAAGGCATGACCCAGCTGTTCTCTGCCTGAGGAAGGGGGAGAGATGCAGAGCCCAGAGGAAGATCTTGGAGGGAGTGCCTGGGGTTGGGCAAGATTCAGAGGCCTCTCAGAGAAAGGGTGGATGAGGAACAGCCAAAAAGGCAACTAAGGGAAGAGATGTCTAACGGAATGAAACGCTGCACCCTGTGCTGTATGTATAAAATCCCCTCTTTCCTTGGTCTCCCCTGTAAGCCGTCAAAAAAAAACCTACAAGATTTACTAAAGCTCTTGTGTAAGTGGATTTTTTTGGAGAGGGGTGAGAGGAATTGCTAAGTTCTGCTTCAAGAGTGACACAGGGAGGAAAGATAGGCTGCAAACATCCAAATCTGGGTTACCCATGTGCCTTGCACAGTCCTGGGTTCAGGTAACGCGCTTAAAAAAACGACACATTTTATATCGTGTTACGCGTGTGTACACGCCTGGCGGAAGAACCTGCCTTACTCCACGCTGTGGGCTCGGGTTAGCGCTCCAACACAAATGTTTCTGTAACAATCAGGGTGTCTTTGCACCTCCAGGTGGGCGCGCGGGCGGTGGGGATGTAGCTACAGCAGGCACCGGTTCTGCCTCGCCAGTGGACCAGCAAAACCCCTCTTTGGAGTAACAATTACTCCCTCCCACTTAGCTTCAGGCTGGTGGGAGGCGCTGGGCAGGGAGCATCGAGCAGCCTCCCAGCTGTCGCGCCCCGCCGCGGCCTGGTGTGACTCGCGTGCGCCGCGCAGCTCCAGGTCCCCCTCCGGGATCTGGCCACAGTGGCCCATAACCCGGGCGGGTGACAGGACCCTGTGCGCTCCGCGAGCTTTCCGCGCTGCGGCCCCTTACTCGTGCCTCTGGCCTCACGCCCGCCAGCCGCCCAGACTCCCCACCACGAGAGCCGGAGAGTGAGCCGGGACACGTTTCCCGGCCCCGCGCTCTCTCCCCCGGGGCCAGGCCAGGGTCAAGGTCTCCGCTCTGTCCGCTTGCAGCGCCGCCTTCTGGCGCTGAGCCGGCGGGAACGTGCCTGAAGCTGCAAAGCGGATCTCGCACTGCCTGTTCCGTCGCCACCGACTAGGCGGAGACTGGGCGCCCGCTTGGACCCAGCGGCCGGGAGGGGCGGGGCCGTCGGCTGGGTGGCCGCCCCGGGCCGCCCCTGGGGCCTGGGCTCTGCCAGGTCGGAACAGAATGTTTTAGACCCGAGTTTTAAGACGACGCTCCGATGTTGCTTGGATTGGACAGCAGTGTGTTAAATAGGGTCAACAGCTTCAGTGAGCTCCGCTGGTGACGAGAGCCAAGCCTTCTTCCGAGCAAGTCTCATAGCAGCCCTCCAACCCACTGAGGAGGTCAGGAGTTCTTGACCTCTCCTCATGTCCGCACCCCACCCACCTCTGCCCTGCCCCTCTGTCCCGCAGACCTCTATTTTGGGGCTAGTCATGAACTCTCCTGGCTCTGACACCCTCACCTGTTGAGTGTCCATCTGTACGGACCTGGGGTTTGCCCTCTTGGTCTTTGTCCTCCTGCCCTGCCCTCCTCCTCCCCCCCATCACCTTGTCTTCCCCGGTGACCCAGTCTCCCCCAGATCTTTCCTCAGCCCCACCCCTGACCCTCATCACAGCTCAAGCTCACTCAGCAGCTTTAGCAATAACCCTAGTAGGTAGTCAACTCCCATCCCCATTCTCATCCCTGTTTCCCAGTCTTCACAACTCTGTGGCTATTTCTGGCTCCCTATTCCCCCACCTCACTAATCTCCATCCTTAACATGTGCCCCAAACCATGCCCTCCCCCAGCTGTCATCAAGGTTCTGACTCAGGCCTCTGCCACACCTCCCTTGAATCTGGAATCAGTGTCCCAGTTCAGCACAGGAACTTCTGACCCAGCCTGATGGAATTTGTGTGACCCACTGGTGTCCCCAGGTGAGACTCCAGCTCTTGTCCTGGCCTGGGCCCCATTCGCAGCTGTATCCTCACTTGTGCTCACAGAGCTATCAGTGGAGTCTGGAAGTCTGGCTGGATCCTCTCTTCTTGTCCAGCAGGCCTGCTGGGGTCCACAGAGCAGATTCAGGTTCCTGCTTTTTTTGTCCGAAGGTTTGAAGCCCTGTTTCTTTTCTCATTTTTTTAAATTTTATTGAAGTATAGATGATTTACAATGTTGTGTTAATTTCTGCCGTACAGCAAAGTGACTCAGTTATACATATATATATATAGTCTTTTTCGCATTCTTTTCCATTATGGTTTATCACAGGATATTGAATATAGTTCCCTTGCTATACAGTAGGACCTTGTTGTTTATCCATCCTATACATACTAGTTTGCATCTGCTAATCCCAAACTCCCAATCCTTCCCTCCCCCAGCCTCTGTCCCCCTTAGCAACCACTAGTCTGTTCTCTATGTCTGTGAGTCTGTTTTTGTTTTGTGGATATGTTCATTTGTGTCGTATTTTGGATTCCACATATAAGTGATATCATATGGTATTTGTCTTTCTCTTCCTGACTTACTTCACTTCCTATGACAATCTCTAGGTCCATCCATGTTCCTGCAAATGGCATTATTTCATTCATTTTTATGGCTGAGTAATATTCCATTGTATATACATATACCACATCTTCTTTATCCATTCATCTGTCGATGGACATTTAGGTTG